>NC_056744.1:329800152-330041486 GCF_019279795.1 Protopterus annectens | reverse complement strand
CTAAACAGAACTATTTTAAAAGAGATTAAAGAGATGCAAAGCAGTTCCTCTATAAAAAGAGTTAGAGAACCAGCTAAACAGAACTATTTTAAAAGAGATTAAAGAGATGCAAAGCAGTTCCTCTATAAAAAGAGTTAGAGAACCAGCTAAACAGAACTATTTTAAAAGAGATTAAAGAGATGCAAAGCAGTTCCTCTATAAAAAGAGTTAGAGAACCAGCTAAACAGAACTATTTTAAAAGAGATTAAAGAGATGCAAAGCAGTTCCTCTATAAAAAGAGTTAGAGAACCAGCTAAACAGAACTATTTTAAAAGAGATTAAAGAGATGCAAAGCAGTTCCTCTATAAAAAGAGTTAGAGAACCAGCTAAACAGAACTATTTTAAAAGAGATTAAAGAGATGCAAAGCAGTTCCTCTATAAAAAGAGTTAGAGAACCAGCTAAACAGAACTATTTTAAAAGAGATTAAAGAGATGCAAAGCAGTTCCTCTATAAAAAGAGTTAGAGAACCAGCTAAACAGAACTATTTTAAAAGAGATTAAAGAGATGCAAAGCAGTTCCTCTATAAAAAGAGTTAGAGAACCAGCTAAACAGAACTATTTTAAAAGAGATTAAAGAGATGCAAAGCAGTTCCTCTATAAAAAGAGTTAGAGAACCAGCTAAACAGAACTATTTTAAAAGAGATTAAAGAGATGCAAAGCAGTTCCTCTATAAAAAGAGTTAGAGAACCAGCTAAACAGAACTATTTTAAAAGAGATTAAAGAGATGCAAAGCAGTTCCTCTATAAAAAGAGTTAGAGAACCAGCTAAACAGAACTATTTTAAAAGAGATTAAAGAGATGCAAAGTAGTTCTTCTATAAAAAGAGTTAGAGAACCAGCTAAACAGAACTATTTTAAATGAGATTAAAGAGATGCAAAGCAGTTTGTCTATAAAAAGAGTTAGAGAACCAGCTAAACAGAACTATTTTAAATGAGATTAAAGAGATGCAAAGCAGTTCCTCTATAAAAAGAGTTAGAGAACCAGCTAAACAGAACTATTTTAAAAGAGATTAAAGAGATGCAAAGCAGTTCCTCTATAAAAAGAGTTAGAGAACCAGCTAAACAGAACTATTTTAAAAGAGATTAAAGAGATGCAAAGCAGTTCCTCTATAAAAAGAGTTAGAGAACCAGCTAAACAGAACTATTTTAAAAGAGATTAAAGAGATGCAAAGCAGTTCCTCTATAAAAGAGTTAGAGAACCAGCTAAACAGAACTATTTTAAAAGAGATTAAAGAGATGCAAAGCAGTTCCTCTATAAAAAGAGTTAGAGAACCAGCTAAACAGAACTATTTTAAAAGAGATTAAAGAGATGCAAAGCAGTTCCTCTATAAAAAGAGTTAGAGAACCAGCTAAACAGAACTATTTTAAAAGAGATTAAAGAGATGCAAAGCAGTTCCTCTATAAAAAGAGTTAGAGAACCAGCTAAACAGAACTATTTTAAAAGAGATTAAAGAGATGCAAAGCAGTTCCTCTATAAAAAGAGTTAGAGAACCAGCTAAACAGAACTATTTTAAAAGAGATTAAAGAGATGCAAAGCAGTTCCTCTATAAAAAGAGTTAGAGAACCAGCTAAACAGAACTATTTTAAAAGAGATTAAAGAGATGCAAAGCAGTTCCTCTATAAAAAGAGTTAGAGAACCAGCTAAACAGAACTATTTTAAAAGAGATTAAAGAGATGCAAAGCAGTTCCTCTATAAAAAGAGTTAGAGAACCAGCTAAACAGAACTATTTTAAAAGAGATTAAAGAGATGCAAAGCAGTTCCTCTATAAAAAGAGTTAGAGAACCAGCTAAACAGAACTATTTTAAAAGAGATTAAAGAGATGCAAAGCAGTTCCTCTATAAAAGAGTTAGAGAACCAGCTAAACAGAACTATTTTAAAAGAGATTAAAGAGATGCAAAGCAGTTCCTCTATAAAAAGAGTTAGAGAACCAGCTAAACAGAACTATTTTAAAAGAGATTAAAGAGATGCAAAGCAGTTCCTCTATAAAAAGAGTTAGAGAACCAGCTAAACAGAACTATTTTAAAAGAGATTAAAGAGATGCAAAGCAGTTCCTCTATAAAAAGAGTTAGAGAACCAGCTAAACAGAACTATTTTAAAAGAGATTAAAGAGATGCAAAGCAGTTCCTCTATAAAAGAGTTAGAGAACCAGCTAAACAGAACTATTTTAAAAGAGATTAAAGAGATGCAAAGCAGTTCCTCTATAAAAAGAGTTAGAGAACCAGCTAAACAGAACTATTTTAAAAGAGATTAAAGAGATGCAAAGCAGTTCCTCTATAAAAAGAGTTAGAGAACCAGCTAAACAGAACTATTTTAAAAGAGATTAAAGAGATGCAAAGCAGTTCCTCTATAAAAAGAGTTAGAGAACCAGCTAAACAGAACTATTTTAAAAGAGATTAAAGAGATGCAAAGCAGTTCCTCTATAAAAAGAGTTAGAGAACCAGCTAAACAGAACTATTTTAAAAGAGATTAAAGAGATGCAAAGCAGTTCCTCTATAAAAAGAGTTAGAGAACCAGCTAAACAGAACTATTTTAAAAGAGATTAAAGAGATGCAAAGCAGTTCCTCTATAAAAGAGTTAGAGAACCAGCTAAACAGAACTATTTTAAAAGAGATTAAAGAGATGCAAAGCAGTTCCTCTATAAAAAGAGTTAGAGAACCAGCTAAACAGAACTATTTTAAAAGAGATTAAAGAGATGCAAAGCAGTTCCTCTATAAAAAGAGTTAGAGAACCAGCTAAACAGAACTATTTTAAAAGAGATTAAAGAGATGCAAAGCAGTTCCTCTATAAAAAGAGTTAGAGAACCAGCTAAACAGAACTATTTTAAAAGAGATTAAAGAGATGCAAAGCAGTTCCTCTATTAAAAGAGTTAGAGAACCAGCTAAACAGAACTATTTTAAAAGAGATTAAAGAGATGCAAAGCAGTTCCTCTATAAAAAGAGTTAGAGAACCAGCTAAACAGAACTATTTTAAAAGAGATTAAAGAGATGCAAAGCAGTTCCTCTATAAAAAGAGTTAGAGAACCAGCTAAACAGAACTATTTTAAAAGAGATTAAAGAGATGCAAAGCAGTTCCTCTATAAAAAGAGTTAGAGAACCAGCTAAACAGAACTATTTTAAAAGAGATTAAAGAGATGCAAAGCAGTTCCTCTATAAAAAGAGTTAGAGAACCAGCTAAACAGAACTATTTTAAAAGAGATTAAAGAGATGCAAAGCAGTTCCTCTATAAAAGAGTTAGAGAACCAGCTAAACAGAACTATTTTAAAAGAGATTAAAGAGATGCAAAGCAGTTCCTCTATAAAAAGAGTTAGAGAACCAGCTAAACAGAACTATTTTAAAAGAGATTAAAGAGATGCAAAGCAGTTCCTCTATAAAAAGAGTTAGAGAACCAGCTAAACAGAACTATTTTAAAAGAGATTAAAGAGATGCAAAGCAGTTCCTCTATAAAAAGAGTTAGAGAACCAGCTAAACAGAACTATTTTAAAAGAGATTAAAGAGATGCAAAGCAGTTCCTCTATAAAAAGAGTTAGAGAACCAGCTAAACAGAACTATTTTAAAAGAGATTAAAGAGATGCAAAGCAGTTCCTCTATAAAAAGAGTTAGAGAACCAGCTAAACAGAACTATTTTAAAAGAGATTAAAGAGATGCAAAGCAGTTCCTCTATAAAAAGAGTTAGAGAACCAGCTAAACAGAACTATTTTAAAAGAGATTAAAGAGATGCAAAGCAGTTCCTCTATAAAAAGAGTTAGAGAACCAGCTAAACAGAACTATTTTAAAAGAGATTAAAGAGATGCAAAGCAGTTCCTCTATAAAAAGAGTTAGAGAACCAGCTAAACAGAACTATTTTAAAAGAGATTAAAGAGATGCAAAGCAGTTCCTCTATAAAAAGAGTTAGAGAACCAGCTAAACAGAACTATTTTAAAAGAGATTAAAGAGATGCAAAGCAGTTCCTCTATAAAAAGAGTTAGAGAACCAGCTAAACAGAACTATTTTAAAAGAGATTAAAGAGATGCAAAGCAGTTCCTCTATAAAAAGAGTTAGAGAACCAACTAAACAGAACTATTTTAAAAGAGATTAAAGAGATGCAAAGCAGTTTGTCTATAAATAGAGTTAGAGAACCAGCTAAACAGAACTATTTTAAAAGAGATTAAAGAGATGCAAAGCAGTTCCTCTATAAAAAGAGTTAGAGAACCAGCTAAACAGAACTATTTTAAAAGAGATTAAAGAGATGCAAAGCAGTTCCTCTATAAAAAGAGTTAGAGAACCAGCTAAACAGAACTATTTTAAAAGAGATTAAAGAGATGCAAAGCAGTTCCTCTATAAAAAGAGTTAGAGAACCAGCTAAACAGAACTATTTTAAAAGAGATTAAAGAGATGCAAAGCAGTTCCTCTATAAAAAGAGTTAGAGAACCAGCTAAACAGAACTATTTTAAAAGAGATTAAAGAGATGCAAAGCAGTTCCTCTATAAAAAGAGTTAGAGAACCAGCTAAACAGAACTATTTTAAAAGAGATTAAAGAGATGCAAAGCAGTTCCTCTATAAAAGAGTTAGAGAACCAGCTAAACAGAACTATTTTAAAAGAGATTAAAGAGATGCAAAGCAGTTCCTCTATAAAAAGAGTTAGAGAACCAGCTAAACAGAACTATTTTAAAAGAGATTAAAGAGATGCAAAGCAGTTCCTCTATAAAAGAGTTAGAGAACCAGCTAAACAGAACTATTTTAAAAGAGATTAAAGAGATGCAAAGCAGTTCCTCTATAAAAAGAGTTAGAGAACCAGCTAAACAGAACTATTTTAAAAGAGATTAAAGAGATGCAAAGCAGTTCCTCTATAAAAAGAGTTAGAGAACCAGCTAAACAGAACTATTTTAAAAGAGATTAAAGAGATGCAAAGCAGTTCCTCTATAAAAAGAGTTAGAGAACCAGCTAAACAGAACTATTTTAAAAGAGATTAAAGAGATGCAAAGCAGTTCCTCTATAAAAAGAGTTAGAGAACCAGCTAAACAGAACTATTTTAAAAGAGATTAAAGAGATGCAAAGCAGTTCCTCTATAAAAAGAGTTAGAGAACCAGCTAAACAGAACTATTTTAAAAGAGATTAAAGAGATGCAAAGCAGTTCCTCTATAAAAAGAGTTAGAGAACCAGCTAAACAGAACTATTTTAAAAGAGATTAAAGAGATGCAAAGCAGTTCCTCTATTAAAGAGTTAGAGAACCAGCTAAACAGAACTATTTTAAAAGAGATTAAAGAGATGCAAAGCAGTTCCTCTATAAAAAGAGTTAGAGAACCAGCTAAACAGAACTATTTTAAAAGAGATTAAAGAGATGCAAAGCAGTTCCTCTATAAAAAGAGTTAGAGAACCAGCTAAACAGAACTATTTTAAAAGAGATTAAAGAGATGCAAAGCAGTTCCTCTATAAAAAGAGTTAGAGTTAGAGAACCAGCTAAACAGAACTATTTTAAAAGAGATTAAAGAGATGCAAAGCAGTTCCTCTATAAAAAGAGTTAGAGAACCAGCTAAACAGAACTATTTTAAAAGAGATTAAAGAGATGCAAAGCAGTTCCTCTATAAAGAGTTAGAGAACCAGCTAAACAGAACTATTTTAAAAGAGATTAAAGAGATGCAAAGCAGTTCCTCTATAAAAAGAGTTAGAGAACCAGCTAAACAGAACTATTTTAAAAGAGATTAAAGAGATGCAAAGCAGTTCCTCTATAAAAAGAGTTAGAGAACCAGCTAAACAGAACTATTTTAAAAGAGATTAAAGAGATGCAAAGCAGTTCCTCTATTAAAAGAGTTAGAGAACCAGCTAAACAGAACTATTTTAAAAGAGATTAAAGAGATGCAAAGCAGTTCCTCTATAAAAAGAGTTAGAGAACCAGCTAAACAGAACTATTTTAAAAGAGATTAAAGAGATGCAAAGCAGTTCCTCTATAAAAGAGTTAGAGAACCAGCTAAACAGAACTATTTTAAAAGAGATTAAAGAGATGCAAAGCAGTTCCTCTATAAAAAGAGTTAGAGAACCAGCTAAACAGAACTATTTTAAAAGAGATTAAAGAGATGCAAAGCAGTTCCTCTATAAAAAGAGTTAGAGAACCAGCTAAACAGAACTATTTTAAAAGAGATTAAAGAGATGCAAAGCAGTTCCTCTATAAAAAGAGTTAGAGAACCAGCTAAACAGAACTATTTTAAAAGAGATTAAAGAGATGCAAAGCAGTTCCTCTATAAAAAGAGTTAGAGAACCAGCTAAACAGAACTATTTTAAAAGAGATTAAAGAGATGCAAAGCAGTTCCTCTATAAAAAGAGTTAGAGAACCAGCTAAACAGAACTATTTTAAAAGAGATTAAAGAGATGCAAAGCAGTTCCTCTATAAAAAGAGTTAGAGAACCAGCTAAACAGAACTATTTTAAAAGAGATTAAAGAGATGCAAAGCAGTTCCTCTATAAAAAGAGTTAGAGAACCAGCTAAACAGAACTATTTTAAAAGAGATTAAAGAGATGCAAAGCAGTTCCTCTATAAAAAGAGTTAGAGAACCAGCTAAACAGAACTATTTTAAAAGAGATTAAAGAGATGCAAAGCAGTTCCTCTATAAAAAGAGTTAGAGAACCAGCTAAACAGAACTATTTTAAAAGAGATTAAAGAGATGCAAAGCAGTTCCTCTATAAAAAGAGTTAGAGAACCAGCTAAACAGAACTATTTTAAAAGAGATTAAAGAGATGCAAAGCAGTTCCTCTATAAAAAGAGTTAGAGAACCAGCTAAACAGAACTATTTTAAAAGAGATTAAAGAGATGCAAAGCAGTTCCTCTATAAAAAGAGTTAGAGAACCAGCTAAACAGAACTATTTTAAAAGAGATTAAAGAGATGCAAAGCAGTTCCTCTATAAAAAGAGTTAGAGAACCAGCTAAACAGAACTATTTTAAAAGAGATTAAAGAGATGCAAAGCAGTTCCTCTATAAAAAGAGTTAGAGAACCAGCTAAACAGAACTATTTTAAAAGAGATTAAAGAGATGCAAAGCAGTTCCTCTATAAAAAGAGTTAGAGAACCAGCTAAACAGAACTATTTTAAAAGAGATTAAAGAGATGCAAAGCAGTTCCTCTATAAAAAGAGTTAGAGAACCAGCTAAACAGAACTATTTTAAAAGAGATTAAAGAGATGCAAAGCAGTTCCTCTATAAAAAGAGTTAGAGAACCAGCTAAACAGAACTATTTTAAAAGAGATTAAAGAGATGCAAAGCAGTTCCTCTATAAAAAGAGTTAGAGAACCAGCTAAACAGAACTATTTTAAAAGAGATTAAAGAGATGCAAAGCAGTTCCTCTATAAAAAGAGTTAGAGAACCAGCTAAACAGAACTATTTTAAAAGAGATTAAAGAGATGCAAAGCAGTTCCTCTATAAAAAGAGTTAGAGAACCAGCTAAACAGAACTATTTTAAAAGAGATTAAAGAGATGCAAAGCAGTTCCTCTATAAAAGAGTTAGAGAACCAGCTAAACAGAACTATTTTAAAAGAGATTAAAGAGATGCAAAGCAGTTCCTCTATAAAAAGAGTTAGAGAACCAGCTAAACAGAACTATTTTAAAAGAGATTAAAGAGATGCAAAGCAGTTCCTCTATAAAAAGAGTTAGAGAACCAGCTAAACAGAACTATTTTAAAAGAGATTAAAGAGATGCAAAGCAGTTCCTCTATAAAAAGAGTTAGAGAACCAGCTAAACAGAACTATTTTAAAAGAGATTAAAGAGATGCAAAGCAGTTCCTCTAAAAGAGTTAGAGAACCAGCTAAACAGAACTATTTTAAAAGAGATTAAAGAGATGCAAAGCAGTTCCTCTATAAAAAGAGTTAGAGAACCAGCTAAACAGAACTATTTTAAAAGAGATTAAAGAGATGCAAAGCAGTTCCTCTATAAAAAGAGTTAGAGAACCAGCTAAACAGAACTATTTTAAAAGAGATTAAAGAGATGCAAAGCAGTTCCTCTATAAAAAGAGTTAGAGAACCAGCTAAACAGAACTATTTTAAAAGAGATTAAAGAGATGCAAAGCAGTTCCTCTATAAAAAGAGTTAGAGAACCAGCTAAACAGAACTATTTTAAAAGAGATTAAAGAGATGCAAAGCAGTTCCTCTATAAAAGAGTTAGAGAACCAGCTAAACAGAACTATTTTAAAAGAGATTAAAGAGATGCAAAGTGGTTCCTCTATAAAAAGAGTTAGAGAACCAGCTAAACAGAACTATTTTAAAAGAGATTAAAGAGATGCAAAGCAGTTCCTCTATAAAAAGAGTTAGAGAACCAGCTAAACAGAACTATTTTAAAAGAGATTAAAGAGATGCAAAGCAGTTCCTCTATAAAAAGAGTTAGAGAACCAGCTAAACAGAACTATTTTAAAAGAGATTAAAGAGATGCAAAGCAGTTCCTCTATAAAAAGAGTTAGAGAACCAGCTAAACAGAACTATTTTAAAAGAGATTAAAGAGATGCAAAGCAGTTCCTCTATAAAAGAGTTAGAGAACCAGCTAAACAGAACTATTTTAAAAGAGATTAAAGAGATGCAAAGCAGTTCCTCTATAAAAAGAGTTAGAGAACCAGCTAAACAGAACTATTTTAAAAGAGATTAAAGAGATGCAAAGCAGTTCCTCTATAAAAGAGTTAGAGAACCAGCTAAACAGAACTATTTTAAAAGAGATTAAAGAGATGCAAAGCAGTTCCTCTATAAAAAGAGTTAGAGAACCAGCTAAACAGAACTATTTTAAAAGAGATTAAAGAGATGCAAAGCAGTTCCTCTATAAAAAGAGTTAGAGAACCAGCTAAACAGAACTATTTTAAAAGAGATTAAAGAGATGCAAAGCAGTTCCTCTATAAAAAGAGTTAGAGAACCAGCTAAACAGAACTATTTTAAAAGAGATTAAAGAGATGCAAAGCAGTTCCTCTATAAAAAGAGTTAGAGAACCAGCTAAACAGAACTATTTTAAAAGAGATTAAAGAGATGCAAAGCAGTTCCTCTATAAAAAGAGTTAGAGAACCAGCTAAACAGAACTATTTTAAAAGAGATTAAAGAGATGCAAAGCAGTTCCTCTATAAAAGAGTTAGAGAACCAGCTAAACAGAACTATTTTAAAAGAGATTAAAGAGATGCAAAGCAGTTCCTCTATAAAAAGAGTTAGAGAACCAGCTAAACAGAACTATTTTAAAAGAGATTAAAGAGATGCAAAGCAGTTCCTCTATAAAAAGAGTTAGAGAACCAGCTAAACAGAACTATTTTAAAAGAGATTAAAGAGATGCAAAGCAGTTCCTCTATAAAAAGAGTTAGAGAACCAGCTAAACAGAACTATTTTAAAAGAGATTAAAGAGATGCAAAGCAGTTCCTCTATAAAAAGAGTTAGAGAACCAGCTAAACAGAACTATTTTAAAAGAGATTAAAGAGATGCAAAGCAGTTCCTCTATGAAAAGAGTTAGAGAACCAGCTAAACAGAACTATTTTAAAAGAGATTAAAGAGATGCAAAGCAGTTCCTCTATAAAAAGAGTTAGAGAACCAGCTAAACAGAACTATTTTAAAAGAGATTAAAGAGATGCAAAGCAGTTTGTCTATAAAAAGAGTTAGAGAACCAGCTAAACAGAACTATTTTAAAAGAGATTAAAGAGATGCAAAGCAGTTCCTCTATAAAAGAGTTAGAGAACCAGCTAAACAGAACTATTTTAAAAGAGATTAAAGAGATGCAAAGCAGTTCCTCTATAAAAAGAGTTAGAGAACCAGCTAAACAGAACTATTTTAAAAGAGATTAAAGAGATGCAAAGCAGTTCCTCTATAAAAAGAGTTAGAGAACCAGCTAAACAGAACTATTTTAAAAGAGATTAAAGAGATGCAAAGCAGTTCCTCTATAAAAAGAGTTAGAGAACCAGCTAAACAGAACTATTTTAAAAGAGATTAAAGAGATGCAAAGCAGTTCCTCTATAAAAAGAGTTAGAGAACCAGCTAAACAGAACTATTTTAAAAGAGATTAAAGAGATGCAAAGCAGTTCCTCTATAAAAAGAGTTAGAGAACCAGCTAAACAGAACTATTTTAAAAGAGATTAAAGAGATGCAAAGCAGTTCCTCTATAAAAAGAGTTAGAGAACCAGCTAAACAGAACTATTTTAAAAGAGATTAAAGAGATGCAAAGCAGTTCCTCTATAAAAAGAGTTAGAGAACCAGCTAAACAGAACTATTTTAAAAGAGATTAAAGAGATGCAAAGCAGTTCCTCTATAAAAAGAGTTAGAGAACCAGCTAAACAGAACTATTTTAAAAGAGATTAAAGAGATGCAAAGCAGTTCCTCTATAAAAAGAGTTAGAGAACCAGCTAAACAGAACTATTTTAAAAGAGATTAAAGAGATGCAAAGCAGTTCCTCTATAAAAAGAGTTAGAGAACCAGCTAAACAGAACTATTTTAAAAGAGATTAAAGAGATGCAAAGCAGTTCCTCTATAAAAGAGTTAGAGAACCAGCTAAACAGAACTATTTTAAAAGAGATTAAAGAGATGCAAAGCAGTTCCTCTATAAAAAGAGTTAGAGAACCAGCTAAACAGAACTATTTTAAAAGAGATTAAAGAGATGCAAAGCAGTTCCTCTATAAAAAGAGTTAGAGAACCAGCTAAACAGAACTATTTTAAAAGAGATTAAAGAGATGCAAAGCAGTTCCTCTATAAAAAGAGTTAGAGAACCAGCTAAACAGAACTATTTTAAAAGAGATTAAAGAGATGCAAAGCAGTTCCTCTATAAAAAGAGTTAGAGAACCAGCTAAACAGAACTATTTTAAAAGAGATTAAAGAGATGCAAAGCAGTTCCTCTATAAAAAGAGTTAGAGAACCAGCTAAACAGAACTATTTTAAAAGAGATTAAAGAGATGCAAAGCAGTTCCTCTATAAAAAGAGTTAGAGAACCAGCTAAACAGAACTATTTTAAAAGAGATTAAAGAGATGCAAAGCAGTTCCTCTATAAAAAGAGTTAGAGAACCAGCTAAACAGAACTATTTTAAAAGAGATTAAAGAGATGCAAAGCAGTTCCTCTATAAAAAGAGTTAGAGAACCAGCTAAACAGAACTATTTTAAAAGAGATTAAAGAGATGCAAAGTAGTTCCTCTATAGAGTTAGAGAACCAGCTAAACAGAACTATTTTAAAAGAGATTAAAGAGATGCAAAGCAGTTCCTCTATAAAAAGAGTTAGAGAACCAGCTAAACAGAACTATTTTAAAAGAGATTAAAGAGATGCAAAGCAGTTCCTCTATAAAAAGAGTTAGAGAACCAGCTAAACAGAACTATTTTAAAAGAGATTAAAGAGATGCAAAGCAGTTCCTCTATAAAAAGAGTTAGAGAACCAGCTAAACAGAACTATTTTAAAAGAGATTAAAGAGATGCAAAGCAGTTCCTCTATAAAAAGAGTTAGAGAACCAGCTAAACAGAACTATTTTAAAAGAGATTAAAGAGATGCAAAGCAGTTCCTCTATAAAAAGAGTTAGAGAACCAGCTAAACAGAACTATTTTAAAAGAGATTAAAAAGATTAAAGAGATGCAAAGCAGTTCCTCTATAAAAAGAGTTAGAGAACCAGCTAAACAGAACTATTTTAAAAGAGATTAAAGAGATGCAAAGCAGTTCCTCTATAAAAAGAGTTAGAGAACCAGCTAAACAGAACTATTTTAAAAGAGATTAAAGAGATGCAAAGCAGTTCCTCTATAGAAAGAGTTAGAGAACCAGCTAAACAGAACTATTTTAAAAGAGATTAAAGAGATGCAAAGCAGTTCCTCTATAAAAAGAGTTAGAGAACCAGCTAAACAGAACTATTTTAAAAGAGGTTAAAGAGATGCAAAGCAGTTCCTCTATAAAAAGAGTTAGAGAACCAGCTAGAGACTATTTTTTTATTTGCTTGGATGCGAAAGCTGTCAGATGTCAGCATGTAATGACTACTGTTGGGTGTGGACAAGGTGGGGGTGGTGGTCAGATTTACCTGGACTGACACAACTGCAGAGCCATGAATCATTTAGTTGTGTTTTAATAGCTTTTTTAAATTGTGATAGGGCGGATGTGGTTGCGATGTCAGTGGGCAAGGTATTCCATTTTTAGCTATGACATTTATATAGAGGGATGCTCTGGCTATATTGTTGGCATTAGTTATTCCAAGGAGGAATTTCTTACTGAAGCAAAGGACCCTGTTACTAGAGTAGGAATGTAATAAGTTTTGTAGTGCTATGGTTTTATCAGGGTGGTATAGAATTTTGTGGGTTAGAATGAGTTGATTGTAAATAAGGAGATGAGAAAGTTCAAGCCTGTTTAGCTGTTTAAGGGCTAAGCAGTGGTGTGATTTATATGGAGTTTCGGTGGCAAACGCAGCAATTTTATTATAGCAGTCTCAGTTTAGTTATATCTGATTTTCTAAGATTGGTGAAGAGGTGAGGAGTGGGGAGGCATAGGGAAGTGTATAGATGAGATGTGTTCATGCTATTGTGATTTTAGTGTTTTTTGTGAGAACTTCTTTATGCCTGTATAGAACACCCAATTTTTTATGCACCTTCTTTATGGTAAGGGAGATATGGATATCAAATTTCATGTTCTTGTCAATCTCAGCCCCCAGTAGTTTAGTGTGAGTGACAGGGGAGATAGTTGTTTTATTACTGGATATTATATTGAATGTGAGGGTGGAAGATCATGAGTTTTGTTTTATTGGGATTCAGTATTACTTGTGAGTTGGTCAGCCAGGCTTCAAAAGAGAGAAAAGAGGCTTGGGTTTGTAACTGCAGTTTTTGGAGGGAAGAAGTACAGATTAGTCTGGCGTCATCTACGTACTGGGTGACTGAAGCATGTATTGTAGAGGTATGGAGGTTGTGAGTGAAGGCGGAAAGCAGTAAGGGTTCAGGTATGGAGCCCTGGGGACTCCTGATGTGACTGGCAATAGGGCAGAGAGTTCTTACCACCACTGAACTGCTTGATGTCAACCTGTTAAATAACTCTGAAACCAGGCAATGGAGGGTTCACTAAGATTTAGTTCTGAAAGAACTGTAATAAGCTTACTGTGACTGACCATGTTGAAGGCCTTAGAAAGATTAAAAAAGACAGCAGATACAAATTTATCATTGCTTCTATGGTAATTTACTGTGTGAGTGAATGACATAAGGGCTGTAGTAGTGGTATGAAAAGGCCGAAAGCCGTGTTGTGCATGTGTGAGAAGTTTATGAGTGTTTAGGTAGTCCATGATTTGTGTGTGTATACACCTCTCAAAGATTTAGGAAATGGGCAAAAGTATAGCAATAGCCCAATAGTTGGTCAGTTTTTAGAGTTACCCCCTTTATGAAGTGCAATAATGTGGGAAATTTTCCAGACCTCAGGGGCAAGATGTTCAGATATGGAGCAGTTTATAAGAATGGCTACTGGGTATGCAATTGCATCAGCAGCAATTTTCAGAAATTTGGCAGGAAGTTTATCTGTGGTTAATGTAGTGGGCTTAATTTTTTTGAGCAGTTTTTTGATCATATTATCAGAGACAGGTTGAAAGGTAAAGACATTTTTATTACTGGGAAATTGGGGTGGTTCATTGGATGAGGGAGAGATCTGAGAGTTAGCTAGGGGTACAATGGATTCTGTAAAGCATTTGTTGAATTGGGGGGGGGCTATATTTTCTGAAGTGTCAGTAGTGGATGGGGAGGAGGTACTAGATTTTCCTGGAAGGAGAATGTTGTTGCTAGCTGCGCAGAATTGTTTCAGGTCATTTTGATGCTGAATTGATGTATTGTGATAGTAGTTAGTTTTGTCTAGGTAGAGTGTTTTCTTTGATTTGTTTATGACTTCGAGGTATATTTGCTTTGAAGCATGGGATCCAGTTTTGTGCCAGTGAGTCCAGGCTTTGTCTCTGTTTTTCAGCAAAGATCTGGTCTCTTTGCTCAGCTAAGGAGCAAAGTTGGATTTAATTCCAATGGTTTTTGGGAGGAGCTTGGGAATTTAAGATGTCTAAGAAGGTAGAGCTGAAGTACTTGACAGCTTTATCAAGGTTTAGAAGCTTGAGAAGATTCCAGTTGCAACCTTTTAGAGCTGTAATAAAGTTAGAGGGGATGAATTTGTTTTATTTCTTATTAGGTGGGTTTCTCCATTATGTACACTGTCTTACAACAAATGTTGGGAAGTGGTCACTCGGGCTGTCCCGGCAGTAGCCTAATTGACAGATTTGGGCTGGCCTGTTTGTTAGTATCCAGTCAAGACTGACTCTGCCTATTAGTTTCTTTATCAATTCTTGTTGGGGACTGGATGGTTTGGGAGAATCCAGGGAGGCTGATGTGGTTAGTGGGACCACCAGAATTACAAGTTAGCCACTCTGTGGTGAAGTCTTCCAAGATAATGGTTTCATGTGGGAGTGATTCAGAGGCCCAGTCGAGTAGGCCGTCTAGGGTAGATATGCTGTTGTCAGGTGGGAAATAACATCCAATTATATTGATACAGTTTCTGGGATAATTTTTAGCCTTGTAAGAATGATTTCTGCATTACCAAAGGTGCGGGTAATATATCCAATGTGTCAACATTAAGCTGGTTTTTAAATAATATTGGAATACCATGTCCCTTTTTAGTTTTTCCATTATTGTGTAGGATATTATAGCCTGGTGCCAGGATTTCATTATTGGAAATGTCAGGTGTTAGCCATGATTCATTTCATGGAACTAAATCTGGTGAGTACAGGGAGAGATTCCCATGAAAATCAAGGACTTTTTTAAATACTTCTAGCATTGATGTTTACTATTAATAGGTTAGTAGCTTTCCTAGGTAGATGAAGTATGGTATGAGGGTGGTTTGTTTAGATATGTTGATATTAGAGTTAGATGGGCAAGGATTAGGATGTATGTCTCCACTGAGACACACTCTGGGTGCTATATTTACTATGGTTTTCATGATTTTAGTTATGTACTTACCATTGTCTGGATAGTCTTTTGTAGTGTTAAGCGGGTAGGGTAGGTAGAAGGGTGTGGTGATAAGTAGATATGTGTAAGACAGATAGCTAGATGAGGTGGCTGAATGATGTAGTTTTACAGTGTGAATGGCAGTGGTGGAACGATGGGGTGTTGATTCAGTTAGGTTGTAATGGTATGAGGTAATATGTGCAATTAATATTAGAATTGTTAGCAGAATAATGTGAGGTTGGAGCATGATTATTAATATTGAAGTAAGATTTTGGGTAATAAAATGATTAAAGTTTAATTAGCTGTCTAGCAGTAGGTTGAGCTAAAGTGAAGGAGGGGTTGAGGTTTAAGTAGAAGGGCTAGAGAGGGAGTGGATTAGTGATGCAATGATATTGGAGTATTCTGATTTGCACATGTGGGGATGTAGGAGTGGCTATAGAGTATAAGTTTGGGGAGAGTGGTGGTGGGTGGGAATGGGTGAGTGGAGTGAGCCCGAGTGTAGTGAGGGTGAATGGAGCAGGCTGACGTTCCTGGAAAAAGCATGGCCAAGTAGGAGAAAAACAATCAATTATCAATGGCAAGCAGGATTTAGGTAAGCTGTACTACATAAAACCCAGGATAAAGTGTTAGGTATATAACTTCAATCGGTTTAAGTCCCCAAGAGACTCTTGTATTAAAAACATACACAGGGATTCACTGCTGGCTGCGGGATGTTGCACTTTTATTAGGTAGGGGATAGTGAGGAAGAAGAGTTCCTGTTGTGACTCTTGTATTAAAAACATACACAGGTACTTCACTGCTGGCTGCGAGATGTTACACTTTTATTTAGTAGCGGGATAGTGAGGAAGAAGAGTTCCTGTTGTGACTCTTGTATTAAAAACATACACAGGGATTCACTGCTGGCCACGGGATGTTACACTTTTATCAGGTAGAGGGATAGTAAGGAAGAAGAGTTCCTGTAGTGACTCTTGTATTAAAAACATACACAGGGACTTCACTGCTGGCCGCGGGATGATACACTTTTATTAGGTAGCAGGATAGTAAGGAAGAAGAGTTCCTGTAGTGAATCTTGTATTAAAAACATACACAGGGACTTCACTGCTGGCCGCGGGATGTTGCACTTTTATTAGGTAGAGGGATAGTATGGCAGAAGACTTCCTGTAGTGAGTCTTGTATTAAAAACATACACAGGGACTTCACTGCTGGCCAAGGGATGTTACACTTTTATTAGGTAGCGGGATAGTAAGGAAGAAGAGTTCCTGTAGTGACTCTTGTATTAAAAACATAGACAGGGATTCTCTGCTGGCCGCGGAATGTTACACTTTAATTTGGTAGCGGGATAGTAAGGAAGAAGAGTTCCTGCAGTGAGTCTTGTATTAACAACATACACAGGGACTTCACTGCTGGCCGCGGGATGATACACTTTTATTAGGTAGCAGGATAGTAAGGAAGAAGAGTTCCTGTAGTGACTCTTGTATTAAAAACAGATTCCTTAGTAGAAGACCTAAGATGCATTCTTTTGAATGCATTTTAGTCAAACTCAAAAGCCTAAAATGGCAAAATATCGAAGCGGCTTTTAAGCAAATTCTTTCCCAAGGAAAAATTTTGCTTGGCCGCTTCGTTACTTTGCCATTTTCAGCACTGTAGTGCGGTCTCGGAGATGGTATATTTAGGTAGAGGGGTGTTTAGGCGGCAAAGCCCCCCACTTAATGTAATGTTTAAAGTATGTTTTTTTGTGTTTGGTTGTTGTTGGAACAGAGATTTTTCTGACAGTTCGAAATTGTAAGCTTTCGCTTACATATGGTTGATTAATCACCGTTCGCTTTGTTAAGTGCTCAGTGATCTAATATAGACCCTTAAAAACATACACAGGGATTAACTGCTGGACAAGGGATGTTGCACTTTTATTAGGTAGCGAGAACGTAAGGAAGAAAAGTTCCTGTAGTGACTCTTGCATTAAAAACTTAGGCAGGGACCTCACAACTGGCCAAGGGATTTTGCACTTTTATTAGGTAGAGGGAGAGTAAGGAAGAAGAGTTCCTGCAGTGAGTCTTGTATTAAAAACATTCTCAGGGATTTCACTGCTGGCAGCGGGATGTTACACTTTTATTAGGTAGCGGGATAATAAGGAAGAAGAATTCCTGTAGTGACTCTTGTATTTAAGACATACAGAGGGATTCACTAGTGGCCACGGGATGTTACACTTTTATTTGGTAGAGGGTGGGTAAGGATGAAGAGTTCCTGTAGTGACTCTTGTAGTAAAAACATACACAGGGATTCACTGCTGGCCGCGGGATGTTACACTTTAATTAGGTAGCGGTATATTAAGAAAGAAGAGTTCCTGTAGTCACTCTTGTATTAAAAACATACACAAGGATTCACTCCTGGCCATGGGCTGTTACACTTTCATTAGGTAGCGGGATAGTAAGGAAGAAGAGTTCCTGTAGTGACTCTTCTATTAAAAACATACACAGGGAATCTCTGCTGGCTGCGGAATGTTACACTTTAATTTGGTAGCAGGATAGTAAGGAAGAAGAGTTGCTGCAGTGAGTCTTGTATTAACAACATACACAGGGACTTCACTGCTTGGCGCGGGATGATACACTTTTATTAGGTAGCGGGATAGTAAGGAAGAAGAGTTCCTGTAGTGACTCTTGTATTAAAAACAGATTCCCTAGTAGAAGACCGAAGATGCATTCTTTTGAATGCATTTTAGTCAAACTCAAAAGCCTAAAACAGCAAAATATCGAAGCGACTTTTAAGCAAATTCTTTCCCAAGGAAAAATTTTGCTTGGCCGCTTCGTTACTTTGCCATTTTTAGCACTGTAGTGCGGTCTCGGAGATGGTATATTTAAGTAGAGGGGTGTGTAGGCGGCAAAGCCCCCCACTTAATGTAATGTTTAAAATATGTTTTTTTTGTGTTTGGTTGTTGTTGGAACAGAGATTTTTCTGACAGTTCGAAATTCTAAGCTTTCGCTTACATATGGTCGATTAATCACCGTTCGCTTTGTTAAGTGCTCAGTGATCTAATATAGACCCTTAAAAACATACACAGGGATTAACTGCTGGCCATGGGATGTTACACTTTTATTAGGTAGTGGGAATGTAAGGAAGAAAAGTTCCTGTAGTGACTCTTGTAATAAAAACATAGGCCAGGAGCTCACAACTGGCCAAGGGATTTTTCACTTTTATCAGGTAGAGGGATAGTAAGGAAGAAGAGTTCCTGTAGTGATTCTTGTATTAAAAACATACACAGGGACTTCACTGCTGGCCGCGGGATTTTACACTTTTATTAGATAGAGGGATAGTAAGGAAGAAGAGTTCCTGTAGTGACTCTTGTATTAAAAACATACACAAGGACATCACTGCTGTCCAAGGGATGTTACACTTTTATTAGGTAGTGGGATATTAAGGAAGAAGAGTTGCTGTAGTGAGTCTTGTATTAACAAAATACACAGGGACTTCACTGCTGGCCGCAGGTTGTTACACTTTTATTAGGTAGCGGGATAGTAAGGAAGAAGAGTTCCTGTAGTGACTCTTGTATTAAAAACATACACAGGGACTTCACTACTGGTCGTGGGATGTTACACTTTTATTAGGTAGCGGGATAGTAAGGAAGAAGAGTTCCTGTTGTGACTCTTGTATTAAAAACTTACACAGGGATTCACTGCTGGCCGTGGGATGTTACACTTTAATTAGGTAGTGGTATAGTAAGAAAGAAGAGTTCCTGTAGTGACTCTTGTATTAAAAACATACACAGGGAATTCACTGCTGGCTGCGGGATGTTACACTTTCATTAGGTAGCGGGATAGTAAGGAAAAAGAGTTCCTATAGTGACTCTTGTTTTAAAAACATACACAGGGACATCACTGCTGGCCGTGGGATGTTACACTTTTATTAGGTAGCGGGATAGTAACTAAGAAGAGTTCCTGTAGTGACTCTTGTATTAAAAACATAGACAGGGATTCACTGCTGGCAGTGGGATGTCACACTTTTATTAAGTAGAGGGATAGTAAGGAAGAAGAGTTCCTGAAGTGACTCAAGTTTTAAAAACATACATAGGGATTCACTGCTGTCCAAGGGATGTTACAATTTTATTAGGTAGCGGGATAGTAAGGAAGAAGAGTTCCTGTAGTGACTCTTGTATTAAAAACATACACATGGACTTCATTGCTGGCCGTGGGATGTTACACTTTTATTAGGTAGAGGGATAGTAAGGAAGAAGAGTTCCTGCAGTGAGTCATGCATTAAAAACATAGACAGGGACTTCACTGTTGTCCAAGGGATGTTACACTTTTATTAGGTAGCGGGATAGTAAGGAAGAAGAGTTCCTGTTGTGACTCTTGTATTAAAAAACAGATTCCCTATTAGAAGACCGAAGATGCATTCTTTTGAATGCATTTTAGTCTAACTCAAAAGCCTAGAACGGCAAAATATCGCAGCGGCTTTTAAGCGAATTCTTTACCAAGGAAAGAATTTGCTTTTTCCGCTTCGTTACTTTGCCATTTTTAGCACTGTAGTGCGGTCTTGCAGATGGTATATTTAAGTAGAGGGGTGTGTAGGCGGCAAAGCCCCCACTTAATGTAATGTTTAAAGTATGTTTTTTTGTGTTTGGTTATTGTTGGAACAGCGATTTTTCTGACAGTTCGAAATTGTAAGCTTTCGCTTACATATGGCCGATTAATCACCGTTTGCTTTATTAAGTGCTCAGTGATCTAATATAACCCCTTAAAAACATACACAGGGTTAACTGCTGGCCAAGGGATGTTACACTTTTATTAGGTAGCAAGAAAGTAAGGAAGGAGAGTTCCTGTAGTGACTCTTTTATTAAAAACATAGGCAGGGACTTCACAACTGGCCAAGGGATGTTACACTTTTATCAGGTAGAGGGATAGTAAGGAAGAAGAGTTCCTTTAGTGACTTTTGTATTAAAAACATACACAGGGATTGACTGCTGGCAGAGGGATGTTACACTTTTATTAGGTAGCAGGATAGTAAGGAAGATGAGTTCCTGTAGTGAGTCTTGTATTAAAAACATACACAGGGACTTCACTGCTGGCCGCGGGATGTTACACTTTTATTAGGTAGTGGGATAGTAAGGAAGATGAGTTCCTGCAGTGATTCTTGTATTAAAAACATACACAGGGACTTCACTGCTGGACGTGGGATTTTACACTTTTATTAGGTAGAGGGATAGTGAGGAAAAAGAGTTCCTGTAGTGAATCTTGCTTTAAAAACATACACAAGGATTCACTGCTGGCCGCGGGACGTTACACTTCTATTAGGTAGCGGGATATTAAGGAAGAAGAGTTCCTGTAGTGACTCTTGTGTTAAAAACATACACAGGGACGTCACTGCTGGCCGCGGGATGTTACACTTTTATTAGGTAGCGGGATAGTAAGGAAAAAGAGTTCCTGTAGTGACTCTTGTGTTAAAAGCATACACAGGGATTCACTGCTGGCCGCGGGAAGTTACATTTTTATTTGGTAGCAGAATAAAAAGGAAGAAGAGTTGCTGTAGTGAGTCTTATATTAACAACATACACAGGGACTTCACTGCTGGGCGCGGGATGTTACACTTTTATTAGGTAGCGGGATAATAAGGAAGAAAAGTTCCTGTAGTGACTCTTGTATTAAAAACATACACAGGGACTTCACTGCTGGCCACGGGATGTTACACTTTTATTAGGTAGCGGGATAATAAGGAAGAAAAGTTCCTGTAGTGACTCTTCTATTAAAAAAATACACAGGGATTAACTACTGGCCTCAGGATTTTACATTTTTATTAGGTAGCTGGATAGTAAGGAAGAAGAATTCCTGTAGTGACTCTTGTATTTAAAACATACAGAGGGATTCACTGCTGTCCGCGGGATGCTACACTTTTATTTCGTAGAGGGAGAGTAAGGAAGAAGAGTTCCTGTAGTGACTCTTGTATTAAAAACATTCACAGGGATTTCACTGCTGGTCGCGGGATGTTACACTTTTATTAGGTATCTGGATAGTAAGGAAGAAGAGTTCCTGTAGTGAGTCTTGTATTAAAAACATACACAGGGATTCACTGCTGGCCGCGGGATGTTACACTTTTATTTAGTAGCGGGATAGTAAGGAAAAAGAGTTCCTGTAGTGACTCTTGTATTAAAAACATACACAGGGATTAACTGCTGGCCTCAGGATGTTACACTTTTATTAGGTAGCGGGATAGTAAGGAAGAAGAGTTCCTGTAGTAACTCTTGTATTAACAACATACACAGGGACTTCACTGCTGGCCGCGGGATGATACACTTTTATTAGGTAGCGGGATAGTAAGGAAGAAGAGTTCCTGTAGTGACTCTTGTATTAAAAACAGATTCCCTAGTAAAAGACCGAAGATGCATTCTTTTGAATGCGTTTTAGTCAAACTCAAAAGCCTAAAATGGCAAAATATTGAAGCGGCTTTTAAGCGAATTCTTTCCCAAGGAAAAATTTTGCTTGGCTGCTTCGTTACTTTGCCATTTTCAGCACTGTAGTGCGGTCTCGGAGATGGTATATTTAAGTAGAGGGGTGTGTAGGCAGTAAAGCCCCCCACTTAATGTAATGTTTAAAGTATGTTTTTTTTGTGTTTGGTTGTTGTTGGAACAGAGATTTTTCTGACAGTTCGAAATTGTAAGCTTTCGCTTACATATGGTCGATTAATCACCGTTCGCTTTGTTAAGTGCTCAGTGATCTAATATAGACCCTTAAAAACATACACAGGGATTAACTGCTGGCCAAGGGATGTTACACTTTTATTAGGTAGCGAGAACGTAAGGAAGAAAAGTTCCTGTAGTGACTCTTGCATTAAATACATAGGCAGGGACCTCACAACTGGCCAAGGGATTTTACACTTTTATCAGGTAGAGGGATAGTAAGGAAGAAGAGTTCCTGTAGTGACTCTTGTATTAAAAACATACACAGGGATTCACTGCTGGCCGCGTGATTTTACACTTTTATTAGGTAGCGGGATAGTAAGGAAGAAGAGTTCCTTTAGTGACTCTTGTATTAAAAACATACACAGGGCCTTCACTGTTGACCGCGGGATGTTACACTTTTATTAGGTAGCAGGATAGTAAGGAAGAAGAGTTCCTGTAGTGACTCTTGTATTAAAAACATACACAGGGATTAACTGCTGGCCGCGGGATGATACACTTTTATTTGGTAGCGGGATAGTAAGAAAGAAGAGTTCCTGTAGTGACTCTTGTATTAAAAACAGATTCCCTAGTAGAAGACCAAAGATGCATTCTTTTGAATGTGTTTTCGTCAAACTCAAAAGCCTAAAATGGCAAAATATTGAAGCGGTTTTTAAGCGAATTCTTTCCCAAGGAAAAATTTTGCTTGGCCGCTTCGTTACTTTGCCATTTTCAGCACTGTAGTGCGGTCTCGGAGATGGTATATTTAAGTAGAGGGGTGTGTAGGCAGCAAAGCCCCCCACTTAATGTAATGTTTAAAGTATGTTTTTTTGTGTTTGGTTGTTGTTGGAACAGAGATTTTTCTGACAGTTCGAAATTGTAAGCTTTCGCTTACATATGGTAGATTAATCACCGTTCACTTTGTTAAGTGCTCAGTGATCTAATATAGACCCTTAAAAACATACACAGGGATTAACTGCTGGCCAAGGGATGTTACACTTTTATTAGGTAGCGAGAACGTAAGGAAGAAAAGTTCTTGTAGTGACTCTTGCATTAAAAACATAGGCAGGGACCTCACAACTGGCCAAGGGATTTTACACTTTTATCAGGTAGAGGGATAGTAAGGAAGAAGAGTTCCTGTAGTGATTCTTGTATTGAAAACATACACAGGGATTGACTGCTGGCAGCGGGATGTTACACTTTTATTAGGTAGAGGGATAGTAAGGAAGAAGAGTTCTTGTAGTGAGTCTTGTATTAAAAACATACACAGGGACTTCACTGCTGGCCGCGGGATGTTACACTTTTATTAGGTAGAGGGTTAGTAAGGAAGAAGAGTTCCTGTAGTGAGTCTTGTATTACAAACTTACACAGGGACTTCACTTCTGGCCGTGGGATTTTATTAGGTAGTGGTATAGTAAGGTAGAAGAGTTCCTGTAGTGACTCTTGTACTAAAAACATACACAAGGATTCACTGCTGGCCGCAGGATGTTACACTTTTACTTGGTAGCGGGATAGTAAGGAAGAAGAGTTCCTGTAGTGACTCTTGTATTAAAAACATACACAGGGACTTCACTGCTGCCCGCGGGATGACACACTTTTATTTAGTAGCGGGATAGTAAGGAAGAAGTGTTCCTGCAGTGAGTCTTGTAATAAAAACACAGGGATTCACTGCTGGCCGCGGGATGTTACACTTTTATTAGGTAGCGGGATAGTGAGAAAAAGAGTTCCTGTAGTAACTCTTGTATTAAAAACATACACAGGGATTCACTGCTGGCCGCAGAATGTTACACTTTAATTTTTTAGTGGGATAGTAAGGAAGAAGAGTTGCTGCAGTGAGTCTTGTATTAACAACATACACAGGGACTTCACTGCTGGCCGTGGGATGGTACACTTTTATTAGGTAGCGGGATAGTAAGGAAGAAGAGTTCCTGTAGTGACTCTTGTATTAAAAACAGATTCCCTATTAGAAGACCGAAGATGCATTCTTTTGAATGCATTTTAGTCGAACTCAAAAGCCTAAAACGGCAAAACATCACAGCGGCTTTTAAGCAAATTCTTTACCAAGGAAAGAATTTGCTTGGCCGCTTCGTTACTTTGCCATTTTCAGCACTGTAGTGCGGTCTCGGAGATGGTATATTTAAGTAGAGGGGTGTGTAGGCGGCAAAGCCCCCACTTAATGTAATGTTTAAAGTATGTTTTTTTGTGTTTGGTTGTTGTTGGAACAGCAAATTTTTCTGACAGTTCGAAATTGTAAGCTTTCGCTTACATATGGTCGATTAATCACCGTTTACTTTATTAAGTGCTTAGTGATCTAATATAGACCCTTAAAAACATACACAGGGATTAACTGCTGGCCAAGAGATTTTACACTTTTATTAAGTAGCAAGAAAGTAAGGAAGAAGAGTTCCTGTAGTGACTCTTTTATTAAAAACATAGGCAGGGACTTCACAACTGGCCAAGGGATGTTACACTTTTATCAGGTAGAGGGATAGTAAGGAAGAAGAGTTCCTGTAGTGATTCTTGTATTAAAAACATACACAGGGATTGACTGCTGGCAGTGGGATGTTACACTTTTATCAGGTAGCGGGATAGTAAGGAAGAAGAGTTCCTGTAGTGATTCTTGTATTAAAAACATACACAGGGATTGACTGCTGGCCGTGGGATGTTACACTTTTATTAGGTAGCGGGATAGTAAGCAAGATGAGTTCTTGTAGTGAGTCTTGTATTAAAAACATACACAGGGACTTCACTGCTGGCCGCGGGATTTTACACTTTTATAAGATAGAGGGAGAGTAAGGAAGAAGAGTTCCTGTAGTGAATCTTGTATTAAAAACATACACAGGGACTTCACTGCTGGCCGCGGGATATTACACTTTTACTTTTATTAGGTAGAGGGATAGTATGGAAGAAGATTTGCAGTAGTGAGTCTTGTATAAAAAACATACACAGGGATTCACTGCTGGCCGCAGGATGTTACACTTTTATTAAGTAGTGGGATAATAAGGAAGAAGAGTTCCTGTAGTGAGTCTTGTATTAAAAACATACACAGAGATTCACTGCTGGCCGTGGGATGTTACACTTTTATTAGGTAGCGGGATAATAACGAAAGAGTGTTTCTGTTGTGACTCTTGTATTAAAAACATGCACAGTGATTCACTGCTGGGCGTGGGATGTCACACTTTTATTAGGTAGATGGATAGTAAGGAAGAAGAGTTTCTGTAGTGACTCTTGTATTAAAAACATACACAGGCACTTCACTGCTATCCGCGGGATGTTACACTTTTATTAGGTAGAGGGATAGTAAGGAAGAAGCGTTCCTGCAGTGACTCTTGTATTAAAAACATACACAGGCACTTCACTGCTGGACACGGGATGTTACACTTTTTTTAGGTAGTGGGATAGTAAGGAAGAAGAGTTTCTGTAGTGACTCTTGCATTAAAAACATACACAGGGACTTCACTGCTGGACACGGGATGTTACACTTTTTTTAGGTAGTGGGATAGTAAGGAAGAAGAGTTTCTGTAGTGACTCTTGCATTAAAAACATACACAGGGACTTCACTGCTGGCAAAGGGATGTTACACTTTTATTAGGTAGGGGGATAGTAAGGAAGAAGAGTTCCTGTAGTGATTCTTGTATTAAAAACATACACAGGGATTCACTGCTGGCCGCGGGATGTTACACTTTTATTTAGTAGTGGGATAGTAAGGAAGAAGAGTTCCTTTAGTGACTCTTGTATTAAAATCATACACAGGGATTCACTGCTGGTTGTGGGATGTTACACTTTTATTAGGTAGCGGGATAGTGAGAAAAAGAGTTCCTGTAGTGAATCTTGTATTAAAAACACCAAGGATTCACTGCTGGCCACGAGATGTTACACTTTTATTAGGTAGCGGGATAGTAAGGAAGAAGAGTTCCTGTAGTGACTCTTCCACTAAAAACATACACAGTGATTCACCGGTGGCCGTGGGACGTTACACTTTTATTAGGTAGCAGGATAATAAGGAAGAAGTGCTCCTGTTGTGACTCTTGTATTAAAAACATATACAGGGATTCACTGCTGGGCGTGGGATGTCACACTTTTATTAGGTAGATGGATAGTAAGTAAGAAGAGTTCCTGTAGTGACTCTTGTATTAAAAGCATACACAGGGACTTCACTGCTATCCGCGGGATGTTACACGTTTATTATGTAGCGGGATAGTAAGGAAGAAGAGTTCCTGTAGTGAGTTTTGTATTAAAAACATACACAGGGACTTCACTGGTGGCCGCGGGATGTTACACTTTTATTAGGTAGCGGTATAGTAAGGAAGAAGAGTTCCTGTAGTGACTCTTGCATTAAAAACATACACAGGGATTGACTGCTGGCCGCGGGATGTTACACTTTTATTAGGTAGGGGGATAGTAAGGAAGAAGAGTTCCTGTAGTGAGTCTTTTATTAAAAACATACACAGGGACTTCACTGCTGGCCGTGGGATGTTACACTTTTATTAGGTAGCGGGATAGTAAGGAAGAAGAGTTCCTGTAGTGAGTCTTGTATTAAAAACATACACAGGGACTTCACTGCTGGCCGTGGGATGTTACACTTTTATTAATTAGCGGTATAGTAAGGAAGAGTTTCTGTAGTGACTCTTGTATTAAAAACATACACAAGAATTCACTCCTAGCCATGGGATGTTACACTTTCATTAGGTAGCGGAATAGTAAGGAAGAATAGTTCCTGTAGTGACTCTTGTATTAACAACATACACAGGGACTTCACTGCTGGCCGCAGGGTGTTACACTTTTATAAGGTAGCGGGATAGTAAGGAAGAAGAGTTCCTGTAGTGAGTCTTGTATTGAAAACATACACAGGGACTTCACTGCTGGCCGCGGAATGTTACACTTTTATTAGGTATCTGGATAGTAAGGAAGAAGAGTTGCTGCAGTGAGTCATGTATTAACAACATACACAGGGACTTCACTGCTGGGCGCGGGATGATACAGTTTTATTAGGTAGCGGGATAATAAGGAAGAAGAGTTCCTGTAGTGACTCTTGTATTAAAAACAGATTCCCTAGTAGAAGACCGAAGATGCATTCTTTTGAATGCGTTTTAGTCAAAGTCAAAAGCCTAAAATGTCAAAATATCGAAGAGGCTTTTAAGCGAATTCTTTCCCAAGGAAAACTTTTGCTTGGCCGCTTCGTTACTTTGCCATTTTCAGCACTGTAGTGCGGTCTCGGAGATGGAATATTTAAGTAGGGGGGTGTGTAGGCGGCAAAGACCCCCACTTAATGTAATGTTTAAAGTATGTTTTTTTGTGTTTGGTTGTTGTTGGAACAGAGATTTTTCAGACAGTTCGAAATTGTAAGCTTTCGCTTACATATGGTCTATTAATCACCGTTCGCTTTGTTAAGTGCTCAGTGATCTAATATAGACCCTTAAAAACATACACAGGGATTAACTGCTGACCAAGGGATGTTACACTTTTATTAGGTAGCAAGAAAGTAAGGAAGAAGAGTTCCTGTAGTGATTCTTGTATTAAAAACATACACAGGGATTGACTGCTGGCAGCGGGATGTTACACTTTTATTAGGTAGCTGGATAGTAAGGAAGAAGATTTCCTGTAGTGAGTCTTGTATTAAAAACATACACAGGGACGTCACTGCTGTCCAAGGGATGTTACACTTTTATTAGGTAGCGGTATAGTAAGGTAGAAGAGTTCCCGTAATGAATCTTGTATTAAAAACACGCAAGGATTCACTGCTGGCCGCGAGATGTTACACTTTTATTAGGTAGCAGGATAGTAAGGAAGAAGAGTTCCTGTAGTGACTCTTGTACTAAAAACATGCACAGGGATTCACTGCTGGCCGCGGGATGTTACACTTTTACTTGGTAGCGGGATAGCAAGGAAGAAGAGTTGCTGTAGTGAGTCTTATATTAACAAAATACACAGGGACTTCACTGCTGGCCGTGGGTTGTTACACTTTTATTAGGTAGCGGGATAGTAAGGAAGAAGAGTTCCTGTAGTGACTCTTGTATTAGAAACATAAACAGGGATTCACTGCTGGCCGCAGGATGTTACACTTTTATTAGGTAGAGGGATAGTAAGGAAGAAGAGTTCCTGTAGTGATTCTTGTATTAAAAACATACACAGGGATTCACTGCTGGCCGCGGGATGTTACACTTTTATTAGGTAGCGGGATAGTAAGGAAGAAGAGTTGCTGTAGTGACTCTTTTATTAAAAACTTACACAGGGACTTCACTTCTGGCTGTGGGATGTTACACTTTTATTAGGTAGCGGTATAGTAAGGTAGAAGAGTTCCTGTAATGAATTTTGTATTAAAAACACGCAAGGATTCACTGCTGGCCGCGAGATGTTACACTTTTATTAGGTAGCAGGATAGCAAGGAAGAAGAGTTCCTGTAGTGACTCTTGTACTAAAAACATGCACAGGGATTCACTGCTGGCCGCGGGATGTTACACTTTTACTTGGTAGCGGGATAGCAAGGAAGAAGAGTTGCTGTAGTGAGTCTTATATTAACAAAATATACAGGGACTTCACTGCTGGCCGCGGGTTGTTACACTTTTATTAGGTAGCGGGATAGTAAGGAAGAAGAGTTCCTGTAGTGACTCTTGTATTAGAAACATAAACAGGGATTCACTGCTGGCCGCAGGATGTTACACTTTTATTAGGTAGAGGGATAGTAAGGAAGAAGAGTTCCTGTAGTGATTCTTGTATTAAAAACATACACAGGGATTCACTGCTGGCCGCGGGATGTTACACTTTTATTAGGTAGCGGGATAGTAAGGAAGAAGAGTTCCTGTAGTGACTCTTGTATTAAAAACATACACAGGGACTTCACTGCTGGCCGCAGGGTGTTACACTTTTATTAGGTATCTGGATAATAAGGAAGAAGAGTTCCTGTAGTGACTCCTGTATTAAAAACATACACAGGGATTCACTACTGGCTGCAGGATGTTACACTTTTGTTAGGTAGCGGGATAATAAGGAACAAGAATTCCTGTAGTGACTCTTGTATTTAAAACATACAGAGGGATTCACTGCTGTCCGCGGGATGTTACACTTTTATTTGGTAGGGGGATAGTAAGGAAGAAGAGTTCCTGTAGTGAGTCTTGTATTAAAAACATACACAGGGATTCACTGTTGGCTGCGGGATTTTATACTTTTATTAGGTAGCGGGATAGCAAGGAAGAAGAGTTCTTGTAGTGACTCTTGTAGTAAAAACATACACAGGGATTTCACTGCTGGCCGCGGGATGGTACACTTTTATTAGGTAGAGGGATAGTAAGGAAGAAGAGTTCCTGCAGTGAGTCATGCATTAAAAACATACACAGGCACTTCACTGCTGGTCGCGGGATGTTACACTTTTATTAGGTAGAGGGGTAGTAAGGAAGAAGAGTTCCTGTAGTGACTCTTGTATTAAAAACATACACAGGGACTTCACTACTGGCCGTGGGATGTTATACTTTTATTAGGTAGCGGTATATTAAGAAAGAAGAGTTCCTGTAGTCACTCTTGTATTAAAAACATACACAGGCACTTCACTGCTGGCCATGGGATGTTACACTTTTATTAATTAGCAGTATAGTAAGGAAGAAGAGTTCCTGTAGTGACTCTTGCACTAAAAACATACACAGTGATTCTCTGCTGGCCGCGGAATGTTACACTTTAATTTGGTAGCGGGATAGTAAGGAAGAAGAGTTGCTGCAGTGAGTCTTGTATTAACAACATACACAGGGACTTCACTGCCTGCCGCGGGATGGTACACTTTTATTAGGTAGAGGGATAGTAAGGAAGAAGGGTTCCTGCAGTGAGTCATGCATTAAAAACATACACAGGGACTTCACTGCTGGCCGCGGGATGATGCACTTTTATTAGGTAGCGGGATAGTAATTAAGAAGAGTTCCTGTAGTGACTCTTGTATTAAAAACAGATTCCCTAGTAGAAGACCGAAGATGCATTCTTTTGAATGCATTTTAGTCAAACTCAAAAGCCTAAAATGGCAAAATATCGAAGTGACTTTTAAGCAAATTCTTTCCCAAGGAAAAATTTTGCTTGGCCGCTTCGTTACTTTGCCATTTTCAGCACTGTAGTGCGGTCTCGGAGATGGTATATTTAAGTAGAGGGGTGTGTAGGCGGCAAAGCCCCCCACTTAATGTAATGTTTAAAGTATGTTTTTTTTGTGTTTGGTTGTTGCTGGAACAGAGATTTTTCTGACAGTTCGAAATTGTAAGTTTTCGCTTGCATATGATCGATTAATCACCGTTTGCTTTGTTAAGTGCTCAATGATCTAATATAGACCCTTAAAAACATACACAGGGATTAACTGCTGGCCATGGGATGTGACACTTTTATTAGGTAGCGAGAATGTAAGGAAGAAAAGTTCCTGTAGCGACTCTTGTATTAAAAACATAGGCTGGGAGCTCACAACTGGCCAAGGGATTTTACACTTTTATCAGGTAGAGGGATAGTAAGGAAGAAGAGTTCCTGTAGTGATTCTTGTATTAAAAACATACACAGGGATTCACTGCTGGCCGCGGGATTTTACACTTTTATTAGGTAGAGGGATAGTAAGGAAGAAGAGTTCCTGTAGTTAGTCTTGTATTAAAAACATACACAGGGACATCACTGCTGTCCAAGTGATGTTACACTTTTATTAGGTAGCGGGATAGTAAGGAAGAAGAGTTCCTGTAGTGACTCTTGTATTAAAAACTTACACAGGGACTTCACTTCTGGCCATGGGATGTTATACTTTTATTAGGTAGCGGGATAGTAAGAAAGAAGAGTTCCTGTAGTGAGTCTTGTATTAAAAACATACACAGGGACTTTACTACTGGCCACGGGATTTACCCTTCTATTAGGTAGAAGGATAGTAAGGAAGACGAGTTCCTGTAGTGAGTTTTCTACTAAAAACATACACAGGGATTCACTGCTGGCCGCAGGATGTTACACTTTTATTATGTAGAGGGATAGTAAGGAAGAAGAGTTCCTGTAGTGAGTCTTGTATTGAAAACATACACAGGGATTCACTGCTGGCCGCGCGATTTTACACTTTTATTAGGTAGCGGGATAGTAAGGAAGAACAGTTCCTGTAGTGATTCTTGTATTAGAAACATACACAGGGATTCACCGCTGGCCAAGGGATTTTACACTTTTATTAGGTAGAGGGATAGTAAGGAAGAAGAGTTCCTGCAGTGAGTATTGTATTAAAAACATACAAAGTGATTCACTGCTGGCCGAGGGATGTTACACTTTTATTTGGTAGCGAGATAGTAAGTAAGAAGAGTTCCTGTAGTAAGTCTTGTATTAAAAACATACAAAGGGATTCACTGCTAACCGCGGGATGTTACACTTTTATTAGGTTGAGGGATAGTAAGGAAGAAGAGTTCCTGTAGTGAGTCTTTTATTAAAAACTTTCACAGGGAATCACTGCTGGCCTCGGAATGTTACACTTTTATTAGGTAGAAGGATGGTAAGGAAGAAGAGTTCCTGTAGTGACTATTGTATTAAAAACATACACAGGGATTCACTGCTGGCCGCAAGATTTTACACTTTTATCAGGTAGAGGGATAGTAAGGAAGAAGAGTTCCTGTAGTGACTCTTGTATTAAAAACATACACAGGGACTTTACTGCTGGCTGTGGGATGTTACACTTTTATTAGGTAGAGGGATAGTAAGACAGAAGAGTTCCTGTAGTGACTGTTGTATTAGAAAAACACACAGGGACTTTACTGCTGGCCATGGGATGTTACACTTTTATTAGGTAGCGGGATAGTAAGTAAGAAGAGTTCCTGTTGTGACTCTTGTATTAAAAACATACACAGGGACTTCACTGCTGGCCGAGGGATGTTACACTTTTATTAGGTAGTGGGATTGTAACTAAGAAGAGTTCCTGTAGTGCCTCTTGTATTAAAAACAGGTTCCCTATTAGAAGACCGAAGATGCAGTCTTTCTAAAGCATCTTGGTTGAACTTAAAAGCTTGAAATGGAAAATATTGAAGTGGCTTCTAAGCGAATTCTTATCCAGGGAAAGATATCGCTTGGCCGCTTTTTTACTTTGCCGTTTTAGGTACTGTAGTGCGGTCTCGGAGTTGGTATATTTAAGTAGGGGGTGTGGGGGCACAGCCCCCCACATCGGGCGTGTGGGGGCAAAGCCCTCCACTTAATGTAATGTTTAAAGTTTTTTTTTTTGTGTTTGGTTGTTGATGGAACAGCAATTTTTTTCCCTAGGAAAAAAAAATCGCTGTTCTGACAGTTCGAAAATGTAAGCTTTCACTTACATAGGGTTGATTTATCACCATTCTCTTTTTTAATCGCTCGGTGATCTAATAGAGAACCTTAAAAACATACACAGCGATTCACTGCTAGCCAAGGGATGTTACACTTTTATTAGGTAGTGGGACAGTAAGGAAGAAGAGTTCCTGTAGTGACTCTTGTACTAAAAAGATACACAGGGACTTTACTACTGGCCAACTGATTTACCTTGTATTAGGTAGAGGGATAGTAAGGAAGACGAGTTCCTGTAGTGAGTCTTGTATTAAAAACATACACAGGGATTCACTGCTGGCCGTGGGATTTTATACTTTTATTAGGTAGCGGGATAGTAAGGAAGAAGAGTTCCTGTAGTGACTCTTGTATAAAAAACATACACAGGGACCTCACTGATGGCCGTGGGATTTTATACTTTTATTAGGTAGCTGGATAGTAAGGAAGAAGAGTTCCTGTAGTGACTCTTGTAATAAAAACATACAGAGGGATTCACTGCTGGCCACAAGATTTTACACTTTTATTAGGTAGAGGGACAGTAAGGAAGATGAGTTCCTGTTGTAACATATGTATTAAAAACATACACAGGGATTCACTGCTGGCCTCGGGATGTTACACTTTTATTAGGTAGCTGGATAGTAAGGAAGAAGAGTTCCTGTAGTGACTCTTGTATTAAAAACATATATTAGGGACTTCACTGCTGGCCGCGGGATGTTACACTTTTATTAGGTAGAGGGATAGTAAGGAAGAAAAGTTCCTGTAGTGAGTCTTGTATTAAAAACATACACAGGGACTTCACTGCTGGCCAAGGGATTTAACACTTTTATTAGGTAGCGGGATAGTAAGGAAGAAGTGTTCCTGTAGTGACTCTTGTATTAAAAACATACAAAGGGACTTCACTACTGGCCAAAAGATTTACCCTTTTATCAGGTAGAGGGATAGTAAGGAAGACGAGTTCCTGTAGTGAGTCTTTTATTAAAAACATACACAGGGATTCACTGCTGGCCGCGGGATGTTACACTTTTATTAAGTAGTGGGATAGTAAGGGATAAGAGTTCCTGTAGTGAGTCTTGTATTTAAAAAATACAGAGGGATTCCCTGCTGGCCGCGGGATGTTACACTTTCATTAGGTAGCGGGATAGTAAGGAAGAAGATTTCCTGTAGTGACTGTTGTATTAAAAACACACACAAGGACTTCACTGCTGGCCGCAGGATGTTACAATTTTATTAGGTAGAGGGATAGTAAGGAAGAGGAGTTCCTGTAGTGACTCTTGTATAAAAAACATACACAGGGACTTCACTGCTAGCCGTGGGATGTTACACTTTCATTAGGTTGTGGGATAGTAAAGAAGATGAGTTCCTGCAGTGAATCTTGTATTAAAAACATACACAGGGACTTCACTGCTGGCCACGGGATGTTACACTTTTATTAGGTAGAGGGATAGTGAGAAAAAGAGTTCCTGTAGTGACTCTTGTATAAAGAACATACACAGGGACTTCACTACTGGCCGTGGGATGTTATACTTTTATTAGGTTGTGGGATAGTAAGGAAGATGAGTTCCTGCAGTGAATCTTGTATTAAAAACATACACAGGGACTTCACTGCTGGCCACGGGATGTTACACTTTTATTAGGTAGAGGGATAGTGAGAAAAAGAGTTCCTGTAGTGACTCTTGTATAAAGAACATACACAGGGACTTCACTACTGGCTGTGGGATGTTATACTTTTATTAGGTAGAGAGAACATACACTTGGATTCAGTGCTGGCTGCACGATGTTTCACTTTTATTAGGTAGAAGAATAGTAAGGAAGAAGAGTTACTGTAGTGAGTCTTGTATTAAAAACATACACAGGGATTGACTGCTGACCGCGGGATGTTACACTTTTATTAGGTAGGGGGATTGGAAGGAAGACGAGTTCCTACAGTGAGCAGGCGTTATCCCTTGTGGAGTGTTCATTTATTAATAAGCAAACAATATGGACCACTACATGACTTGAAGAAAAAAAAAACAGTAGCTATTTGCTTGTAGGATAGCTGATTAATAATCCCCAGAGTCAGAGACATGCACTAATGGAGGTTTGCCTTCCTTTCTGTTTAGCGGTAACTGTCCGATTTAACACTGTTGTAGCCCCAGTCACAGGGAATGTGGGGAGACAGTTCAAGCACAGAATTTCAGGCAGCAGTATGCACTAATGGAGGTCTGTCTTTCTTTAGAGACAGTAAACAGAAGTTAGAACTGCACCACAGATCCTACTGTTGTAAAGAAACATTAAAGACTGACCCAATGTGGGGGGCCCACTTGCGTACTGCAAGTTGTGGTAATCAGTTTATACTCTTACGTTTACAAGACATCTGTGTCTCATGCTTATGACCTTGTTCTTTTTGTCTTATTATTTCAACACATTTAGTTGCAGGTAAGTTTTATTAAAGCAGGCTATTTCCTGCCTTGCCACTGAAGTGCCCTAATCTTATTACAAGCTAGATGATGCCCTGCACAGGTAAAAGTGATGTTTATAACATCTTGTATATTTCAAATTCATCACTGATGAAGGAGGAATAAAAGAGTGCGGCACTTTACCTTTTGCTTTCCTCTGATTCTGCACCCCTGGTGTGCACAACATTGCTACCTACAAACAGTGTGTACCTTACGCACAAGATATTACTAAAAGAGTTACATTCTGTAAATAATACGTAAATGCAAATGTGGAGAAAAAGGCAAACTTATTACTTTTATTTGCCTTAGATTTCACACATTCATTAATGTATTAATGGGATTTGGAGGTAATTATGTGACTGCAAGAATAATAAAATATATTCTAAATTATTAACAAGTGTTCACATGTGAGGAATGAGTAAACAACCACAACAACTTAGGCTGTTTGAGAAGCCATTGGTAGAAAGCAGTGGCTTGGAACTTACCATCATAGCGTGCTTCGTTTATGTCTGTGTGAACATCTCTGCAGCACTTGAAATATTCAATAATAAATGCTTGCATCTGTATAAAATAGGGGAAAGCACTTTTGTACAGGGCTGATGTCATCCCCTCCCACAAGGCCAGCAATTACTTTCTCTCGGTCACACATGGCACTTGAAACTGCCTGTTGAACTGCGATGAAGTAGCTGGTGTGATAATGCGCTCTCTCTATCGTTGTGGTTTTGGTGTAACATGAACAGCCAACAGTGGTTATTAAAAATATCTGAGTCATTTGTGAAAGGTTCAGAATCAGTCATCCACACAACTGCCTGCAAGCTTGCCTGATGTTGTGGTTATTCATATGAGTTACAGCTGACAGTTCTACCTAATTTTACAGGACTGATGCAATCTAGAGCAGTTCTTTTTTTTTTCATCTGAACACTTATCAAGTGCTGAAGTCATTGGGAATTCCTTCTACTGAAAATGTAACAAAAAGAATAATTTGAATTTCTTTGATCTGGCTGGTATTGCATTCATTTTAGAAAATTCAGACATTCAGAAGGTACATTTTTCACAGCACTGTCTTTTTTGTCTAACAAATAAATAATTTTGGCTAAGTTTTTATTTATTTAAACTTGCTAACCAGCATTGACTTCCAGTCCCAATGGATCATTTTCTGGCCAGCACAGATAAAATAAACAAACAATAAAATATACGAAGACATGACTATGTCTGTCTGTTCGTAGGTGTTTACTAGGCTAATGACCGCAAGGGCCATTTTAAGCCTAGCCATGCATCCCAAATCTCTGACAAGTTCAGATACCCGTGATAGGTGTAAGCAGGGGCTTGGGAGATGAAACATTTATAAACAGGGACCTGGGATTTACAAGCAGAGGCCTTGTGTGTGTGTCCAGCTAATTTAATAGATTATTGTTGTCATCAGCTTTCCTGCCTAATTAATTTGGTTAACAGGAAAGCCGATCAACACTGTGTGATATCACATTAATAACAGCTTTAGGAAATATGCTCTTTGTCCATCATTGTGCAATCTCGGAGCTGGTATAGTATATTTTTTTTATTTGCATGTTCCAAACATGTCGATGTTGTCAATTTTTTCTTTCTTTCTTTTTTAATTACATTTTGTTGACTTTTTTGCTGTCAGTATTTTGGTGTTTCAACTTAATAGGTAAGTAACTAAATTCATATATATATATATATATATATATATATATATATATATATATATATATATATATATATACACATACAGATGCATCTCATGTGGTTGAATGGCAGTTTTACTGAATTGCAACTCTGTGTGTTGAAATGATTGAAACCCCATTTAGTTAAATCCAGTTTGACTGAAGGTGCATTTTGTAGAATGAGGTGGTGCACTGGTTAGTGTTCTCACCACACAGTAAGAGGTTTTCTGGTTCAGTTCTTGGCTGGAGTGCCTTCTGTATGGAGTCTGTATGTCCTCTGTGAGTTTCATTCCAAAGACATGCATCTGGAGTGTTTCTCCCTGGACCTTAGCTGAAAATGGGCTCTGTCCCAGTTGGACTTTCCTGGAAAATAAATAAACTGCACCTATTTATGTAATACAGGTATAGGATATGTGAAATATATGAAAAAAGCTTTATCTGGTGATTGATGTTACATATATAACCATTGCTTGTGTGGTTTCTTTTTCGGGATTGACTGTGTGTTGTATTTTCACTTTTGTCCTCAGCGGTGCAACCATGGTGTTAGTATATTAATATATTTAAGTAAGGGTGTGTGTGTGTGTGGGGAAGGGATGCAGGGCAGAGGCTTGCTTCCCGGGAAAAAAAACTCTTTTTCAAACATTTTCCTTCGGTGATTTTTCACCATATGTTATTTTAATTATTTGGAATTCAGTTAAAAGATGTTTTAGTGAAAAGGGCTTTCAGCCATTTGCATTCAGTCATTTGGGATTCATCCAAATGAACATTCAAGTAAGAGCCTATAATCATATACACATAGTATTGAGAAATCTGAAGTAGGCATATATATATATATATATATATATATATATATATATATATATATATAAATATATAAAAAATAAAAAAATAAATATATATATATATATATATATATATATATATATATATATATATATATATATATATATATATATATATATATATATCTATATATATATATATATATACACACACACACACACACACACATCATACAATCTGGACATTCTATGAAAATCTGGACAATGGAGAGATATGATATATCTTTACAAATGTACATATATCATACCTCTGAACCTAAATGCATTTTTTTGCATTTAGTGTTAGACCATGGCTTTGGCACCAATCATTTGTTTGCATTAGCCCTTCCTATAATATGTTAACTCATACCTCTCAACTGTCCAGATTTTCACAGAATGTCCAGATTTTTTACTCATATATTTGGTCTGATTCTCATACAAAATTGCAGTTTTCTAGCAAATTATTGGCAAATTTTTCTGGCCATGTTTTTTTCTTGCAATATGTATATAAACATCACAAGCTAATTGTGGAAATGCCAGCTTATAGAGAGTGGGAAGAAGAGAGGTAAAAGCAAAAGGGAAAGGGGGGAGGGGTTGTGGTTATTTCTAAAAATGATGGCGTGGAATGAAAGGTGCCTGGAAGAGTAATATATCATATGGATGGTTGAAGAAGCAAATGTAGTAAGAAGAAAGGCTGGAGAGAGGCTTTTTATGTTGTGGCACTGTGAGTGAAGCAGGTGCATTTAGCATCTTTACAAAGATGATGTTTTAGTTTTGTTTTGGATTTAGGATGTTACTGAAGCTCTTTTACTCCAGAGGGAAGTAATTCAAATGATGTGCTGCAGCCTGTAAAGACAATGTCATACGTCACTACTGCTACCACTGCTGTACTCATACACACTGCTGTATAATTTATGGTTTATCTGCTCATCACAGACTTTATGTGGCACTGCGTCTACTGTATATATACTCTGCCATGTACATATTCATACATACCTACACTAACAGACATAAGGTACACTAACTGGTAGTAGACGTCAGCATTAGGATCTCAACTATTCAACAATCTTTTTGTTCTGAATTTTTGTGATGGTTTTCTTTGCTATTTCTGAAGTTATAGTAAATCACTATAGACAGATTTTTTTATTGTGTAGAAACTCAGTAGGCACTAAAAAAATTCCATGACTTTTACTAATATGAAACATGTAAAACACCCTGTAAGTTCTTATTAAAAGACCTACACTGATTGTAAGTTTAGATATTCTGCAGGTTAGTATGCTCAGTAAATGGGCTACCATCAAAATTTTTTAATCTTCCTACAGGAATAGCTGCAATTGTGCTCACGCACTGGACTGACTCGCTACTAGTATAACTCTCATTTTAGTTGGAGGAGGTAATAATTCATCTCTGAAAACATAGCTACATCAATAATGCGGAGGTTTATGAGCTTACCTCTCAGCTTCTTTGCTCAAGAATTCTGGAGAAAGCCAAAAATAAGGAGGGGGGGTCAGAACCTAAAGTCAGAACATTTTTCAGTATACTCTAACTCATTTAATAACTTAAATGAGCAACAGGTTTTGTATCAACATTGTCTTTTTTGAGAAATATGAAGTATGAAGCTGTCTGTCATATTACGGAGTGTAATCCTCAGTGATTTACCAGAAAGTCAAAAATGTTATGAGGGACAGATCTAAAATATGAAGCAAAATCAGGGAGAGTTGATAGGTATGACAGGCTGAGGTAACAAAACATAGATTGTGACAGAATGTAGGAACGTCTAGGCTCACCTAGTCCACTTATTTCTCCACCTCTAGCATATGTCAGAGGTTTGGCAACATCGATGGAGTGGTCATCCTTGCTGGTTGACAGCAATGTGTTGCCCTGTAATTTCTGAGCTGAGATGGTTTCTGTAATGGAAATGCATGATTTTCTTACATTCATGTGGGGTTTTACAAGGGTCTTCAGTTTCCTCCATATTCTAAACACAAGTTGTCAGGATGACTGGTGACGGTAAATGACGTAATTTTGTGTGTGTTTTGTATATTTACTTCCAATGCTTTCAACATTTCCATCTGTTCACTGGTGGGCAGAATGAGTCTGAGCTGTAAGACTGCCATACATTGTGTGTTTTGTCATCTTTCAGTAAACTTATAACACTGATTAGTGGACATTTTACATTAGGAAATTGGTTTCTCTTCATTCCTGTCCCTGGTTTACTTATGCATTAGGAGGTTTAGCGGCCTTAGGTCAACTGGTGCCCTAGGCAAAAGGGCTCCAAGGTGCCCCCCACCACACCACCCGGTGCCCCCATCCTTGTCTACCTACACTAAATAAATACTGGAAAAGTGCCCCTACTAGAGTGGCGCCCTAGGTGGCCGCCTAGTTGGCCTATGCCTAAGGCCGGCTATGGGAGGTTATCCTTATAAGGACAACAGTACAAAGTCCTAACATCAGATGTAGGAAAAGGAGCTGTCTGCCTTCAATTGTTCTGTCCCTTGTTTGAGGAACACAGTGAGTTTATAGGTTCATAGTTCATAGGTTCATAGGTTCATACTAGGCTATCTGCCCTAGGGCATTTATAAGCCTAGCCAGAATGTGTTTGGCTTTCGCCACCCATTTTAAATTAATTTTGCTATGCCCTTTTTCGAGGTTAGTATACTGTGCATCTGTCTAACAGTGACACAGAAGTGATACCCAGGGTAAACCTATGATCTCCCATCCACTCATTAAGATTCCTCTAGAAGAGAGTCAATGAGGGACTCTGCCTAACCTGGACTGGGATTTTATTCCAGAGTGAAGGGAGCCTCTGGGTTATGAATCTGTCCCTCCAGCATGTCCTATTTATTTCAGTGCTGAGGTTCAAGTCTCTCGAGCACGTAGCTCGATGGGATTTGGATTTTCTGAGGTACAGCATGTCCATTAATTCCGGGTTGGACATGGCTTTATACGTCAGGCACAGATTGCCTCTGAGCAGGTGGTATGCCACTGAGTAGAGCTGGAGTTTCTTTAACCGGGCAGCATATGGCATCTGTTTGAGCCCTTTGATCCTCTTGGTGAGGTACTTTTCAGGCCTTTCCAGTTGCTGCAGGTGTCTGGTAAGGTACATCCCAAAAGGGGCATTGTACTCAATTATGGGCCTGATGAGAGATGAGTAAAGAGGCACGATGACCTCCCCTGATCTAGATGTGAATCCCTTCATGATTAGGTGGGCTATATAAAATGTTTTTCTAACAACTTTGGCCACGTGGTTGTCAAATGAGAGATTGCTATCAACTTGGGTCCCCAGGTCCCTAATTACTTCTTCTGCACTTAATGGATTACCACCTATGTGGTAATTTGTGGGCACTTTGTTTTTGCCAAAGGGGATGACTATACACTTTTTGGCGTTTAGCTTGAGGCCATGGCTCTGGCACTAGTTGTCTGTTTCTATGAGGCCCTTTTGGAGGATGCCTGTGTCTGCTGGAGAGTCGATTATAGCGCCCAGTTTGCAGTCATCTGTGAACATGGTCAGCCACAGTCCTTTCGTGTTGGCCTGTACCTGCGAGAAATATATAGCAAACAGGAGAGGTCCCAGGACTGAGCCTTGTGGGATGCCACTTGTAACTGGTTTGGAGTCTGACGTGGCTCCAGCAATTCTAACCATGTGGGTTTTGTCCTTGAGCCAGTTTGCAACCCATCTAGTGACAGAGGTTTATATTTAAGCTGGTGAGCTTATCTATAATGCCCGAGTGGGGTATTGTATCGAAGGCTTTTGTGAGGTCCAGGTAGGCTGTGTGGACCACCTTCCCCTCGTCAATGGCCTTGGTGACTGTTTCAAAGAAATTGACCAGGTTTATGAGGTCCATGATGATCCTTTCCATAGCTTTGCAGACCAAGCTAGTCAGGCTTATGGGGTGATAGTTTCCAGGATCCGTTGAGGCATCACCTTTGTGGAGAGGGACCACTGTTGCTGTACGCCACTCTTTGAGTACATATCCTGTGGTAAGGCTGAGATTGAACAGTAGTTTTATGTTTGGGTTTAGCTCTACTTGGAGTTCATGTAGGACGCAGCCCGGGACACCGTCTGGTCCCATTGATGCTGTGTTTTTTGCTTTGGAGAGGGCGGCTCTTACTTGAGCATCTGAGATGTCAGGGGGGGCAGTACTTTGCTGGGATAGATATTTGCTCTTTTGGTGGGGAGGGGGGGAGAAGTTTGCGCTGAACCTGTCAGCTAGGATTTTGGCAATGTCTGTGGGTTCGGTGTATTTTTTGTCATTTTGGACTAATTCTGAGCATATCTGGGAATTCCCACCCAGGTTCCTAACATAACTAAAGAAAGCCTTGTGATTATCCTTAGTGTCCTGTGCAATTTTTCTCTCGAAGCTGGCCTTAGACGATTTTATGAGTGCCCATAGTTTTTTGCTAACACTGATCAGAGATGCCTTCCCTTTTGGGGATTTTGCTCTATCATGTAGTAGCTTCCTCCTTATATTGTATAGTTTGTTTATGGCTGGGGTCCACCAGACAGGACGTCTGCCTTTGGAGGATTGGGTCTTGGTTTTATTTGGGATTGCATGATCCATTTACACTATTAAACAATGCTCTCCACAAGTACTTTAAGTTACATATCCATTAAAAGCAAAGTTTGAATGACAAATGTATATCTGAAAAAAAATCTGAAAAAAAAATTTATATTTAGAGCCTATATTTGTTTTAGACATGGATGACCATTTTTAGACAGGGAGAAGCTACATATTTTGACAGCAGGGTAACAAATTTTTGGTGATGGTTTCTTGAAATAGTTGTTCATTAGTTAAACGTTTCATCAGGAAACACAGTTAACAAACCACAGCACTCAGTAAACTTAAAAAGTGCACTCACTAGTGCATGAAGCATTATTAAAAAATCATTACTACTGAAGGATATTTTGGTACGACTCTATTGAACCTAGCTAACAAAATGACTGGAATCTGAACTTTGAAGGTTCCAAATCTCTATTACAACATGAAGTAGCACCGTGGAACTTGGGTGATATTTTGGTGTTAATTGAAAATGTCAAAGTTCAGGATGTGGTATATTTTCACAGCACTGAAAAATGTATAGGTTGGATTTTCTTAGGTATAACAATGAATACTGAATAAGTAGGAAATGTTGAGATTTGTAAGCCACTAAAGGTCAAGAAATGATAATCGGAGAAGATAATACATCTGATGTATCAAGACATGTTAGTTCACTTAAATGTGTCTTGAACAAATTACAGAGAAACAGCTAAGCTGAGTACAATAAATAAAGTTTTTACATAGTATTTAAAGGAAAATCATTTGAAACAAATTAGTACATATCCAATAATATACTGGATATACCAGAGAACACTATAAAAGAATTGTACGAGCTTATCAAGGCTGAAGTCAACTAGCTGTCCCAACAACTGCCTGAGAATAAAAGGCTGTGAGTGGAGTGTAGGTTGATTACTAATTAAGAGTCAGCAAAAATACACCTGGATTGGTTTTCTTGGGAAAAGGACTATAATGATAAAGACCAGAATGAAATGTGGAAAATGTTAAAGAATAGTGTCTTTGTATTTACGATGAAAAGGAAATTATTAACTTTCCTTAAGTACCTGCAGGTTCTCACTGCAGTATGAAAAGAGAGAGAGAGAGAGGCATAGCCCATATGAGTAGATATTCAAGTGACAGTGTCCAAAAAAACAAAGGAGACATTCACAACTGTGATCAGTATAGAGGCATCAAGCTCCTGTCACACTGTATGAAGGTTCTGGGGAGTGTGACTGATAAAGAAATACGCTGTCTAGTGGAAAATAAGATGGGAGATGATCAGTTCATACTCAGATCAGGATGTAGCACAACCAACCTGATGTTTACAGTAAGATAGATAGCGGACAAGTAGCTGGAGATGAGGAAAGAGTCTAGTCCAACTGGACATTAATAGACTTGGATAAGACATATGACAAGGTCCCAAGAAAACTGATTTGGGCAGTCCTGTGATAGTTCAAAGTGTCAGAAACATTTGTATAGTTAGTGCAGGCTATGTAAAGGACCCAATGACAGAAGTACAGTGTTTGATCTCACAGAGGGGTTCCCAGTAGCAGTGGGTGTACATCAGGGGACAGCTCTGAGCCCACTGCTGTTCATACTGGTAACGGACTACATTGGCAAACAGCTAGAAGGGGACAGATTAACAAAGTTTCTGTATGCAGACAATGTGGCATTACAGACGTATCTGAAGAAAATGTGAGGAACAACGAATATCTATGTGCAAATATTTCAAGCATAGGCAAGAATACGCTTCTAGTCTGCCAATATACCAAAACAGTTATTCCCTTAATAAGTGTCCAGGTTGTTCTTTAAAATATCTGAACTAGTGCTTGTTTTAATGTAATCTGATAATTTATTCCATGCATAAGCTACTGTCTCAATAACCAATTAGTACACCAATCTTTCCTATATAATTTACTACAAAGGTTGTCGGATGATTCTGTGCTACTTTTTGATAACCCCAAACATTTCCAGAGGCATTTGTCTCTTAATGTCCTATATATTTGATTAAGGTCTCCTCTTAAATGTCTATCTGAGACACTGTACATGTTTGAATATTTTAGTCTTTCATTTTAAGTTAAATTTTCACATCTGCGGATGCCCTTGGTGTATTTTAGCTTTAATCTTTTCAGTTTATTCATGCTTGTTTTTTAAGGTTTCCATATTGTTATTCCATAATCACGTTTGGGTCTAATGTAACTAACAAACAATTACTTCGTCATTTTTGATTTCCTAGACTTTATAAATCTTTTTATACAACATATGGTTGTATAACTATCATTAACCAATTGGTTGATAAGATTAGAAAAACTCATAGTTGAATCTACCCATATACCCAGGTCCTTAAATGAGTCTACAGTTTCAATCACTGTGTGCTGTATTAAATATTCACCTTTCAATTTATGTCTCCCAAATCTCATATGCTTAGTTTTTGATGTATTTATCAGCATATTATTCTCCTGTGCCCAAATGGTCAATTTAGTCAAGTTATTTTGCAGACATGCCTTATCTCGAACACATGTAACCAGTTTACCCAATTTCAAGTCATCTGCATACTGACTGTAGAACACCTCAGATGAAAAAGTTAGATCCGAAAGATACAATCTAAACAAGTAAGGGCCTAGGACAGAGCCCTGTGGAACACCCTGGCTGTAGCCTTGAATTTCAACTGTCCTGTTACTATATGATACTTTCCATGTACTATTTGTAAGCCATGCAAGTATCCATCTTAACAAGAGTACATCAGTACGTAGTTAAGTGCAAAGTCTGAAGTTAAGTCTATATAAATTACATCACAGCACAATTTTATATTGTTATAGAACATCATGTTACAGGTGGGTTTAGATCTATTTTCAACATATGCATGCTAATATATGGTTTTAAGTTCCAACCTTTCCAGTTCTGAAAATAATTTATCCAAAATAACTTTCTCCATTATTTTTCCACAGCATAAAAGTATACGTATGGGTCTGTAAGACTCTGGGTTTGCCCTATTCTGCTTTCCCTTAAAAACTGGTTTAACAAGTGTACGTCTCCAGTCTTGAGGAATCTCTCCATACTTAAATCACCCAGTGAATAACAAATATAATGGTTCTGTAAGTTCATGTCAAAGTGTTCTCAGCTCATTATTATTAATTCTGTCTCCTCCCTGTGCTTTGTTTGGGTGCATTTTGTGTATTTTTTCAATATAATCTAATTTAATTTCAGTATCTGAAGTTACATGGATTTTTCTAGGGCAATGTATCACTCCCTTAGTGGTGCCAAAGTGTTTTGAAAAAGATTTTGTAACTATATTTATAAACTGTCATCTTTGAGAATAAATTTTAGAATCTTGTTGTGTCTTTCGGCTTATCCCGGTTAGGGGTCACCACAGCGGAACTTCGGTCCGCTAATGTTTAGTAGTGGATTTTTATATGCCGAGTTACCAGCCCTGATGCACAACTTTCAATGAAGGCACGCCCATTCACATATGCCTCCACACAGAAGACGCTCTAGCTGAGAATCGAATAGGACAACGTCTTGCTGTGAGGTGACAACGCTACCGCAGCACCACTACCGCGGTTTTAGAATACATTTTAGAATCTATACATTGTTAATATATTGTTAATTGACTTTTATGTCTTTATTTCTTTCACATCTTATAGGTTCATAGGTGTGTACTAGGCTGATGGCCCTGGGGCCTTTACAAGCCTAGCCATAGGATTACCCTGGCATCATGCCACCCGACCTTAGTTCCCAGTGCCTTTGTCGAGTACAGCCACTGGAGTTATCCCCGGGGTGAATTTTCTATTTCCCATCCACTCATCAAGATTTCTCTTATAGAGGGTCAGTCAGGTGCTCTGCTTCGCTTGTATGGGAAGTCTGTTCCATAGCATGGACAGTCTCTGGGTTACGAACCTGTCCCTCCAGTACGTTCTGTTGATTGTGGTAATGAGGCTGTGTGGTGTGGAGGGATTGGGATTTCTTTAGATGTAGCATTTCTAACAGAGCTGGGTCAGACATGGCTTTATAAGCCAAGCAGAGATCGCCTCTAAGTAGGTGATATGAGACCGAGAATAGTTGGAGTTTTTTTTTAGTCTGTCCATATAGGACAAGTGTTTAAGGCCTAGAATCCTCTTTGTGAGGTACGTTTGCAGCCTGTTTAGTTGTTTCAGGTGTCTAGTGAGGTACATGCCAAATGGGGCATTGTACTCAATGACTGGCTTAATGAGGGAAGAGTAGAGGGAGACAATGACCTCTTTCTTCCTGGATGCAAAGCCCTTAAAAATGAGATGTGCCACATAGAAGGACTTTCTGATCATAGTGGCAATGTGGTGATCAAAAGAGAGGTTGCTGTCATCCTCTGTTCCCAGATCTCTTATAACACCTTTTGTGTTCAGTGGACTACCATCAATGTGGTAATTCATGGAAACCGGGTTTTTCCCAAAGGGGATGACGACACATTTTTTGGCATTGACCTTAAGGCCATGGTTCTGACACCAGTCATTGGTCTCAGTGAGGCCATTCTGTAGGATGTCAACATCACTTGGGGAGTTAATAATAGCTCCCAACTTGCAATCGTCTGTGAACTTTGTCAGCCAGAGTCCCTACTTGTTGGCCTGGACTTCAGAGAAGTAGATATCAAACAGGAGAGGACCCAGGACTGAACCCTTTGGGACTCTACTCATGACTAGTCGGCAGTCTGACTTGGAGTCAGCTACTTTCACACTATGGGTTCTATCTGTGAGCCAGTTTGCAACCCACCTAGTGATATAGGGGTTGATGCCTAGCTTAGTGAGTTTTGCTATGATTACTGAGTGGGAAATGGTATCAAAGGCCTTGGCCAGATCAAGGGAGGCTGTATGAACCCCCTTGCCTTCATCTACAGCTCTGGTGACTGACTCAAAGAAGTCAACCAAGTTGAGCAGGCATGACCCTTCACAAAACCAAGCTGTGTGGGATCCAGAGTTTGGAGATTCCCTATATCCTTGTTTATTAGGTCCATGATGATGCATTCCATAGCTTTGCATATCAGGCTCATCAGGCTAATGGAGCGATAATTCCCAGGGTCTGTAGTCGCTCCTCCTTTGTGGAGAGGGATGACTGTAGCAGTGCACCATTCGGTAGGGACAAAGCCTGAGGTGAGGCTGTGATTGAACAGGGCACATAGGTGATGTGCCAGTTCACTCTGTAGTTCATGTACAGCACAATCATGTCTCATAGAAGCTGCATTCTTGGCCTTGGACAGTGCTGTTTTAACCTGTTGATGCCTGGCAATCTACTGGTATTGTGATTGGTCCTTTGGGGAGGGAAGAGAGGTAAAGTTGGCGTTGAATCTGTCGGACAGTATATTGGCAATATCTGTTGGCTCAGTATAGGAGGTACCATTGTGCAGTAGCTCAGAGCAAATATGGGTATTGCCATGGAGATTCTTTACAAACTATAGAAGGCTTTGTGGTTGTCTTTACAATCTGCTGCAATTCTGTTTTCATAGCTAGCTTTAGAGGATTTGATGAGGGATCTCAATTTTTTGTTGAGGCTGATAAGAGAGTTTTTCCAGTTTTGGGACTTCACCTTATTCTGCATCAGTTTCCTCCTTCTGTTGTAGAGTTTGTTTATGGCAGGAAACCACCAGATTGGCTTCCTTTTTTTTGGAGGAGAGCTTCTATTTGGTATGGTGAGAGCCATGCATTTGTATACGTGTCCATACAGTGCATTGGTGTTTGATTCGGCAGTCATGCAACTATTGTTCATTTGCATGGGTGCCGTGAAGTTAGCCACCTCTGTTTTTAGGAGCCCAAAGTTAGATTTGGAGAAGTTTTTCATAGTGGTTACCTTTACGGGTGGGGTGGGATGGGAGGGATGTGGATTTCCAAGGTGATTAGTTTGTGGTCAGATGTAACCAGTGAGGAGATGACTATTGGTGTAGAGCAATGGTCACCCATGTTAGTAATGACCAGGTCAAGGATGTTGCTACCTCTAGTGGGGGTAAGAATGAACTGGTCCAGGGCACTGGAATTAATGAACTCCAGGAAACGAGCATATTGGTACATGAGTAGTTTTCCCAGTTAATGGAAGGGTAGTTGAAGTCGCCTAGTATGAAAGTGTTAGGTTAGACTCTAATATTCTCCAGGGTGCTTAGGAACATGGAGTGGGATAAATTGTTTCTTGTTATGTTCAATATCTTTATATAAATTTTCTTCAAATTTTTCTTGATCTTGTCTCACACTATGCTTAATTTGTCTGTCCAGCTTGTTTCAGTTTTCAAATTTATAGTTCAACATATTTTCCCTTTTCTTGTATTTTTTGTATCTTCCCTTAATCAAATATATTGTTCTTATAGAAGAATATCCTCAACCTTATGTGCCTATACCCTGATGTTAAATATTTTTTGATTTTTTGCAGTTCAACAATTTCTCTTTCAAAACTCACCACATTTCTTCAGAACATTGAAGTAAGACAGGCTACCTGTAACGAGAGCAGCTAGTTTAGAAACAGAAAAGATTATAAAGGTCAGTAATCTGCATATGGACATAAAAACTGTTAATATAGTTCATTGAAAGTATGAGGACAGGTTAGTACATGATATGAAAAAAACAACAGGAAAGCTTTTTACAGTTTTGTCATACAGGGAGAGAAGAAAAATACTTAAGGAAGCTATACATTCTGAGGGTAGGATAGTGAACAAAAGGAACAAGATAGTCGATCTGTTCAAAGAACATTTCATTCAAGTTTTTGTATATGAAGACAAAGTGGTACAGACAATAAGTGGCAAAGTTAGCCAGTGAATCACTTCACTTAGAAAATAACTTGATTGTTTAATACAGATGGAGAAACCTAGTGGGATATATGCAAGGAATACCACATGGATCAATCCTGTGCCTAGTGGGTATGTGCAAGGAGCACCCCATGGATCATTCCTGTGTCTGTATCTTTATGGATTGTATCTACAATTATTTGAAGATCTGTTAAGAAGTAAAATTCTGTCTATGTGCTTTTAACCTGAAGCCTTTGTCTAAAGGAAATTAGTTTGGTTAATTAAACATGTGGAAAATGTAGATTATAGCAGAGGATTAATCTGTATTGTTATTATCCTTATTGTAGAGACAATTGAGAGGAGAACTCTTCCTGGTATATAAAGCAAAAAGGAAATAAATGTGTCTCTGATTGCATTGAATTGTGTAACAGATCAATCTTGGCAGGCATGAAGTTATTAAGAGCAATAAGAATAACAAACAGAGTTTGTAGGACACTTGTTTACTTCTCCAAGGAAGAGGACATTACAGCTAAAGCCAAAGTAACCTTATGGTAAGGAAGGTTGGATAGAACAGTAATAAGCAAAAAATACCAGCACAAGCAGAAATAACTTAAAAGGTGTACAGACTAATGAAAAGTACAAAATAAGCAATTCATTAATGACATAAAAAGGTGTTACAGAATATTGGGGAAACAAAGCAAAGCAAAAACAACAGAAGCACCCCACCAAAAAAAGAAGGAATAACTACATTTTGGGGAAATATATACAGACACCCTCTTGAACATAACAAAGATGCCAAATGGAAAGAAGAGGTTAAAGAAACAATGAAAAGCTCTAATATACAGGAAACGAAATGGGATGAAGTAACCGTCTGAAAGACTCAGCTTTATCAGATGTGTGTGTGTGTGTGCGTGTGTGCGTGTGTGCGTGTGTGTGTGTGTGTGTGTGTGTGTGTGTGTGTGTGTGTGTGTGTGTGTGTGTGTGTGTGTGTGTGTGTGTGTGTGTGTCTATGTACATATGTCTGTGTGTGCGTGTGTGCGTGTGTGTGTGTGTGTGTGTATGTACATATGTGTGTGTGTGTGTGTGTGTGTGTGTGTGTGTGTATGTATGTACGTATGTCTGTGTGTGTGTGTGTGTGTATATATATATATGTGTGTGTGTGTGTGTGTGCGTGTGTGTGTGTGTGTGTGTGTGTGTGTGTGTGTGTGTGTGTGTGTGTGTGTGTGTGTGTGTGTGTGTGTGTGTGTGTGTGTATGTACGTATGTCTGTGTGTGTGTATCTGTGCGTCAGTCCAAGTCCTGCATTTGGCTTGTGCTCCATGCATGGCCAATGTTTGGTATGCATGTGTTGCTTGCTGGGATAGACTGCGGATCCACACCATCATAAACTGGAAGACTTGGCAACAGGAAATGAATGAAAGGACAAGCTGGAGATTCCAATCGTTTTCTTCCTGCTTGTAATAAGAATTAGCATGTGTGTAACCTGCTAACATTTATCATTCAGTCTTACATTTCAGCACAAGACTGCTTACATGAAAATGGAAAAATTAAAACAAACCCTAATACTCTGCGAGTAAAGTGGGAGACAAGTCTCTACACCTTCCTTGCACGCGCTTACTTATTTATTTTTTTATTTTATTTATTTTACATTTGTTGACTGGGATAGTCCGATTGGATACCTGCCCATTTTCAGCGGAGGCCTGGGGAGAAAAGCTCCAAACTTACAAACAGATAAAGACAAGCAAGTTACAGTATATGCACAAATGTATTGTATTAACATACATGTTACAGTCTAACACTTCAAGCCTATGAAAAATACAGTTTATATTCAGAAATATATACAGATATGTTACAGTTTCTCTTATCAAACCTATAGGTGCAGCTATATACAGAGTATCTGCAGAGATGTTACAGTTTCTCTTTTCAAACACTTTAGTGTAAGAGGTAAGTCGCTGTGAATAAAAAATTGCAGGGATATAGAAGTAGATTAGGCTTTAGTCAGGGTTAGAGCAAGGACATAACCACTGAGATTTAAAATACTGGGTTAGATTTTTTTTAACTGATTAAGGGAGAGGTACAGAGTAAGGTCAGATGGGAGCAAATTCCAAGTTTTGCCTACTGAATTTGCAAACAAAGATTCTCTAGATAGGTTGTTAGCTTTAACAGATTGAACCAAAAGTTTTGTAGTACTTAACAGACACTACTCCAAAGTTGCATAACTTCAGGTTTGGTTATCGGATTTCATGGAAATTGTCCTTCACTGCTACACAAGGCACTGAAACAACAGAAAATGGTATGACCCATGTAATGCTGTATCAGTCCCACTGTGGGTATCTCTTTGTTCTTTGATCTTGGGAAGATCAGAAGGTTGTTTATCCTTACATTGTGTTTTTAGATTCACAATGCAGTGCTGATACTGCATTCCAGCATAACAAAGGTGCGAAACACCTGAGATACTGTCATTTAAAGGGGACCCATCCTTTGGGTAAGGCATTAAACTAAGGCTCCATCTGCTTATGTTGGTGGTAGCTCATGTGGATGCAAAAGATCCGAAGGCACTAACTGAAAACAGTATGTGAATTTTATTGAATAAATAACAAAAGGCAAACAAATAAAATATAAACAATACTGTTTGCAAGTATCTTACACAATATTATAAAACAGATGACCGAAAAACTTCAGAGACAAGGTTAACACAGTATAATTAACACCAGTTTCAGTGCAAAAATACATTTTTGTCAAAGCCATTTCCTCAGCTTACCCAAAATAAAGGAACAATCCCATAATTTGCTATAAATAATTATTTACAAAGTGCTAACTAAATGATCCATAATGTACATACAATAAATGTATCAGATTCTTCAATATCTATAATATTAAAAAAAAAAACTGGAACCGATCCCCAGAAAGTGGTATAAAAACAACAAATAAAATAAAAAACATTGTAGTGTGTCGGAGAACCAGACTGCCAAAGCATTTTAGTTTTTTATTCTACACTTTTGTCAGAAAAATTACTTCTTCAGAAATAATTACAACTTTTAAAACCAAACTTTAAATACACATTTAAATACACAATTAACCAATCATATTACAAATGTAATTAACAATTGCAATTAATCCCAAAAATGGCTTATTAACCCCTTACTTGATAACTAATCTGCATTAATAAGGAAATATTTAATGTTGATAGTCTCATTTAGACCACTTAGCCGATCAGCGCTCAGTTTTATTTGCTATTCAATTACTTTTCATTCAATAATGTTTTTATAATTTCTGCCTCTCATATCTACTGGAACTTGCTCTAACACAGCAAACAGAAATTTTGTATACTTGGCGCAGTTGGTTACATACCTATAAAGAACATTATTACTGTATTCTTAACTTTAATATCACAAACGTGTTCTTTAATTCTTTTGCCCAGACTTCTAGTAGCCATACCTATATAATAACTCGAACAGCCTGAGCACATCACAATGGAAACAATGCCTTTGGAATGACAATCAAACCTACCTGGTAACTTAATAGTGTAATGAAGATCTTCTAATGTACGATAGGGTTTTCATATATAAATCTGAAGACAGTGCAAAAGTTATACTACCTAAAATGTTATTGGTATAAGGTAGAGGAACCTTAGTGTTTTCATGTTGTAACAAATGTTTTATACTGCAGGTCCTCCTCTAAACAAAAGAAGGATGGCTTTCAACAATACTAACAAAGTCATTGTGACCCTCAATAATTTTCTAGTTGTTGAAAATAATGTTTTTAATCACAAAACTATTGATTGACATATCTGTTAATATCTGTCAATGAAGTACCATGTATGAACTTCCTATAGTAGACTGAACCACAGTTTTCTTTTTAAAACACAAATAAAACAAAAAACGCTGACCAGAAAAATCTCAGCACACAGAGAATTTAATAATTTGAGCACTTTAATTCCAGTAAAGAAAGAAATTCCTCAGAAACAATGTAGCAACTTCCTGCATTCCTTAAAAAGCCTTAAAGGTGCCGAGCATTACAAAAATGGACAGCGCAGTGGTGCAGCGGTTGTGTTGTCATCTCACAGCAAGAGGTTCTGCGGTTCGATTCTTGGCTGGGGTGCCTTCTGTGCAGAGTATGCATATCCTCCCGGTGTTTGTGTGGTTTTCCTCCAGGTGCTCCAGTTTCTTCTAACATTTCAAAGACATGCGTCTGGAGCTTTTCTCCCCAGGCCTCAGCTGAAAAATGGCTTTGTTCCAAGTCGGACTTTCCTGGTAAACAAATGTTAAATAAATAAAAAATTAAAAATACATAAATTGTTATTGCAAAATGAATAAATAATGCTAAAAAATTTTAAAAACAAAGCCCAATAAATGAGAGACATTAAAATTATTATATGTAACATATTCATGTTTAAAGTATAAAATTTTAAATACTAAATGCTTCAAGTGTAGTCAGCCCAGAACACAAACCTGTGTAGAACTCTGCCTAAAACCAAACTGCAAAAAGATGCATCCACCCTGGTTTACATAAAGCATAATACTTTGTGAAACCTTATTTAAATTTAACAAAATGCCAGAAATCTTGTTAAATGCTAGCTGCTTTAATTCTTTTGAAATGGGTTTTATGGAAACAAACTCATTCAATCCAGGGAATGTTCCTACATTCAAAAGCAGTTGTCAAAACAGTTCACATTTCTATATGCAATTTCCAGTCTTCACCTCTGGTAGGCACTGGAACCTCTTCAAGCACAGAAAACTCAAACATGTTAAAGTCTGTGCATTTAATAGAATGCCTATACAAGGCGTTGATGTTATGTGCCTTTTTGATGGCATAAATATGCTGGTAAATCCTTTTTCTCAATGGGCTGATGGTCTTGCCAACAAAGAACGCAAAGAAAAAGCTATTTACACAACCCCTTTCTTTTCACAGTTAAGGTTTTCTTTGACTGTTAGCAGTTTGGGGTAATCTGCCACCATGTAGTGTGCCCTGTAAAATAAATCTGCATTGTTTGAAGTCCCACAGCATTTGATGCCAGCATTCCCAACCATGTCTTCACCATCCCTGTTACTTTCTAAAAGGGATTTAAGGTTCTTACTATTTTTGTAAACAAATCCTCTCACTTTAGAGATATGATAAATGATATTTCTTCTACAAAATCTCTATATAAACTAGTCATCCTAGAGACCCTATGTACCCTTATGAACTGACCTCTAGGAATATTATTTTTAATAAAACCAGGGTGGTTACTCTGGCAATGTAGATAACTATTAGAAAAAGTACTCTTAAGATGAATTTTACTCACAAAACTTTCTGTTGGGAATCCCATTCTAACTTAACATCCAGGAAACAAACTGAATTTATCTTTCCCCTTAAATCAAACTTTAAAAACTCTAGTACTTTGATTTACACTTTCAATAAAGCTGGAATAATCCCAAGTCTCATCCTGAAAAATGAAAAACAGATCATTAACAAATCTTCTATAAAAAACAATATATTAAACATACTATAGTGTTTTTCACTTTATTTATAATATTCCATTTATCATAGCATATTCCATTTATCATAATATATTCCTAACCGCTCACTCAGATCAGAAAACCAAAACCTCCTACAAATTTAGAACCCCCCACGACCCCCTGGCCACCTCCTGCAATCCTACTCCATATCTAAACTATGGAACTCCCTCCCTCCCTTCACAATACTCCAAACCACACTAACTTCAAATCTCTCTTGTTCTCTCACCTATCTTCAAAATGGACATGACCATGCCACTCTCCAACATAACTTCTCCCTATAGCTACTCTCAGCTCCACCCCCTGCTACACCTACTTCTCATACCATTACTTTGTCTACTACTACACTCCATTAAACCACTCCCCCAGCTGCTCTCATCTCCATCCCTTGGTACACCTACTTCTCATACCATTACTTTGTCTACTACTATGCTCCATTAAACCACTCCCCCAGCTGCTCTCAGCTCCACTCCCTGCTACACCTACTTCTCATACCATTAGTTTGTCTACTACTACACTCCATTAAACCACTCCCCCAGCTGCTCTCATCTCCACCCCCTGCTACACCTACTTGTCATACCATTACTTTGTCTACTACTACACTCCATTAAACCACTCCCCCAGCTGCTCTCATCTCTACCCCCTGCTACACCTACTTCTCATACCATTACTTTGTCTACTACTACACTCCATTAAACCAATACTGGACAGCCTTCTGTTTCACCTTGGCTAACCTTGTTATATTTTCTTATATCAGTAAATGTATCTAACTTTGTACATACAAAATTTCCAATAATGTCCTATTATTTGTATTTCTTTGCATGATTGTATTATACCTCATATGTATTATGCTGCATTCTCAGCCTGATTTAGATGATTATCCTGCTTTGTGTATGCTTGTAATTGTTTATTGGAGCTTTTCTCCCCAGGCCTTTACTGAAAACGGGCTTTTCTTGGCCCAGTGAACTTCCCCGGTCATCAAACTGAAAATAAATAAATAAATAACAACCATATATTGCCATATTCAAAGTAATAGGATATAATGTGATATAACCATATTGCTGTAACAATTTTTGCTAAAACTCTTGCATTTTTTTGACAACTAATAAATGCATGCCCCATCATTTCTTCTTCTTCCTGACACGGTATGCATAACCTTTGTAACTTTATTCTGCATTTCATTTGTCCTTTCATAGGCAGTCTATTCATTTTTAGTCTGCACAATTCTTGAATTTCTGCTAGTTCTTTTTTTTTCAATCTTTCCTTTCTGTTTAAAATAATTTTCCTATTTTTTTCCCGGAAGTTTTAATCAAGGCCTAACTGGGTATTCTGGTAGTATATACTTTGTAACCAACTTTCTTTTACCAGACAAAAATAGTCTCCTAACCTTCTTTATTTTATTTCACATCACAGGTCTGGCTACATCTTTTTTCTCATTGTACATTGTATGTAAAATCCAAAGTAACAATACAGATGATAAATACACTGTGGGGTTAATCATTCCTAAGACACCTTCATGTTTTTTTACTATACACTGCATGTCTTCAAACTGAATTTAAAATGGAGTCCCAAAGAAATGTAAAGAACAAATCCAGCAATGTTTTTTTTTCTATAGGGAAGGGGAAAGTGTTCTTAATATAACCTAAATTATTTAAAAGTACTAAGTGAAGAACATATATTTTTTTACTCAAGGACATTCAAAAAGAACTCCATGTATTCAACATTTTCTGTATCCCAGATAAAAGCTCATCTCACTACGAAAAAAATAGTTTTTCATCCCCAACACTACCCCTAACTTGATTATTCTACCAGTTACAGACTCTGCATGTTGTTACTCTGTGTAACCTGTCCATATCCAATACATTTCTGCACAATACGTAATAAACCAACAACCTATACAAGCTGTTGTAAAATAGTTACAGCTCTAGAAAGCCAATATATGGATTGTACTATAACAGTCAGACCATCAGCATAAGACAAGTTTACTGGCAGACAATGTTGTTGTTTGTCTTTTCGGCTTTTCCCAGTTAGGGGTCTCCACAGCGGAACTCCGGTCCGCTAATGATTGGCAGTAGATTGGCAGACAATACACTTGGCAAAATGCCCCATCTTTTCTCAGCACATTAAATATCTTTATTTAAGGACTCCATTTGTTTTTAAACCAAACAGAAAACCACTCAGTGGACATCTTTATTTAACAACTCTTATAATTTTTAAAGTCTTCCCAAATATTCATTCACCAACAGTCTGACCCATGAATTTTTCAAATAGCAATAATCATCTTTTGAATGTTTTGACTTATACCATAGACTGCCATCTCCCATAAGCTATGACTCACTCAGTCAAATGCTTTTTTTGCACATCACAAGAAAAAAATAAACCTCCAGTGCCCCTATTATTAATAGTATCAATTATTTCTCTTATTATAACAAGCATATATTTACAGTCTTTTTTCCATTTATGCCAAAGATGCCTTTGTGCAATTTCCCAAAGAAAACTTTACTGAACTTTAGCTATTAAATTTTACAAAATAATGTGCAATCTGTATTAGTTAGGGTTATTGGCCTCCAATGTGCAATATGTTATCACCTGATTTGTATCTACATCTAATTTTTCTTTCCCATACAAGTTCAGATCTTATCCCAAATTCCAATCACTCAATTAAGATATTTACAAAAATAATTTTCTATTGCTCAATCAATGAGAAACCAGTTAACAAAATAGTTAAGGTCTTTGCCTGTCATGCACAAGGTACATGGTTCGATGCTGACCTCTGGCCAATGCCTGTATGAAGGTTGAATGTTCTCCCTGTACCTCTGTGGGGTTCCCCTCAAAAATATGCTGACAATTTCATCTCAAACTCACCCATGAATGGAGTTGTGGTCAGCATTACAGACACTGGCTGGTATCACATGGGGGAAGAGCTCTATAGACCAACTGCTTTGGGCATCTGCTGTGGTATGGAGTATCCCCAAGTAAAGACGGTGTAAATATATAACTGTAGGTGATTTGGTCATGTTGGCTAATGTGGCCAAATGGGCATGGGTGATATCTGGGTTTAAGAAACATGCCAGGGACCCATTCTAATGGTGGGAGGGGTGTATAAGCTACTGTCTGACTGATGTTTAGTTGGCTAGCTTGGGTTACCTCGGATAGCTCTTTTGAACAAAACCTGGACATAAAACCAATCAACCTGCTAAACATGAACTAAGAATTGCTACACTTAATGTAGGTTCAAGTGCAGCAAAGCCACTTGGCTTGGGATCCAGAAGCTACTACCCAGCAGGAGGACAGGCTAGTAAAGGTGTGGGAACTGTGGTGAGGGAACGGCTTCAGAAGACAGTAAGTGATGTTATCAGAATTGGAGAAGAGTCATGGCAATCTGACTAATTAACTACCCAACTACAGACTGAGAAATGTACAGTGATAGGGCAGTATTCAGAATTTTGGGTTCCTATCAGTTTGTCAAAACTTCAGCAGTTCGAACACCATATGTTTGAACTGTGAAGCTTGAAAACTGATTATCGGGAAGCCATGGAACACCGAATTCTTTCCCGGGGGAAGGAATTAGGTTGGCCGTTTCTGTGGCTTCGCTATTTTCAGCACTGTTGTGGAAAGTTATGGGTAGGGTTCAGGTAAGTGTGTGATTGTGCAGACGTTAGGGTTAGGACGGGGGTTAGGTGAGTTAGGGTTAGGGCGCTGGTAAGGAAGGTGCGCTGTAGTGACAGACTTTAGGGTTAGGGTGGGATAGGTGAGTTAGGGTTAGGATGTGGGTCAGGTGAGTGTGCGGTAGTGACGGACCTTAGGGTTAGGGTTTGGGTTAAGGTAAGTGGATAGATAGTAGTGTATGTACAGTTTAGTGTAGGGTTAGATGTAGGATTTTAAGTGCATCTGTGTGGATTGCTGTTTTTTTGGTGTGCTTGTGTTGTGTGTGTGTTTCTTGGAACAGCGAATTTTTTCCCTGGGAAAAAAATCACTGTTCTAAGCCTTCGATGGTTTTGCACTTCGAGGTTAGAAGTTCGAACATATGGTATTCGAACTTCTGCCATTTCGTAGAAGTGATATAGACCCAGAATTTCAGCCTGTGCCTCACAGCATATTTATGATAGTGAGGAAAAGAGAGCATTCAGACAGCAGTTGCAGGACCAGCTAGATAAAGCAGAGCAACATGAATTGGTGTTGATAATGGGTGAATTGAATGCACATATCGGGACAGACAGAACAGGATATTAAAACTGCCTGGGTCCACATGGATGGGGCAACAGGAACAAAGAAGGGGAGGCCATTCTAGACTTCTGTCTGTCAAGTGGCTTGATGGTGCCCAATACATGATTCAGCAAGACAGGCGGTCACAAGTTCATGTACAAGAGTGGCTAACATGCAACTCAGGTAGATTTCCTCCTAGTAAGGAAATGGCACTGGGGTAGAATTAGCGATTGCAAATTCATCCCCAGTGCAACAGTTGGCCCTCAGCATAAACCACAGTCTGCAACTATTAGCAAGCAGTTATCAGAGAAGGCTCTAAGATCAACAAGACCAGGCTGAAGACCTAGAAGTGGACTAGATAGAAAGCGCACTTCAAGGAATTACTCAAGGCTGTAGAACCCCAACAAGAAGAAAAAATAGGTGGAGTTGAAGAATGGCAGAGCTTCAAAACAGCATTTGTGAGGACTACAGAACAGATATGAGGACAAGCCAGGTATGGAAATAATTCACATAAGGAAAGCTGGTGGTGGAATTCAGAAGTCTAGGAAGTCATCAAAAAAGTGGGAAATAAAAAAGTTAGACTAGGCTAGGAATGAATATTTGTTGGTTAATAAAGAGGCTAAGACAGGAGATGCAATATCCAAAGAAGGCATCAGGGGCACTCTACCAACTTTTGGAAACTGACTCAGTAGATGGCACAAAGAACCTTTATCAGGTTGCAAGGCAAAGACGGAAAGAAAAATAAAATATTCAGACACCCTTCATAAGGGATGCCAGAACAACCTGCTCTCCAGTCATCAAAGGCAGATGGAAGGATTACTTCTGGCAGCTTCTGAATGAAAAGTAAAGGAATTAAAGGTAAAATGGGGGTGTCTCAATCTATGTTAGCAGCAAATACAACTGTAACAATGAGTAAATAACTTTCTCAGATGATATAAGAATGTCATTTTGTCTTGATAAATGTGTAAAAGCAACGTTTACCAAGAAAATATCAGTCTGGGACAGGAATATGATATAAAGGAACTTGAGCAGGAAGGAGTGTATAAATAATTGGAACTGATGAGGGATCAACAATAAAACATGAACAAATGTGAACAAAATTTAGAAAAGAATATTTTAGTAGACTAAAATTAACACTGAAAACAGTGCTGACATCTAGGAACAAGTCCAAGCTATAAACCAGTTTGTTGTTCCTGTTCTAACTTGCAGTTTTGGGGTGAATGACTGTCCCCAAAAGGTATTAGATCAGTCGGACAAGAAAACAACTATAATGATTCATGCTTATCAAATGATTATAAAAATCAGTATTATTGAGATTATATATTCCCTGTTCTGAAGGAGGTATGACCCTCCTCAAAACTGATTACATGTATAGATCTGTAATCATAGGACTGCATACATATCTGCTGACCTCACAAGATCCAAACAAATTGAAAGTTTTAAAACATGAAGAGAATAAGTCTAAGATGACTTCTCTGCTTAGTTTAGCAGAAGCATATCGGTGTCAAGCAGGAATGGAGATCAAACCAGAAGTAGATAAAAATCAGGCAGCAACTGAATGGGCCAAAAAACAAAAGACAAAAAATAGGGTGAAGGATCAGATGAGAAGGCAAGAAATGGGGAAAATGCATAAATATAGTTACAAGTATAGCAAACTTCTGGAACAGCCTCATGTTGATCAAGATCTGACACAGGAATGGTAAAGGAAAGGGGAATTTAAACCAAAATATGAAAGGTTAATATTGGCAGCCCAGGATAGTGGACTACATACACAGTGGTAGAAACAGACAAATGCAGGTTTTGTAAAACAGAACTGTAAACAGTCACACATCTTGTTGCTGGTTGTGATATACTAATGGCAGAAGGACTGTATACTGAAAGGAGAAATAATGTGGAAAGACTGTTGCACATTTGGGACTATGCAAACATTACAGTACTGAAGTAGCTGAGAAGCATTGGAAACATGAGCCACAAAGCATTATAGAAAATGATGAAGTGTATACCACATGGAATCACCCATTACCAACAATTCAAAAACAGATGCGAGAAAACCAAATATAGTAGTCCATGAAAAGAAGACAAAAGTAGCATTGATCATTGAAGTGGTACACCCAGTGACTACAGTGTCTTACGTACAGAGAGACAAAAGTCATAAAATGTCAAGATATGCAGGCAGAAACGAGGGCAGTGTGGAAGAAGGATACCCAGACAGTTCCAATAGCAGTAGGAGCAACGGGTCTTATAAAAAAGAATTTACAGTTTCATTTAAATATGCTATCTTTACATGTACTTTGTATGAATTGCAGAAGGAGTTACTTTTGGGCACATTGTGGGTGCTTCAAAGAGCACTTTTGGGTAACATCAAAGACTGAACAGCACTAATTTAATGAACTTTAATTATACTTTGACTTAGAAATCTTACCATCATGGTACTACAAATCCAAAAGACTTGGAGAAATTAAACTTGGTAAAACAGGATGATGCCCTGGAGTTTGTCTACATCCAAGTCTCCACCAACAAGGTTCCTTAGTATGTAATGGCCAGCTGCAGGTCACCTACTATGACCCATGGCTCACTTACTAGAGGTACTCACCATCCAATCAAATACATTATTCATGGGAGACTTTAACTACCCATTTATAGACTGGGAAATGTACACTGCCTCTAACTCACAGGCACAATGTTTCCTGGATTTCAGCATAAACACCCTGGACCAGATAGTGCAGTCTCCATCCAGAGGATCAAACATATTGGACTTCATGCTCACCAAGAAGGGAAAGCATTGCACCCCCTCCCCCCATGTCATGTCCTCATTGCTGAAGTTGGACCACAAAGTTGTTTCCCTCAAAATAAAATTCAACCTGGAAAACCCAAATAAACACATAACAGTTAGGAACAATATTAAATCAAACTGCATCCCATTAAGCGACAGTTTGCCAAAATTCACAGCTCCCTCATACCCCGAGAACACAGCTACCTATGTGGAATTATTTACAGAAACTGTGCAAACATGTAAATATCTGCACTGATGTTGCTGTATCTACCAGAAGTAAGCCTAGATGTAACACCAAAAGCAAGCCACACTGATGGTATCCTTACCTATATATGCTATATAACAAAAGAAAAAAAAGTCATGGCCAAAATCAGAAAGAGCAACTCTCGTAGACACAAGAGCTCACTGATTCAACTAAATAAGAAACTAAGTTGTCTAATAAAGTCTGTCAAGGCCAATTACAAGGTCAGTATAGCCTCCCAGGCTAGGGATAATAACAAGGCCTTCTTCAGCTATGCTGAGAATCTTAAAGATAATACTCAACAGTGGGCAGAACTAGTGCTAAATGGCACAACCTTCGCTGGCCAGGTGACATAGCGAATCTATTGGCTGATACATTTAGCTCTAATGTCACCCCCAACTAGCTCCTGTGAACTTCCTTCTAGCATACCCTTCCAACATTCAAAAGGGAGCAGGTTCTGGATGTGTTCGCTAATTATTGGGCCCCAACGATATCCCTGCTTGCTTCCTAAATAGCCTAAAAATGACCTAGCAGGACCATTTACCTCAAAACAGGTCATATAGCAGGTAGAGGGCCATAATGGTTATCCTTCTTCATAAGGGTGGACCATCAACTTACCCCAGGAACTATAGACCCATCGGTCTGACTAGTCTAATATGCAAAGCCGTGGAATGAATTATCTTGGAAATGATCAACAAAGACAAAGGCAGCCTGCAGACACTGGACCCATCCCAGTTTGGCTTTGTTAAGCAAATGCCTTGCCTACTTAACCTGGTGAACTTCTTTGAGAGGTTACCATTACTGTATATAAGGGTGCATACCGTCCACCTTGACCTGACGAAAGCATTCAATATAAAACTCCACTAAGGCATTTTCACAAACTCTCATAGCTAGGTATAAATCCCTATATAACTCACTGGATTGCAAGCTGGCTCACAGATAGGACCCAAGATGTCAGGATTGGTGAGGCCACCTCCACCAAAAGACTAGTCACCAGCAGAGTTGTCCAAGGCACTGTGTTGGCCCTGCTCCTGTATGGCTTCTACTTCTCAGAAGTCACGGCTAATGTCAAAGGCCTCTGGCTCACCATGTTCACAGATGACTGCAAATTATGAGCTATCATAGATTCCTTCCAGAACAACAACATTCTACAAGATGGTATAAGACAAACAAATGACTGTTGTGAAAGTCACAGATTAAAACTCAATGCAAAGAAATGCATCACAGTTCCCTTTGGAAAAGTGTCCACCTAAGCTAATTACTCTATTGTAAAAGCACCTCTAAGAGTTGACCCAATAGTTAGGGAGCTGGGAACATATGTAAACAGTAATCTGTCATTCGAACAACTCATCATCAAGACAGTAAGAAAATCGTTCTATATCACCCAACTCATAAGCAATGGTATGACACCCAGGTCCAAGGAAGTAATAGTAACACTGATCTCAGCCCTTATCAGACTTCTCATCGAGTACAATGCCTGATTTGGCATGTATATAACCAGGCACTTGCTTCAGTTGGAATACCCTCAGAGGTTCTTCACCAGGAGAATCTGGGGTATGAATACCTTGTGTTACACAGATTGTCTTAAGGTACTCAGTCTCCTACAGGTAACTAAGAGTTGATCGATGCCTAGCATATAAGGTGTCCTTAACACCAGAAACACTAGATGCAATGACCTGAACTTTGTCTGCAAAATAAGCAGAACCTGGTAGAGGGACTGATATGTGTCTCAAAGGATCGCCACACTATGGAATAAGCTCTCCAAGTACGTGAAGCAGAGTTTATCCCTGACTCTGTTCAAAAGAAACCTTGATCACTGAATAGGAAATCACAAATTCACCCCAGTCTGGCCCCTATGTCTCTAATGGACAGAGGTCAACAGTGAGTAAATTAACCCTTGACTAACATACCCCCACATGCATAACCCTTAGCTACCTCCTTACTAACGTACCCCACCATATAGGCATCCAAGAAACTCTGGGATAAAACTGAATTGGGTTGCACGGCTGGACTTGTAAAAACTCTGGTGGTCGTTAGCTTAGTATGAGCCTATGAACATATAAGAAAACCTTAGAGAAGCTGAACTGCACTAGAGAGAATGTCCTGCCAAGAGTCTGTACGGGGCTGAGGTGCCCTCCTAGGCATTCACAGCTTATGATGAAAGAAAAAAAGGAGGCCCATCATGAGAGGAGCACCAAGGAAAATAAAGTCATGGAAGCAGCAGGCTCCGATGAGGTCACATCAGATATAAAAAGATGTTGGGTGAGATAGGAGAGAAATGGCTGCTGAGGGTACTCACAGCAGTATAGAGAGAAAAGTGTATCCTAGATGACTGGAGAATAAGCATACCAGTGCCAATGTACAAGAAGGGAGCAGCATAAATGACGTGATGTTTGCAGTGAGACAAAGAGAAGAAGCTAGAGAGGAGGAAAGGGTCAAATTGGGCATTCCTAGACTTGGAGAAAGCACATTACAAGGTCCCAAGAAAACTGATATGGGCAGTCCTGCAATGCTTCAAACTCCTAGAAACATTAGTAAAACTAGTGCAGGCTATGTACAAGGACCCAGTGACTCAAGTATGAACAGTCTTTGTTCTCACAGAGGGGTTCTCAGTGGGAGTGGGTGTACATCAGAGTTCAGGTTTGAGTCCACTGTTCATACTGCTGATGGACAACATTAGTAAACAGGTCAGAGGGGGGCAGATCAACAAAGCTGCTGCATGTACATGATGTGGCATTACAGGCAGACTCTGACTCTGAGCAAGAACTTCAGCAAATGATAGGGGAATGGAATGCAAAACTGAAGGCACATTGGATGCAACTGAATACAGATAACACAGTTGTAATGGCAGTAAATGGGAAAAAACAGAAGAAGCTAAGAACTGAGATAGAAGGGAAAATAATGGAACATGTTAACAGCTTCAAGTATCTGGGAGGGATGGTTCAGGAGAACGTAAGTTTGAATGAGAAGGTCAAAGCTAGAATCAGAGGGGTTGCAGACAACTGGCACAGAGTGTCAGGTGTCGTGTATGACAGAATAATATCAAAGAAGCTGAAAAATAAGGTGTACAAGACAGTGGTACGACCAGTACTACTGTATGGTACAGAAACCTGGGCAGAGAAGGCAAAGCAGATGAAAGCTAGAGGTCATGGAAATAAAGTACCTGGGATGGGTAGTAGGATACACACTGCATGACAGACAAAGAAATGAGGACATAAGAGCCGAAGCTAAAGTAGCTCAGTTGTAGAAAGGGCCAAAGAGAACAGATAATGGTGGTTTGGACACATGTACAGAAAAGCAGAAGGCAATCTTTTGAAGAAAATTTGGGACAGACAGGAAAAAGGCAAGAGGAAATGAGGGCAACCAGGAAAGAGGTGGACAGATTGTGTGAAAGCAGACCTGCAACAGTCAGGCATGAGTTTCAAAGAAGGTGGGAGAGTAGCATTGAATAGAGAGAGATGGGGACAGTTGACAGGACACCCTGACCCATGTAGAAAATGGGAAGAAGTGGGCTGATGATGATGATGATAAATTATATTTAATTCCATCAAATATAACATCTTTAACAATGTATTATCTACTCCAGTCAATGTCTTAACTTTCCAAAACCATCTTGGTACCTGTCTTTTTGAATACGCTTTCAACATAATTTTCCACTTTTCCATTTATTGAAACTTCTCTTTATCAGCAGCCTCATACTCAGCCAGCCTTTTCTTCATTCTGACCTTGCATTTTTGCAGTTTTCTCAGCTCATATGAATAGCTGTTTAAAGCGTCTTTCATTTCTCCAGCCTTTTGTTATTTGAGTTACTATACTCCTTCAGTGTTTCATTTATTTTAATCAGCTCTAATCACATTTCAGTTATTTTTTCCTCTAGACTACCAGAAGTCATGTATTGCACCAAACCTAGAGCTTGCACTGCTTTTTGCTGAACAGCTGCAGAATTATTCCCAGTCAGTGTTTTCTCTTCACCTTTTCTAGTTGATTTTTTCTTTCAGGCACCCAGGCGGTGTATTTACTAGCCATTAACTGAATTTACATAAAATGGCAACATTTCTGGCTCTTATTTCACAGTTTCTTTTTTCACACTGGGAGAGCTGAAATCAACCTGTTGATCATCTTGGAAACTATCAGTTAAAGTAGTTCTTAGCTATTATTGCAACAGTGAAAATAAGTTTTCCATCTAGTTAACTGTTGTAATTCCAAGACCTATTACACCGAGTCCCAGCATTATGAAATAAAAAACAAAACAGGAAGTATAAGTGAATTTAAGTAAATCTTTATCTGCACTTTTTTCAAATAATGCAGCATTTGAATTGATTTATTTGTGTTGCATTGAATACTATCTAGCTGGAAGTTGTGGCTCTGTTTTTTTTCAGTTAGTTCCTCACCCACCCTCCCTGCTTTTGTTTTGGTTTTAATCTTGGTGGCTTTGAAACTGCCCACCCCCTCTTGTAAATGTGCATTTGGATACTCCTCCTGGGCCCATCTCATTTGCTCACTCAAAAAAAATTGCACTTTATTCATCCGCTTTCACTTTATTTGTGTTTCTTCCTACTTTATTTTGCTTTTGCATCATCTTAAAAGTACTCAGTTGTATTTATTACTGCTTGGTGTAACTATCATTCTAAGCCTTCTGGTTTAAGCACTTGGGCTTCAGACCAGTTGTTTTACATTAAGAAGGTTTGTGGTCTGCACTGTTGTGGCAGAACAGGTAGCTTACATCCTTCTAAGTTGGGAACTGCTGTTTGAAGGCTCAGTGTTTGTTATTCTAAAAGTGTATTAGTTCTGGTTTAAGCACTTGGGCTTCAGGACAATTATTTTACATTAAGAAGGTTTGTGGTCTGCACCCTTCTGGGAGGAGATGCTAGATTCTGCCCTTCTGAGCTGGGAATTTCTGGTTAAAGGCTTATAGTGCCTGCATATTTGAACTGTTTCTTACTGAAATTGGTGTGCCTTGTTTGCTGTAGCATAGACTAGATCCAGGCCTGCTGAATCTAGCTTTGTTTGTATAACTTGAGCACTAATCCAGGCCTTCTTAAAAGTATTCAATTATATTTATTACTGCTTGGTAGTAACCTGATTAAAGTGTAGCTATCATTCTAAGCCTTTTGGTTTAAGCACTTGGGCTTAAGACCAGTTGTTTTACATTAAGAAGGTTTGTGGTATGCACTGTTGTGGCAGGACATGTAGCTTACATCCTTCTAAGCTGGGAACTGCTAATTGAAGGCTCAGTGTCTGTTATTCTAAAAGTGTATTAGTTCTAGTTTAAGTACTTAGGCTTCATGCCAGTCATTTTACATTAAGAAGGTTTGTGGTCTGCACTCTTGTGGGAGGAGTGGCTGGACTCTGCCCTTCTGAGCTGGGAATTTCTGGTTAGAGGCTTATAGTGCCTGCATATTTGAACTTTTTCTTACAGAAATTGGTGTGCTTTGTTTACTGTCGCATAAACTAGATTAAGGCCTTCTGAATCTAGCTTTGTTTGTATAACTTGAGCACTAATCCAGGCCTTCTTTTTTGGAAAAGGTTCCCCTACACCCCAGTGGCAGGAGTATGAGTTAGAACTTGTCTGATTGAAGACTACAGGAACAGGGCTCAGTTTTTAGATTTTTTTACTGGTTAATTGGGTAATTTGTTTTAAAGCCTTTTCTGATTGCTTGTAGTCATCTAAAGCTGTTTTAAGTGTATTTTTACTGTTTGTAGTGGTTTAAAGCTGTTTTAAGTGTATTTTTTACTGTTTTTGCCTTATCTTTTAAAAAAAAAATGTTTCCGTGTTTCCCACCTTTCTAAACTAGTATAGTCCAATTTTCAGGCTAGTGCTGAATTCAGGGCTGTGTTACAAGTTTCTGAGTTGCCCATACCTTACTTGGATAAAAGGAGGTTCTCTGTTCACCTATAAGAGAGGGAGCTTTGAGCAGCCATCTGTCCCTGGAGGAGTGGTTCCAGCCCAGAAGTTAGTAATTTGTAGGCCATTTTGGGCTAATTTCTATCTCTTTCATTTCCCTGCTGTAAAAACCACGTTTGCATGGTTTTGCACATTCGGGCAGCGCCAGTTAGCTAGGGCTAAATTATTCCCAGCTCCACCAAGTCTCCTCTTCTGTCTTTCCCTTGAAAGTAGTCTAACTCTCAACTTAAGCACTTAAAAAGCATCTTACAGTCCAGCACTTGCTCAGACCTAATAGCAAGCACTAATATACCCCGACACTTGATTGCTCAGCAGGGCAAGGCTCATTATTCACCCCTCACCAACCAAGTGTCTAAGCAGCTCAACCTACTATTCAGGAATGACCAAAGGGCAATTTCAGGTATACTCTCCAGTCCAGCTGGTGAACCTGGATATCCTGAGGCAATGTTAGAACTGCCTCATGTACACAGACAACCCTCTCCTCCTACCACAAAACATTAACATATGCAATAGATGCAGTTATATAGCTAAATTGGAGGCTAAGCTGTCTCCACCCAAGACTGGAATAGGCAGTCATAAGGAGAAGGTTAACACTTGCACCACACCTCCAGCCTCACATAGACGTACTAAGCCAGCAATGGATAAAATACACAGAAATACACAAAATAATACTCGGAGGCTCTAAATAAAAGCCTGCAAAAGCATCAGAGACCTCCAAAGCAGACAGCCAAAAAACCTGCACCTCATGTCACAAACCAGACAACACATAAAACACAAAATCAGTGTGCCGCACAATCACAGCCCTTAAGGCAAAATGACATACCTAATACACTAGTAATAGGTGACTCTATAGTCAGGCACACTGACATCCCACTCACTAGGCTGGACAAGGAGAAGGTTACTGTTAGCTGCCTGTCAGGAGCCAGAATCTGCCACATAACACAAGCACTCAGGTCACTCCAGAACAAGTACAAATATGACTCTGTCATTGTTCATGTTGGTGTCAATGACCTGAGACGTACCTCCCTGGACTACATGAAAAGAGACATGGAAGAGCTCTCTGATCATGTAGCTCAGGCAGGTATGACCCTGACCCTGAGTAGCATCCTGCCCTCACCAAGAATGATACCGCAGTATGAAGAAAAAATGATCAATTTCAACAATTGGCTAAGCTTCTGGTGTCATTCAAAGGGGATCCAGTGTCTGTCAGCCTGGGACGACATGCTCGACAAGCCTCATTGCTTCACAAGAGATGGCTTGCACCTATCACCCCTAGGCTTTCGAATATTGGCCAAGGCTCTTGCTGCTCCCATAGTGCCTTTTTTAGGCAAGGCTCAAAAGTCAAACCCACCTCCATAAACACCCACCTCCATAAACAGCACAAATAAAAAAATGAGGGTTATGCTACTCAACGCCAGGAGTTTAAATCTCAACATGCACACGCTCAAAGCACTCCTCAGTATGGAGAACATCAACATCTGTGCAGTAACTAAAACCTGGTTCAAGGCTCTACAGAGCACCCCAGCACTACCGGGCTACAACTCATACCACACATTTTGGCCACAGAACATGGACCGAAACACAAAAGGATGGGGTGTATCCATATTCATCAAGGATACCTACACCTCCAGGTTAGTGGCACAGCATGATACCTCTGAGATCATCCATGTGCATCTAACATCAGGCAAATCTGCAATGCAAATTGTGGCCTGCTACAGATCACCCTCCATGACTCAGGACCACCACTCTGCCTTTCTGGAGACACTGGAAAACATGAAGGTCCTACCAAACACCCTGGTATTGGGCGATTTCAATTACCCTACCATTAACTGGGAAAACTACTCAAGTACAAACTCCTAGGTCCAGCGCTTCCTGGAATTTATCAACTCAAATGCCCTGGATCAGCTGGTAAACTCCCCTACCAGATGTGAAAACATATTGGACTTGGTCCTCACCAACATGGGTGACAGGTGTTTTGCACCGGAGGTCAACCTATCACTGGTTAGATCAGACCATAAACTAATCACTCTTGATGTCCACATGACACCACCACCCCCAACCAAGGAAACCACAGTGAAAAACTTTTCTATAGCAAACTTCACCTTACTTAAAACAGAGGTGGTAAGTTTCACAGCCCCCACTCTAAAGGATAACAGTGTCCAAGATGCAGGAACCTTTACAAATGCACTCTATGAGCACCTACAAGGATGCATGGATCATGCCATCCCTAGCAAAACCAAGACTCACTCCTCTAAGAGAAGGATACCAGTCTGGTGGACCCCTGCCATAAACAGGCTATACAATAGAAGGAGGAAACTAGTTCAGAAAAAAAGCAAATCCCAAGAAGGAAAGACATCCCTGATTAGTATCAGTAAGAAACTAAGGTCCCTCATAAAATCATCCAAGGCTAACTTCGAAAGAAAAATAGCCAAGGATTTGAAAGATAACCACAAAGCCTTCTTTAGCTATGTCAAGAATCTAAGTGGCAACTCGCAGATATGCTCTGAGCTAGTGCAATATAGCACAAAATATACTGAACTTACTGATATTGCCAACATCCTAGCAGATAGATTCCGTGCTAACTTCACCCCCCTCTCACCCCCAAAAGGACCCACAACAATACCAGAAAAGTGTAGTGTCCCAGAAATCACAGATGCACAGGTGAAAACAACCCTTTCAAAAGCCAAAAGCACAGCGTCAGTGGGGCCAGATGGTGTCTCAGGCTGCGTCTTGAATGACCTACAGAACAAACTAACCTCCCACCTAAACACACTGTTCAACTTCAGCCTCTCCACAGGCTACATGCTCATAGAATGGCACACAGCAATGGTTATTCTGCTCCACAAAAGAAAGGCCACAACTGACCCTGGTAACTATCGCCTCATAAGCCTGAATAGCCTGGTCTGCAAGGCTATGGAGTGCATCATTATGGAACTCATAAACAAAGACACTGGGAACCTCTAAACACTTGACCCAACCCAGTTCGGCTTTGTTAAGGGCAGATCATGCCTACTAAACCTGGTTGACTTCTTCGAGACAGTCACCAAGGCCATAGATGAGGGAGAAGGTGGTTCACACAGCCTACCTTGACCTCGCCAAGGCTTTTTCCCCACTTGGGAATTATAGAAAAACTCACCAGCCTGAACATAAACCCCTACGTCACAAGATGGGTTGCCAACTGGCTTACAGACAGAACTCAAACGGTAAGAATAGAGGGCTCCAGGTCCGACTCTAAACCAGTCACAAGTGGTGTCCCACAAGGCTCGGTCCTGGGCCCCTAATGTTTGGCATATACTTCTCAGAAGTACATGCAAACACAGGAGGACAATGGCTAACCAAATTCACCGATGACTGCAAACTGGCAGCCATAATTGACTCTCTGGCTGACACGGACATTATCCAAAAGGGCCTTACTGAGACGGACACCTGATGTAAAAATCATGGTCTCAAGCTAAATGCCAAAAAATGCATAGACATCCCATTTGGGAAAAACAAAACACCCATGAATTACCACATAGATGGCAGCCCCCTTAATACAGAAGAGGTAATAAGAGATCTGGGGACCCAGGTAGATAGTAATCTCTCCTTTGACAATCATATTGCCAAAGTAGTTAGGAAATCCTTCTATGCAGCCCATCTAATTACTAAAGGGTTCGCATCTAGAAATAAAGAGGTTATAGTGCCCCTCTACTCATCACTCATCAGACCCATCATAGAGTACAATGCCCCATTTGGGATGTACCTCACAAGACACTTCCAAGAGCTGGAAAGACCACAAAAGTACCTCACCAAGAGGATTACTGGCCTCAAACATATGCCCTATGCAGCCCAACTGGAAAAACTCTGGCTGCACTCAGTGGCAAATTGCTTAATCAGAGGTTATCTCTGCCTGACTTACAAAGCCCTGCCCAACTCAGAATTGATGGACATGGTCCACCTAAAGAAATCCAAGTCACTGTGAGCCACTCACTCTAGTGAGCTAAACCTCACCATAACAATATATAGAACATGCTGGAGGGATAGATTCCTGTCACAGAGACTCCCCATGCATTGGAACAAAATTCCTAACTACATTAGGCAGAGCCCCTCACTAACACTCTTCAAGAGAAACCTTGATGAGTGGATGGGTAACAGAAAATACACCCCTGGGATCACTTCATTGGCTCTTCCTGACAGAGGCTCAGTTAATTTATCAAATGGGTGGTGAAAACTGACACACTCTGGCTAGGCTTATAAATGCCCTCGGGCAGATAGCCAAGCACCTACCTATGTACCTATGAACCTAAGAACAGCAAATACTGGTAAATGCTGTTCACCTTTAAATGTTTTTTTTTGTAGAGGGGGCAAACCATCTCCCCTTTCTCACACACCTCTACCACTTTTATATACCTTGCAGAAAAGGGAATACTCAGACATTGTGATCTAGAACTTAATGTATTTAAGTGCCCATTTTTGCACATTTCATTGTCGCTATTTAATTTTGAAATTTGCACGAGTTTTGAAATTTAAAACTGTTACCTTTCCATCTAAATTTGTGCAATAGTTATTTATTTATTATTCACATAGGGTTTCAAATCAAACCTTATTTGCTGTGCTTATAGCCAAGCTTGTCTTAAGGAACACTAACATAAGGATTTGAATTCCTGAAGTGAACAACTGCACATTTTGTTCCATTAAAATCTAAGTTGCAGCCCATTACAGCAATAATTTAACTAATCCATATATATTTTAGTAACCTGTCCCTGTCTTCACTGCAGATTACAATGCTAATGTATAGTAGTCTGCATATTTTCCTTTGTGCAACATCTCTCTTCTGGGCCTTTCCATCCCTAGCTTTCCAAATGTAGAGTTCCTAAAGACCCTTTTGTTCAGCAGCATGCTTACTGCCTTCTTTGGCAAGCAGTTGGGATTTCAGTTGGGGGTTGGGGGCTGCCTTCAATGGCTGGCTCTAGTTTTGCATGTGGTTCTTATTCCCCACCTTTTGATTGTCAGACATCACAGTACTGAAGCTGGACTTACAATGTTGAGATGAAGGTGGGTCTTTACCTTCATCTGCCCCAGTTATAGTTGTAACACACTGCTTGGTAGGCTTGAAATCAATTCAAAGTTTTTTCTCCCCAATTATTGTCCATGTCTCTTTCAGTGAGTAACTGTTTTTGGTAATAGGTAACTTACTTTTTGCAGATGATATTAACATTTTTTGACTTATAATTCCCTCCTACATTCATTCCTGAATTGCCTTTATTTTATCTTATCATAACTGAAAAAGTTAATGTCCAGGGCAAAGAGAATGGGGAATGGGGGACATCCATGTTTAGTGCCTTTTCTTATGTCTAGTCTACTATATTCTACAAATTCTACAAAAAACAAATTCATGATATTCAGCACTCAACAAAAACTCTGAAATGTATCTCACTTCCTAATAATTTTCAAATCAGAACCACATCATTCAGATACACAGGTGATTGGCTCAGTCAAACTTTCAATTTTACACTGAAAAAATAAAGTAAAATCAAATATCTAATCTTATGGGCTTTCCTGCACTCCTTCTTTCTTATGATGACTTCCTGGTCTTCTGCATTCCACCACTAGCTTTCTTTATGTACCCTATTTCAATACCATCTCGGCCATATATCTGTTCTATAGTCCTCACACAAGCTGTTTTGAGGCACTGCCAATCGTTTTTCAACTCCACCTATTTCCTCTTCTTCCTGAGGTGCTAGAGACCTGAGTATTTGCTTTAGCTCTTGTACTTTCTCTCCAGTCAGATTCCAGGTTTTTAGCCCAGTCTCTGTTGACCTTAGAGTCTTCTCTGACCAAGGCTTACAGGTGACTGTGGCAACCAGTGGTTTATGCTGTGGGCCAACTGCTTCACTGCGGATGACTTTTCAATTGATAATACCCCAATGCTCTTTCCTTACTAGCAGGATGTTTACGTGATTTGCGCGTTGGCCACTCTTTTATGTGTTCTTGTGACTTTCTCCCCTGCAGAACTATGTGGTAGTTGCCATCAAACCATTTACCAGACAGAAATCTAGAATAATCTCTTCCATCTTTATTTCTGTTGCCCTACTCATGTGGAACCAGGCAGTTCTCAAATCATGTTCTGTCTGTCAAGATGTGTGCATTTAGGTCCCCCATTGTCAATACCAACTCATGTTGCACTTTTTTATCAAGTAAGATAAAAACCACCACCAGAAACTTGGATTTCTCTTTCGTAATCAAAAATTTCTGTCACCCTCCTCCAACCCCCCCTCCCCTCACTCAGGCCCTTATTCTTACCCTGCCATCTTTATGCCGCCTCTGTCCTTACTCGTGTTCAAACATCTCTTATCACTAAACTAGAGCAAACTTATAACAAAAAAATTGCCAGATTTGCCGCCAACCTTCCATACAAATTTCACCACTGTGTTGCCCTTAAGTCACTCCAATGGCCAGAATTCTCCAAACAGTTACTTATAGCCCAGCTACATACTGCACACATTATCCTATATGAACCCTCATCCTGTCCCTCCATCTCCAACTTAGTCTCCTATAACCACCCTCGTCACCTCCGTACTGCCAGTAAACGCCTCCTTCAGTTATACAAACCTAACAAAAACATTGGTAAGACCCTTTATAAATACTCTGTAGCCCATGTTTGCAGCTCACTCCCTCTCAATATAAGAAGCATTCAGCATAAACACCTGTTTAAGAAAGATCTCAAACTTTTTCTCTTGAAGACTTGGTCATTTATTTTATTTATTTATTTATTTTACATTTGTTGACCGGGCTAGTCTAGCTGGATCAAAGTCCATTTTCAGTAGAGGCCCGGGGAGAAAAGCTCCACAGATAAAAGCAAGGTAATTGAAAAACAAGTACAATACACTTATGAGACAGGCAATGAGCAAAACACAATGATATTAGTCCAGGTATGGTTGTACAAATCTAAGAAAAAACAAATAATACCAACTATGCATTGAATACTTTCCTACTACTTACTGAAGTTCAAATGTAATGGATACTTATAAAAACATTAATTGTAAAAATAAAAATAATTTTTTTTTTTTTTTTTAATTCATGTTTGAGAATGGTAGTAACAATGTAATCATTAAGTCATTATGTGATCAGAGAGAAACATTACAGAGTTGATTAAAGAAATATGAAAGTAGAAAGATGAGAGCAGGTTAGTCTGGATTGGTGCAAGAGCATAGCCAGAAATTGTTTAGATGTAAAAGAAGTTTTTTAAAGAGAGGAAGAGTGGGTAGAGAGGAGATATGTGTGGGGAGGTTATTCCATATTTTACCATACCATATTTTACCAGACCCTTGTCAAACCCGCCCACATGAACTTGTCTCCTCTCTTCTCATCTTTCTGCTTTTCCCAATTAACTCTTTGTCCTCCTTGTATGTGCGCTAGCAAACTGTATTCATACTGTGCTCCTTATTGTAATAGTCTCTAAACATTTTAATTATTTGGCCTGTGCTATATACTGTTTTTCTCAAATTTTGGACATTGTACTCGTTAACTGTTATTTTACCTACACATTGTACTGCTGTGCACATATTTTTGACTTGTACTATATTTCTGTAACCTACTTTAATATTTTGTAAATATCATAACTACTTATATTATTTCTGGAGCTTTTCTCCTGGGGTCTCGACTGAAAATGGGTCTCTGATTCAGTTGGATTAACCCGGTTAACAAATGTTAATAAATAAATAAATAAATAAGTCCTGAAACTACTGCCTGAATGCACTGTTTTCTTTGCTATCACAACCCTGTTGTGGGGCATAGGCTGAAATTATGAATAGTGCTCCATCCTAATACTGGAGTCTGATTGCCATGAGTCTGTCACTAATTCTAATGACATCTGTCACTGTCTTCTGAAGTTTCACTGAGTAGTAGATACTGGATCTCAAGCCAAGACTGTCAGTACAAACTGGGCAGGAAGAAGAGGTGAACGATGTGGGCACAGATGGGTGGTGAGAGCCACGTGAATGTAGCAGGATGCTGGGGTTAGGTTCACTGGAACGATATGTGGGTATGCGGTCACTGCATGACCACCTTCTGGTGTTACTTTGCTGTCAAGAGGGGGCAGGTGTCAAGAACTTTTGTAAAATGGATGGTGTTCTGCTTCATGCAGTTAGCCTGTGGTGCCTTTACTACTCAAAGTGGACAAGGCTCTTGGCCTCTTGTGGTAAGGATGGTGTGTTATGATGTGGACCTGGATGATGTCTGGTGGTGAGCTGTTTCAGTTCTGGATATAGTAGTTCTTGATTCCATGGTGGGGGTGGTACGTCATCTGACAGTTCCAGACATGGGTGCTGAGTGTGCCTTAAACCATGCACACAGCCACCCCTGTCCATACCTTATACTGGTCAGAGGCAACACTGCCAAGGTGGGCAGATGCGATGGCACTGACAATGCTACAGTGATAAGTGCTCACTGTAGCAATGTATGCCTTCAACCAAAATATCAGTTAACAACGTCTGAGTTCCATGTCCTCACATAAATGGGCAGCATCATCCTGAAGGCTACATAAAACATCTACCTGCCTTGTTGATTAATGCCCAATGCCTCCCCCACAACAAGTGGAAACTATTTTTGACCAATTTCTGATACTAACAGATGACTATACAATGGATATGTCCATGGAAATTTTTGATACTAACAGATGACATACAATGGATACATCCATGGCATGTGCTCCACAGCCTTTCAACATCTGCTGGATCTACTGAATCTTGTTTTCTCCCAGGCTATTTCTGACCCATGTGAGAAGATTGAGGTATCTGCTTTTTTTGTATAGATCCACACTCCTTGTGCACATCAGCAGGACTCTATGGGTGGGACGTTTAGTGGCATCAGTTTTCCCTGGCCCCTCCTTTTTGCAAGAGGTTTGACTTCATTAGGCTACCTTAGCCATTCCCCAAGTAGCACTATGCGGTGTTGTCTCTCCAGTCTTTCACAAGGGAAATAAATGCACCAGGTAGTCCCAAGCTTGTCTGCCTCCTGCCCCCCCCCCCCCAGCTCATTCTCCCTGCCAGTGCTGTTAGTCACCTGAGCTGATATTTAAACTTAGGTTGCCTGGGTTGTGTTTGGGTTTTATAATTCTATGACACCAGCACAGGCAGCAGGTGGTAACTGTGGTGTTTAATGGAATGTGGTATGTCCATGTTGGTCTAGGCTGATGTGTCCACCAAGGAAGCAGTGCACACCTCTGAAGCTGGTGGTTTGTGCACAGCCGCAGCACTTCTGAGGCATCAGCTGCAGAAGGTTCTTCTGCAGAAGGGCAGTGTGTGCCCAGCCATTACAGCTACAGGGAGCCCAATATTTTCAGCCATACATACAGCCTCTGTTCAGTGGGATTCCCCACCTAGGAGGAAGACAGACAGATATTAGTGTCACCATGCCCTCAGACTGTGACAGATCTTCTGGTATTCAAGTATCATCAGCAGATTCTACACAGATGTATACATCAGAACCTTATCCACCCTCAGACATTTGTAGAAGCTGTCCATCACTGCTTTTACCTGTGAATGGATAGAAGAGCATTATAATGAATATAAGTGCGGGCAAAAGACTTGCAGGGTACTGCTCGATATGCATTCATTTCCTTCTTTTGCAACCTTACCTTCTCTGGCTGTTGCAAACTGTTGCAATCTCAAAGTACTTATGAAGAGAAATGTGCACCGTGCATATTTTGTTGTGATATAACTGCTAATTGCTTAATTTACTGCATTTTTTGTTTGTGAAATATGTTGTATTTCACCCAGGCTGAGTCTGAAATTGGCCAATATTGATCACTGCACTACCCCAGTAAACAAATATAACTAACTAAATAAATGTAACAGGTGTATATACAAACCTTTCCTCTATACTAATAACCTGATCTTTTACCCTCTGTGACACTGGTAGAATAGGTCAGCCCAGCAACAACATCCACACGCAGTAGAGATGAATCTTATTGCAACCCATCTTCTTCACATCGATCAGTCAGCCTTAGGAACCCCAGCCCTCTTGTGGATATTTCCCCTTACAACCTTCTGATTGATATGGACGAGACACATGGTCACGTGACAGTGGACCTGGCTCACTGTGCTGTTTTCCCTACCCACTTCATTTATGTCCTGTAGCACAGACTGCTACAGATGATCCATACTGGGTGATCTATACCCCTCTCCCTGTCATTTGAAGGCCATATGTCTTTAGTGACTACACAAGAATGTTGTTTCAGCATCACTGAAATGATCCAGACTCTGTGTGCCTTGTCCTTTGGATGTTCTGAATCATATTTGGATACGATGACAAGAAGACCATGTGCTGCTAAGGATATATGAGCAGTTATTTTGAATGTACCTGTTTCACAAAGGCACATAATCACAATATGCAGCATTATATACTGTGCTACAGGTATTGTGAATATACCTACCTGTTCCACAAAGGCATGTAATCACAATATGCAGCCTTATATACTGTGCTACAGGTATTGTGAATGTACCTACCTGTTCCACAAAGGCACATAATCATAATATGCAGCCTTATATACTGTGCTACAGTATCATGTAATAATTCCATACAATGGATACATCCATGGCTATGAACAGGTATTGTGAATGTAACTGTTCCACAAAGGCATGTAATCACAATATGTAGCATTGTATACTATGCTACAGGTATTGTGAATGTACCTGTTCCATTAAGGCACGTAACCACAATATGCAGCCTTATATATTGTGCTACAGGTATTATAAATGTACCTGTTCCACAAAGGCATGTAATCACAATATGCAGCCTTATATACTGTGCTACAGTATCATGTAATAATTCCATACAATGGATACGTCCATGGCCACGAACAGGTATTGTGAATGTACCTGTCCACAAAGGCATGTAATCACAATATGCAGCCTTATATACTGTGCTACAGGTATTGTGAATGTACCTGTTCCAGTAAGGCACGTAACCACAATATGCAGCCTTATATACTGTGCTACAGGGATTGTGAATGTACCTACCTGCTCCACAAAGGCAGGTAATCACAATATGCAGCCTTATATACTGTGCTACAGGTATTGTGAATGTACCTGTTCCACTAAGGCACGTAACCACAATATGCAGCCTTAAATACTATGCTACAGGGATTGTGAATGTACCTACCTGCTCCACAAAGGCAGGTAATCACAATATGCAGACTTATATACTGTGCTACAGGTATTGTGAATGTACCTACCCTGTTCCACAAAGGCACATAACCACAATATGCAGCCTTATATACTGTGCTACAGCATCATGTAATAATTCCATACAATGGATACGTATATGGCTATGAACAGGTATAGTGAATGTACCTGTTCCACAAAGGCACGTAATCACAATATGCAGCCTTATATACTGTGCTACAGGTATTGTGAATGCACTTGTTCCACAAAGGCCCGTAACCACAATATGCAGCCTTATATACTGTGCTACAGTATCATGTAATAATTCCATACAATGGATACGTCCATGGCTATGAACAGGTATTGTAAATGTACCTGTTCCACAAAGGCATGTAATCACAATATGCAGCCTTATATACTGTGCTACAGTATCATGTAATAATTCCATACAATGGATACGTCCATGGCACATGTAAGCATCCCCTGCCCACTCAAAGCATGCAGACCTTATACATTGTGCAGTTTTACTTCATGATAGAAAGTATCCTGTAAAGTAGTCTGCTGATATTACATACTACCCAGCCCCAGAACAGTGTATTCATTGCTCCTGTGGTCACTAAAACACACAGACAAACAGGTGAAGCACAATACAGAACTATGTTACACATACATGTACCCTCTGGAATATGCTTACTGGTCTGTTATGTCAATGAATATGACCAGTTGTTTCAATGGAATATTTACAACTTACCAGCAAACCTGTGTAATAGTTTTGTGCGACTTGGGAATACAAGTGACCAAAATGGTGACACCAAGCTAAGCTTACCAAATTTAAACAGTTTTTGCAGATGACTTAAGCAAATGAGGCCTCCTATTATGAATAAGTATGAATTACTTAATAATACTTTCACACAGTGCACTCATAATAAGCAGTGCACCCATGACAGTTTCATTTAGCCACATGCATAAATGCTGTGTAACTGAGCAGGTAAAGCATTCATAGTATGAAATTATTTGTCATGCAGATTTAAGTAATTTGCTTCCAGTTTGGTATACCATTGGCATTTGCCATCTTGTGAAGCAGAGATAGCTAGTTGTGCTTGCAGACATAGATTTCTTGCATGGTGTTGAAGAAGATGAAGAGATTTCATTGTGTCATTCACACCAGCTTCAGGTAGCCACTTTTGGGTACATATGATGGACCCTTTAGAAAGGTAGATACCTGCAGCAACCTGAGGCTCATGCTGAAAAAGCTAAAGACACTCAGAGCTTTGCCGACTCCACATTGATGAGCTCACACTCAAAGCTGTTCTGACACCACTTTGATGAGCTGACACTCAGAGCTATGTTGACACCACATTGATGAGCTGATACTCAGAGCGTTGCTGACACCCATTGATGAGCTCACACAGAGCTGTGCTGACACCACATTGATGAGATGATACTCAGAGCTGCACTGGCACCACATTGATGAGCTGACACTCAGAGCTGTGCTGACACCACATTGATGAGCTGACACTCAGAGCGTTGCTGACACCCATTGATGAGCTCACACAGAGCTATGCTGACACCACATTAATGAGCTCACACTCAGAGCTTTGCTGACACCCATTGATGAGCTGATACTCAGAGCTGTGCTGACACCACATTTTTGAGCTGATATTCAGAGCTGTGCTCAGACCACATTGATGAGCTGACAGTGCTGTGCTGACACCACATTTATGAGTTCACACTGAGAGCTGTGCTGCCTCCACATTGATGAGCTGATATTCAGAGATGTGTTGACACCACATTGATGAGCTGACAATCAGATCTGTGCTAACATCACATTGATGAGCTCACACTCAGAGCTTTGCTGACACCCATTGATGAGCTGATACTCAGAGCTGTGCTGACACCACATTGTTGAGCTGACGCTCAGAGAGTACAGTTGTGTACACTTACCATAAATGTAAATGTTCAAGTGTATTCACTGTTGCAGTCATTACATTTGGGTGATCTGCTTACAGTAGTCCTCATTTGGCCTGATTAACAAAGTCTTGGGTCATGTGTTAGTTGCTGTCCCTTCTTCCATGATGTCATGTCTTCAGGGGTATAAAACATTCAGCCGACGCCATTACATCAGTTTTTCTTGCCCCAGATGGCAGGTGCTCCCCTAATGGGAAACAATTAAATCTATAAATTCAAGGCTATACCTCCAACAAAAAAGCAAATGCACCAAAAAGCTTTTTGAGCATAGTAAGTGAGAATAAAGGTATAGCCAAAAGAAGACAGGGGGCTGGAGGGAGGGCTACCAGGGAGGGTAACCAGGACTGCAACAGTGAATACACTCGAACATCTACATTTATGGTAAGTGTACACAACTGTACTATGTTCTTTGTGTTTCACTGCTGCAGTCATTACATTTGGGTAGATTCCCAAAGCTAAGGTTGGGAGGAGGAATTTAAATAGAATTTGGACCAGCTATAAGGCCCTGCAACACTGCAGTGGCAAAACCAGCTATGGATTTAGAGAAAATTGGCAAATGATAATGCTTGGTGAAAATATGTACAGAACTCCAGGTAGCAGCCTCTAGGATGTCCCTTGTAGGGACACCCCCTGAGAAAGGCTGTACAGGTAGATGCAGCCCTGGTTGAATGGGGTCTGATGCCCTGTGGGATAGGTTTTCCATGGTGCTTATAGCAGAAATTAATGCAATGGCCTATCCATTTTGAAATGGTTTGCTTTGGAATAGCTTTCCCCTCTGTCCCTGCAGCAAATGCTACCTGCAATTGTTCAGATTTCCTTTGAGGTTTAGTTCTGTCCAAGTAGAATCTAAGTTGTCTGTGCACATCTAAGGAGTGCAGTATTCATTCCCCTTTGTTTTGTGGGTTAGGAAAGAAGGTAGGTAAATGAATGGACTGATTAAAAGCCACACTGGATACCACCTTGAGCATGAAAGAGGGATTGGCTCTGAAGGACACCCTGTCAGCATGAAAGATGATAAAAGGCTCCACTGCCATAAGGGCTTGTAATTCAGATAACCTTCTTGTGAAAGTGATTGCTAAAAGGAAAGCTGTTTTCTAGGAAAGGAATTTTAAATCTGCAGTAGCAGCTGGCATGAAAGGAGGGAGAGTGAGTTTTTCCAAGACAAAGTTAAGGTCCCAGGATGGAGTTGGAGCTCTCCTGGGTGGCCTTATATTTTTGGCCCCTCTGAGGAACTGCTTGAGCAATGGGTGAGAGAAGAGGGGAGGCTCTGTGCTATAATGAGCTGAAATGGCTGAGGCATGAATTTTGATGGAGGAAAAGGACTAGCCCTTATGAAGCATCTCAGTCAAGTATTGTAAAATATGAGATAAATTGGGCACTGCTGTGCTCATCCCTTGAGAATGGTTCCAGGCACAAAATCATTTCCATTTTGCAGCATAAGATTTTCTAGTACTAGGCCCCCTTGCCTATAAAATGATATCCATCACTGATTTACTGAGGGATGGTAAAAGAGAGATTAAATAATTAGCCAGGCTGCTAGGTTCAGAGTTTGCAGCTGAGGGTGCAGAATCTGGTTCTCCTGCTGAGACAACAGGGAAGGAGTCTGAGGCAGGTGCCATGGGGCCAAGCGTGACACACTTTTGCGCAAGAGGGGGTACCAGTGTTGACGTGGCCAGTCTGGTGAAATTAAAATTGTCCTTGGCTTGTCCTGTTTGATCTTTAGTAGTACATTGGAGAGCAGAGGAGGAAAGGCATAAACTGATAGGTTTTTCCAGCTGAAGGATAGAGCATCCACTTTCCAAGCTAACTTGTGGGGAATCCTTGTGCAAAATTTGTCCAATTGATGGTTCTGGGGTGAAGCAAACAGGCCTATATCTGGGCTCCCCCATTTACTTGCCAACATGTTGAAAATCATTGGTTACAGTTTCTACTTGTGTGGGTCCATGAGGTTTCTGCTTAGTCCATCTGCCAGTGCATTTAGTTTTCCTGGCAGGAATTGAGCTTGTAGATTCACTTGGTAGCTCAAGGCTGTGTTCCACAATGCCATGGCTAGTCTGCAGAGGGGGTAAGAATGTGTACCCCCCCTGCTTGTTTATGTACCACATGACAGTGGTGTTGTCAGTCTTTACCATTAGTTGTCCTGGAAGAATGTGGTCCTTGATAGAGCATTCTGTACAGCTAACATCTCCTTTTGATTTATATGCAGGTGCATTTGACTTGGGTTCCATTTGCCCTGAATGCACTTCCCTGCCAGATGAGCCCCCCATGCATAGTCTGATGCATCTGTTGTTAAGGTTTGGGCGGCAGGAGGTAGTGTGAATGGTAGTCCCCTGTTTTGGTAGCAGGCCTCTGCCCACTAAAGGAACTCTAGGCGTAGGCAAGATATGATAGGAATCATTACTTCTAGATCCTGTGAATGTTGACACCATAGGCTTTTGAGATACCATTGTAGTTTCCTCATATGCAGCCTTGCATATGGAATTAGAAGAAAGCAGGCGGCCATGAACCCCAAGGCTTGCAGTATTTGCCTTGCAGATAACTGGGTTTTTGTGGCCACTTGTCTGAAGTAGGTTGTCAAATTAATCTGTTTCTCTGGTGTGAGGAAAGCCATCTGGGAAGTTGTAGTCAAGCTTGCTCCCAGGAATATAATTTGTTGACAGGGTACCAGCTGTGATTTCTTTTCATTTATGGTGTACCCCAGACAAGTCAGCACCCTCTGAACAAAAGCCAGATGATTCAAAAGTATATATTGGCTTTCTGCCTGAATTGGACAATCATCCAGGTATGGGTATATTTGAATATTTCTTTGCCTGCAAAATGCAATGACTGGTGCTAGGCACTTTGTGAATACCCTGGGTGCAGTAAATAAGCCAAAGGGCAGTGCAGAGAACTGATAGTGCATGTAGCCTGCTTTGAAGTGTAGGTATCTTCTGCAAGACTCCCTGATAGGGATTTGCAGGTATGCTTCTTTTAAGTCTAGTGTTGCCAACCATGCATCTTTGCCTAGCATAGGAAGCAGCTGATGGAGTCAACATTTTGAATTTTGGAATCACCAGAAAGGTGTTTAGAGTAGAAAGGTCCAGAATAGGACGCCATGTATTGCCTTTTCTGGGTACCAGGAAAAGTCTTGAATAGAAACCTTGTCCCTTTTCCTCTTCTGGTACCAACTGAATAGCCCTCATGCTTAAGAGAGAGAGTACTTGATTTTGGGCCTCTGCCCATTGATTTGGGGGTAGATCTGGCCACCTGCTTGGTGTTGGTAATGTGTGGAAGTGAAATCTGTATCCTTGGGACACTATTTAAAACCCATTTGTCCTGGGTAATGAATTCCCAGTTTTTGGCCTGCAGACCAATGTTTCCGCCTAGAGGAGCATTTAGTTGGGAAGTGCTTGGAAGTTTTAAAAGCAAGTCATTGAGACAGTTTTCCATGGGGGGAGTTGTACTACTCCCAGATTTGGGTGCGGAAACCCCCCACTCCATAGTCTTGTGTGTCCCCTGGGACTGAAACCTGGGGTTTCTGCTGTGTCTGGGTTTGGCTTGAGAAGACCTGGAAGGGGCCGGAAAGGACCAATTCTTAGAAGGCCAGTGTCTACTAAATCTAGGAGGCTGAACTTGTAATAAATCTTTAACAGCTTGCATAGATTTAGCTTTATCTTCCATCTTTTTAAGAACTTCTTCAGCCTTGTTGCCAAACAGACAGTCCTGATTTAAGGAAGCATCCAACAGTTTAGCTTTAACATGCTCAGGCAAAGATTGCTCCTTAAGCCAAGCATGCCTTCTGAACACAGTCCCAGTAACAGCAGCCCTGCAAGAGGCCTCCAATGAACCAAATCCACATTGCAAAGTATGTTTTCCAACCTGTTCAACAGAATGCATTAAATCCTGTAATTCTTTATTTTCAGCACAGTCAGGAATCAACATAATTTTCTGTTTAAGCAATCCAGTAACATGTTATTGATACTTTAACATATGAAACTGGCAGTTTAAAGCCCTAATGGCCAAGGCTGCAGAAGTGTAAACCTTCTTACCCCATCTATCCAGTGCCCTGGAGTCTCTATCAGAAGGGGTAGGATTTTTAGCAGTAGAAGCCTTAATGCCCTTGGGTCCCTGTGAAATAGTGTCTGGATCCACAATAGGATTTTTAAAAAGGAACTTGTGTGAATCAGAAACCCTATAATATCTGTCAGGTTTTCTAGGTGCTGGAGGCAAAGAATCAGGGGCCAAACTAGAGTCTGAAAAGGCATCATCAACAATATCTAGTACAGGAGGTATAGCTAAAGGTCTATGCTGAGGCAGGAGTAAGAAATCCCTAAGCCTCTTTTTGAATCAGAAAAATCCTGGCTTTCCCATTGGAAATGCTCCCTTAGAGTATGTAAGATTTCACCAAAAGAAAAATTCTCTGGAGGTGAAGCAGAGGGAATAGAGTCCTCTGCATCAGAATCCTCATAAGTAGATAAGGGCAAATCCAGATCATCAAAAGAATCAGAAAAATCAGAATCCTGTTCAAAAGAGTCATAAACAACTTCAGTCCTAGGTCTTTTAGAAGGGGGGGGTTGGCTTCCCCTGATTAGAGTTATAAGATCTTCTGCCATTCTTATCATTTGTTTTTTAGGCATAGAGGCCTGAGCATGCATCCTGAGCGTCAGTTTCTTAGGCATGGTTCGAGATTTAGGCCTAAATGAAGAAGGAGGCATCAGTTTAATATGCACGTCCATAGGCCTGAATACACCCTCAGAAGCCGGTGCCTGCACAGCGGCTCTGGACCCATCCAAGGTAGAGACATCCGCAGGTTCCACAGTTGAAGCATCTCACGGCATACTGGACTCCAAATGGGTCTCAGTAGAGGCCTGCGAATCAGAGGTATTGGGTATCAGGGGCTGCGAAAGCACCTCACTGAGTACCGGCAAACTGGCGACTGGCTTAGGAGAAGCGTCGTCGGCAGCTCTGGACCTCGGCGGCCTGTCTCTGTGTTTATCTTTGCGTATTTTTGGAATCCCGGAAGTCGGATGGCTAACTGACGACAATTCTGGATAATTAAACCGAGAACCAAAGTATTTAGAGGCGAAAATATACCGACGCCGGATAGTGTGCTGATTAAATAAGGCACAAAACCGACAGCAAGGTACGTCATGGTCAGGGCCTAGGCAAGGAATACAGTACAAATAAAAATCTTTTTGAGGTATTTGCTTTCCACAAGTAATGCAATTATTAACTTTTACTGAAATCAGCAAGGAGCAAGAAAAAGTTTCCCCAACAGGGTACTTAGCTTTAGTTGAAGGCTTCGGTTCTGAAACTCAAAAACAAAAATATCAGGAGTTGGCCGACTGGCACTTGTGAATTGCTTCTGTTTCAGGCACTGCACAGCAAGAAGGACTGATGAAATGGCGTCGGCTGCATGTTTTATACCCCGGACGACCTGACATCATGGAAGAAGGGACAGCAATGGACGCAGGACCCAAGACTTTGTTAATCAGGCTGACTGAGGGCTACTGCAAGCTGATAACCCAAATGTAATGACTGCAACAGTGAAACACGAAGAATATCTGTGCTGACACCACATTGATGAGCTGACACTCAGAGCTGTGATATAACCACATTGATGAGCTAACACTCAGAGCTGTGCTGACTCCACATTGATGAGCTGACACTCAGAGCTGTGCTGACACCACATGAATTAGCTGCCACACACAGCTGTGCTGACACCACATTGATGAGCTCACACTCAGAGCTGTGCTGACAACACATTGATGAGCTCACACTCAGAGCTGTGCTGACACCACATTGATGAGTTCACACTCAGAGCTGTGCTGACACCACATTGATGAGCTGATACTCAGAGCTGTGCAGACACCACATTGCTGAGCTGATACTCAGAGCTGTGCTGACACCACATTGATGAGTTGACACAGAGCTGTGCTGACACTACGTTGATGAGCTGACACTCATAGCTGTACTGACTTCACATTGATGAGCTCACACTCAGAGCTGTGCTGACACCACACTAATGAGCTGACACTCAAGAGCTGTGCTGACACCACATTGACGAGCTGACACAGAACTGTGCTAAAACCACATTGATGAGCTGACACTCAGAGCTGTACTGAAACCACATTGATGAGCTGATACTCAGAGCTGTGCTGACACCACAGTAATGAGCTCATACGCAAAGCTGTGCTGACACCACATTATTTATTATTTATTTATTCCAGTTTGATGACCGGGGAGGTTCACTGTGCTTGGGGAGCCCATTTTCAGTGGAGGCCCGGGGAGAAAAGCTCCACAATACAAAGTTTAACTACATGATTAATTACAAAGAAAGTTAGGATTACAAACAACAGTAGCATTCAAAAAAATATTTACAGTTTAGTTCCACTGGGCTTAGGTAGCCTTTTTTCAGTGTTGACACCACAGAGCTGATCCTCAGAGCTGTACTTGGCACTACATTGATTAGCTGACACAGAGCTGTGCTGACACCATGTTGATGAGCTGCACCATGTTGATGAGCTGACAGAGCTGTGCTAAAACCACATGGATGAGCTGACACTCAGAGCTGTGCTGACACCACATTGATGAGCTGACACTCAGAGCTGTGCTGACACCACATTGATGAGCTGACACTCAGAGTTGTGTTGAAACCAGGTTGATGACCTGACACTCAGAGCTATGCTGATACCACATTGATGAGTTGACACTGAGAGCTCTGCTGCCACAACATTGATGATCTGACAGAGCTGTGCTGACACCACACTGATGATCTGATACTCAGAGCTGTGCTGACATGACATCGATGAGCTAACACTCAGAGCTGTGCTGACACCACATTGATGAGCTAATACTCAGAGCTCTGCTGACACCACAATGATGAGCTAACACAGAGCTGTGCTGACACCACATTGAAGAGCTGATATTCAAAGATGTTCTGACACCACATTGATGAGCTGATAATCAGAGCTGTGCTGACACCATATTAATGAGCTGTTAGTCAGAGCTTTGCTGACACTATATTGATGAGTTGACATAGAGCTGTGCTGACACCACATTGATGAGCTGACACTGAGAACTGTGCTGACTCCACACTGATGAGCTGACACTCAGAGCTGTGCTGACACCACATTAATGAGCTGATACTCTGAGCTGTGGTGACACCATATTGATGAGCTGACACAGAGCTGTGCTTACACCACATTGATGAGCGGAAACACAGAGCTGTGCTAAAACCACATTGATGAGCTGATACTCAGAGCTGTGCTGACACCACAGTGATGAGCTCATACTCAGAACTGTGCTGACAGCACATTGATGAGCTGATACTCAGAGCTGTACTGACACCATATTGATGAGCTGAGACAGAGCTGTGCTGACTCCACATTGTTGAGCTGACAGAGCTGTGCTAAAACCACATTGATGAGCTGATACTCAGAGCTGTGCTGACACCACATTGATGTGTTGACACTCAGAGCTGTGCTGACACCACATTGATGAGCTGACACTCAGAGCTGTGCTGACACCACAATGATGAGCTGAGATTTAGAGCTGTACTGACATTACATCAATGAGCTGAACTCATAGCTGTGTTGATGCTGTATTGATAAGCTGATACTCAGACTTGTGCTGAGAAAACATTGATGAGCTGACACTCAGAGCTGTGCTGACAAGATATTAATGAGTTGATACTCAGAGCTGTGCTGACACCACATTAATAAGCTGACACTCAAAGGTGTGCTGACACCACATTGATGAGTTGATACTCAAAGGTGTGCTGACACTCAGAGCTGTGCTGACACCACATTTATTAGCGGAAAGAGCTGTGCTGACACCACATTGATGAGCTGGTACTCTGAGCTAATAATCAGAGCTGTGCTGACACCACACCGATGACCTGACACTCAGAGCTCTGCTGACACCACATTGATGAGCTGACACTCAGAGCTGTGCTGACACCACATTTATAAGCTGATACTCAGAGCTGTTCTGACACCATACTGATGAGCTGATACTCAGATTTCTGCTGACACCACATTGATGAGCAGATACTCATGGCTGTGCTGACAACACACTGATGAGCTGACATTCAGATCTGTGCTAAAACCACACTGATGAGCTGACACATAGAGCTGTGCTGACACTACATTGATGAACTGACACTCAGAGCTCTGCTGACACCACATGGATGAGCTGACAACTAGACCTGTACTGACACCACATTCATGAGCTGATACTTAGAGGTGTGCAGCCAGCACATTGATGAGCTTATACTCAGAGCTGTGCTGACATCACACTGATGAGCTGAAATTCAGAGCTGTGCTTGCACCACACTGATGAGCTGACAGAGCTGTGCTGACACCACACAGATGAGCAGACACTGCATTGATGAGCTGACACTCAAAGCTGTGCTGACATCACATTAATGAGCTGATATGCAGAGATGTTCTGACACCACATTGATAAGTTGACACTCAGAGCTGTGCTGACACCACACTGATGAGCTAATACTCAGAGCTGTGCTGACACCCACATTGATGAGATGACACAGCTGTGCTGACACCACATTGATGAGCTAACACAGAGCTGTGCTGACACCACATTGATGCGGTGATACTCAGAGCTGTGCTGACACCACATTGAAGAGCTGACACTCAGAGCTGTGCTGACACCACATTGAAGACCTGACAAAGAGCTGTACTGACACCCATTGATTAGCTGATAGAGCTGTGCAGACACCACATTGTTGAACTGATACTCAGAGTTGTGCGGATACCACAACAATGAGCTGACACTGAGCTCTGCTGACACCACATTGACGAGCTGACACTCAGGGCAGTGCTGACTAAACATCGATGAGCTGGCACTCAGAACTATGCTGACACCACTATTGGTGAGCTGACACTCAAAGCTGTGCTGAGCCCAAATAGATGAGGTAACATTCAGAGCTGTGCTGACACCACACTGGTGAACTGAAACTCAGAGCTGTACTGATATCACATTAATGAGCTGACACTCAGAGCTGTGCCAACACCACATTGATGAGCTGATACTCAGAGCTGTGCTCTGATCCCACTGATGAGCTAATACAGAGCTGTGCTGTCACCACATTGACAAGCTCACACTCAGAGCTGTGCTGACACCACATTGATGAGCTGACACTCAGAGCTGTGCTGACACCACATTGATGAGCTGACACTCAGAGCTGTGCTGACACCACAATGATGAGCTGCGAATTAGAGCTGTACTGACACAACATCCATGAGCTGAACTCATAGTTGTGCTGATGCCATATTGATGAGCTGATACTCAGACTTGTGCTGAGAAAACATTGATGAGCTGACACTCAGAGCTGTGCTGACACCACATTAATATGCTGACACTCAAAGGTGTGCTGACACCACATTGATGAATTGATACTCAAATGTGTGCTGACATTCAGAGCTGTGCTGACACCACATTTATTAGCTGAAAGAGCTGTGTTGACACCACATTGATGAGCTGGTACTCTGAGCTGATACACAGAGCTGTGCTGACACCACACTGATGGCCTGACACTCAGAGGTCATCATACTGATGAGCTGATATTCAGAGCTCTGCTGACACCACATTGATGAGCAAATATTCATGTCTGTGCTGACAACACACTGATGAGCTGACACTCAGATCTGTGCTAAAACCACATTGATGAGCTGACACATAGAGCTGTGCTGACACCACATTGATGAACTGACACTCAGAGATCTGCTGACACCACATGGATGAGCTGACAACCAGACCTGTACTGACACCACATTCATGAGCTGATACTTAGAGGTGTGCGGATAGCACATTGATGAGCTTATACTCAGAGCTGTGCTGACATCACACTGATGAGCTGAAATTCAGAGCTATGCTTGCACCACACTGATGAGCTGAAAGAGCTGTGCTGACACCACACAGATGAGCAGACACTGCATTGATGAGCTGACACTCAAAGCTGTGCTGACATCACATTAATGAGCTGATATGTAGAGATGTTCGGACACCACATTGATAAGTTGACACTCAGAGCTGTGCTGACACCACATTGAAGACCTGACATTCAGAGCTCTGCTGACACCACATTGATGAATTGCCACTCAGAGCTGTGCTGACACCACACTGATGAGCTAATACTCAGAGCTGTGCTGACACCCACATTGATGAGCTGACACAGCTGTGCTGACACGACATTGATGAGCTAACACAGAGCTGTGCTGATACCACATCAATGAGGTGATACTCAGGGCTGTGCTGACACCACATTGAAGAGCTGACACTCAGAGCTGTGCTGACACCACATTGAAGACCTGACATTCAGAGCTCTGCTGACACCACATTGATGAATTGCCACTCAGAGCTGTGCTGACACCACATTGATGAGCTGATAAAGAGCTGTACTGACACCCATTGATGAGCTGATACTCAGAGCTGATAGTTTGAGCTGTGCAGACACCACATTGTTGAGCTGATACTCAGAGCTGTGCTGACACCACAGCAATGAGCTGACACCGAGCTGTGCTGACACCACATTGATGAGCTGACACTCAGGGCAGTGCTGACTAAACATTGATGAGCTGTCACTCAGAGCTAAGCTGACACCACTACTGGTGAGATGACACTCAAAGCTGTGCTGTGATCACACTGATGCGCTAATACAGAGCTGTGCTGTCACCACATTAACAAGCTCACACTCAGAACTGTGCTGACACCACATTGATGAAGTGACACTCAGAGCTGTGCTGATATCACATTAAGGAGCTGACACTCAGAGCTGTGCCAATACCACATTGATGAGCTGATACTCAGAGCTGTGCTGTGATCCCACTGATGAGCAAATACAGAGCTGTGCTGTCATCACATTGACAAGCTCACACTCAGAGCTGTACTGACACCACATTGATGAGTTGACACTCAGAGCTGTGCTGACACCACATTGATGAGCTGACACTCAGAGCTGTGCTGACACCATAATGATGAGCTGAGATTTAGAGCTGTACTGACACAACATCAATGAGCTGAACTCATAGCTGTGCTGATGCCATATTGATGAGCTGATACTCAGAGCTGTACTGACACGATATTAATGAGCTGATACTCAGAGCTGTGCTGACACCACATTAATAAGCTAGCACTCAAAGGTGTGCTGACACCACATTGATGAGTTGATATTCAAATGTGTGCTGACACTCAGAGCTGTGCTGACACCACATTTATTAGCTGAAAGAGCTGTGCTGACACCACAGTGATGAGCTGGTACTCTGAGCTGATACTCAGAGCTGTGCTGACACCACACAGATGAGCAGACACTGCATTGATGAGCTGACACTCAAAGCTGTGCTGACACCACATTTATAAGCTGATACTCAGAGCTGTGCTGACACCACACTGATGAACTAATACTCAGAGCTGTGCTGACACCACATTGATGAGCTGACACAGCTGTGCTGACACCACATTGATGAGCTAACACAGAGCTGTGCTGACACCACATCAATGAGGTGATACTCAGGACTGTGCTGACACCACATTGAAGAGCTGACACTCAGAGCTGTGCTGACACCACATTGAAGACCTGACATTCAGAGCTCTTCTGACACCACATTGATGAATTGCCACTCAGAGCTGTGCTGTCACCACATTGACAAGCTCACACTCAGAACTGTGCTGACACCACATTGATGAACTGACACTCAGAGCTGTGCTGATATCACATTAAGGAGCTGACACTCAGAGCTGTGCCAATACCACATTGATGAGCTGATACTCAGAGCTGTGCTGTGATCCCACTGATGAGCTAATACAGAGCTGTGCTGTCACCACATTGACAAGCTCACACTCAGAGCTGTGCTGACACCACATTGATGAGCTGACACTCAGAGCTGTGCTGACACCATAATGATGAGCTGAGATTTAGAGCTGTACTGACACAACATCAATGAGCTGAACTCATAGCTGTGCTGATGCCATATTGATGAGCTGATACTCAGAGCTGTACTGACACGATATTAATGAGCTGATACTCAGAGCTGTGCTGACACCACATTAATAAGCTAGCACTCAAAGGTGTGCTGACACCACATTGATGAGTTGATATTCAAATGTGTGCTGACACTCAGAGCTGTGCTGACACCACATTTATTAGCTGAAAGAGCTGTGCTGACACCACAGTGATGAGCTGGTACTCTGAGCTGATACTCAGAGCTGTGCTGACACCACACAGATGAGCAGACACTGCATTGATGAGCTGACACTCAAAGCTGTGCTGACACCACATTTATAAGCTGATACTCAGAGCTGTGCTGACACCACACTGATGAACTAATACTCAGAGCTGTGCTGACACCACATTGATGAGCTGACACAGCTGTGCTGACACCACATTGATGAGCTAACACAGAACTGTGCTGACACCACATCAGTGAGGTGATACTCAGGACTGTGCTCACACCACATTGATGAGCTGACATGCAGACCTGTTCTGACACCACATTGATGAGTTCACATTCAGTGCTATGCTGACACCACATTGATGAATTGCCACTCAGAGCTGTGCTGACACCACATTGATGAGCTGACACAGAGCTGTGCTGACACCCATTGATGAGCTGATACTCAGAGCTGATAGTCAGAGCTGTGCAGACACCACAGTGTTAAGCTGATACTCAGAGCTGTGCTGACACCACAACGATGAGCTGACACTGAGCTGTGCTGACACCACATTGATGAGCTGACACTCAGGGCAGTGCTGACTAAACATTGATGAGCTGGCACTCAGAGCTGTGCTGACACCCCTATTGGAGAGCTGACACTCAAAGCTGTGCTGAGCCCAAATTAATGAGGTAACAATCAGAGCTGTGCTGGCACCACACTGATGAGCTGACACTCAGAGCTGTGCCAACACCACATTGATGAGCTGATACTCAGAGCTGTGCTGTGATCCCACTGATGAGCTAATACAGAGCTGTGCTGTCACTACATTGAAGACCTGACATTCAGAGCTCTGCTGACACCACATTGATGAATTGCCACTCAGAGCTGTGCTGACACCACATTGATGAGCTGACACAGAGCTGTGCTGACACCCATTGATGAGCTGATACTCAGAGCTGATAGTCAGAGCTGTGCAGACACCACAGTGTTAAGCTGATACTCAGAGCTGTGCTGACACCACAACGATGAGCTGACACTGAGCTGTGCTGACACCACATTGATGAGCTGACACTCAGGGCAGTGCTGACTAAACATTGATGAGCTGGCACTCAGAGCTGTGCTGACACCCCTATTGGAGAGCTGACACTCAAAGCTGTGCTGAGCCCAAATTAATGAGGTAACAATCAGAGCTGTGCTGACACCACACTGATGAGCTGACACTCAGAGCTGTGCTGATATCACATTAATGAGCTGACACTCAGAGCTGTGCCAACACCACATTGATGAGCTGATACTCAGAGCTGTGCTGTGATCCCACTGATGAGCTAATACAGAGCTGTGCTGTCACCACATTGACAAGCTCACACTCAGAGCTGTGCTGACACCACATTGATGAGTTTACACTCAGAGCTGTGCTGACACCACATTAATGAGCTTATACTCAGAGTTGTGCTGACACCACAATGATGAGCTGAGATTTACAGCTGTACTGACACAACATCAATGAGCTGAACTCAGAGCTGTGCTGATGCCATATAGATGAGCTGATACTCAGACTTGTGCTAAGAAAACACTGATGAGCTGACACTCAGAGCTGTGCTGACACGATATTATTGAGCTGATAGAGCTGTGCTGACACCACATTAATAAGCTGACAATCAAAGTTGTGCTGACACCACATTGATGAGTTGATACTCAAATGTGTGCTGACACTCAGAGCTGTGGTGACACCACATTTATTAGCTGAAAGAGCTGTGCTGACACTACATTGATGAGCTGGTACTCTGAGCTAATACTCAGAGCTGTGCTGACACCACACTGATGACCTGACACTCAGAGCTCTGCTGACACCACATTTATAAGCTGATACTCAGAGCTGTGCTGACACCATACTGATGAGCTGATACTCAGAGCTCTGCTGACACCACATTGATGAGCAGATACTCAGGGCTGTGCTGACAGCACATGGATGAGCTGACACTCAGATCTGTGCTAAACCCACATTGATGAGCTGACACGTAGAGCTATGCTGACACCACATTGATGAACTGACACTCAAAGCTCTGCTGACACCACATGGATGAGCTGACAATCAGACCTGTACTTACATCACATTCATGAGCTGATACATAGAGGTGTGCAGACAGCACATTGATGAGCTGACACTTAGAGCTGTGCTTGCACCACACAGATGAGCTGACAGAGCTGTGCTGACACCACACAGATGAGCAGCCACTGCCTTGATGAGCTGACACTCAAAGCTGTGCTGACACCACATTAATGAGCTGATATGCAGAGATGTTCTGACACCACATTGATAAGTTAACACTCAGAGCTGTGCTGACACCACACTGATGAGCTAATACTCAGAGCTGTGCTGACACCACATTGATGAGCTGACGCAGCTGTGCTGACACCACATTGATGAGCTAACAAAGGGCTGTGCTGACACCACATTGATGAGGTGATCCTCAGGGCTGTGCTGACACCACATTGAAGAGCTGACACTCAGAGCTGTCTCACACCACATTGAAGCCCTGACATTCAGAGCTCTGCTGACACCACATTGATGCGCTGAGACTCAGAGCTGTGCTGACACCACATTGATGAGGTGACACTCAGGGCTGTGCAGACACAAAATCAATGAGCTGATACTCAAAGATGTGCTGACACCACAATGATGAGCTGACACAGAGCTGTACTGGTACTACATTGAAGAGCTGACACAGAGCTGTATTGACACCACATTGATAAGCTGATACTCAGAGCCGTGCTGACACCACATTGATGAGCAGACACTGAGAGCTGTGCTGACACCATATTGATGAGCTGACACTCACAGCTTTGCTAACAGCACATTGATGAGCTGACAAAGAGCTGTGGTGAGACACACTGATGAGCTGACACAGGGCTGTGCTGACAAGCTGTGGTGACCCAAATTGACGAGCTGACACAGAGCTGTTCTGACATCACATTGATGAGCTGACACTCAGAGCTGTGCTGAAACCACGTTGATGAGCTGATACTCAGAGCTGTGCTGATACACTGATGAGCTGAAAAGTACAGTTGTGTACCTACCATAAATGTAGATGTTCAAGTGTATTCACTGTTGCAGTCATTACTCTTGGGTTATCCTGCTGGCAGTCTACCTGCAGTCAGCCTGAATTACAAAGTCTTGGTCTGGCATCAGTTGCTGTCACCTCTTCCTTGACGTCAGTGCGCCAGGGGTATAAAATATGCAGCCGATGCCATTTTCTTCAGTTTTTCTTGCCCCAGATGTCAGGTGCCCCCAAAAGGTTAGGCTAAAAATTATGCCAATAAACATGCATGCACTAAGGTAATCATTTCCTTCATCTACAAGCAAATACACCACATAGGTTGAATAGAATAGAGAAGTACAGATAAGACCCAGCAAAAGAAAGGGGGATGTAGGGAGGGTAACCTGGACTGCAACAGTGAATACACTCGAACATCTACATTTATGGTAGGTACACAACTGTACTATGTTCATCATGTTTCACTGTTGCAGTCATTACTCTTGGGTTGAATCCCAAAGCTGAGTATGGGTGTCTGGGGCTAAATAGGATTAGGAGAGGCTATGAGGCCCTGCAGAATTGCAGTGGCAAAGCCTGCTCTGGATTTAGAGTAGAGAGGTAAGTGGTAGTGCTTTGTAAAAGTGTGCACAGAACTCCAAGTTCTAAGATGTCTTTGGTTGGTACTCCTCTGAGGAAGGCTGCTGAAGTGGCTGCTGCTCTGGTTGAATGTGGCCTAATGCCCTTAGGCACTGATTTGCCATGTTGTGAATAGCAGAAATGAATGCAATGGCCTATCCATTTTGAAATAGTCTGTTTTGAGATAGCCTTTCCTTGTGATCCTGCAGCATATGCCACTAAAAGTTGCTCAGTCTTTCTGAAAGCTTTAGTTCTGTCCAAGTAGAGGTGTAACTGTCTGTGTATGTCCAAAGAATGCAGAAGTCCCTCACCCTTGTTCGGTGGGTTTGGATAAAAGATAGGAAAGTGAATGGTTTGGTTAAGGGCCACACTGGACACCACCTTAGGCATAAATGTTGGGTTTGTCCTCAGAGAAACCATGTCTGGATGGAAAATGATAAAAGGTTCCACAGCCGTAAGTGCCTGTAACTCCGAGACTCATCTTGCAGAGGTTATTGCTAGGAGCAGAGCTGTTTTCCAGGATAATAATTTTATATCAGCTGTTGAGGCTGGCTCAAAAGGAGGCAGTGTGAGTTTTTCCAAGACATAATTGAGGTCCCATGCAGGCATTGGTGCTCTCCTTGGGGCTCTTAGGTTTATGGCCCCTCTGAGGTACTGCCTTACTAAAGGATGGGAAAAGATAGGTGGTTCCATATTGTAATGGGCTTAAATAGCAGAGGCATAGATCTTAATTGATGAAAAGGATAGGCCTTTGTTCAGCATCTCAGTTAAATATTGTAAAATCTGATGAATGTTTGGTACAAATGTGTTAATTCCTTGTGCCTGGTTCCAAGCACAGAATCTCTTCCATTTTTCTGCATAAGATTTTCTGGTACTTGGCCTCCTGGCCTCCAAAATAACATCCATCACAGCTTTGGAGAGAGGAGTGTTCTGAATGGCTACATTATCTGCCATGCTGCCAGATTTAAGGTCCTGAGTTGGCTGTGCAGGATCTGATTGTTTTGTTGGGTCAGTAAGTGAGGAATTTGAGGCAATGTCCAGGCTGGACCTTGAGACAAGTTCTTTAGGATTGGCTACCAGTGCTGGCGTGGCCAGTCTGGGGCAATCAGTATCATTTTTGGCTTCTCTTGTCTGACCTTTAGGAGTACCTTGGGGAGGAGAGGCAGTGGAGGAAAGGCATATACTGTTAGGTTTTTCCAGCTGAAGGATAAGGCATCCACTTTCCATGCTTGCTTGTGATAAGTCCTTGTGCAGAATCTCTGTAATTGGCAGTTGTGAGGGGAGGCAAATAGATCTATGTCTGGGCATCCCCAATCCTTGTTATCATGCTGAAGACTTGTGGATCCAGTTTCCACTCTTGAGGATCCATGAGGTTTCTGCTTAGTTCATCTGCCAGAGTATTTATCTTTCCTGGCAGGAATTGTGCTTCCAGGTGAACTTGATAAGTCAATGCTGTGTCCCACAAAGTCATGGCTTGTCTGCAGAGGGGGTAGGAATGTGTGCCTCCCTGCTTGTTTATGTACCACATGACTGTAGTATTGTCCGTCTTTATCAGTAGTTGTCCAGGATGAAGTAGATCCTAGAAAGCTGTCAGGGCATTTTGAACAGCTAGCATCTCTTTTTGATTGATATGAAGATGCATCTGGCTTGCTGGCCATGTGCCCTGAATACATTTTCCTGCCATGTGGGCCCCCCCAGGCATAATCTGATGCATCCGTTGTTAGTGTCTGCCTGGCTGTGGGTAAAGTGAATGACTGTCCCTTGTTGTGGTGACAGGCCTGTGCCCACCATAGAAACTCCTGTTGCAGGCAGGGAATGAGGGTAATTAATGTTTCCAGGCTGTGGCAATGTTGAGTCCAAACACTTTTTACATACTATTGTAGTTTCCTCATATGCAGTCTGGCATATGGAATTAGCAGAATGCAGGATGCCATGAAGCCCAAAACCTGCATAATTTTTCTTGCAGATAACTGGGTCTTTGTTGCCAACATTTTGAAGTAAGAAGTCAGTTGCCTTTGTTTGTCTGGCATGAGATAAGCCATCTGGGCAGTTGTATTTAAGCTTGCACCCAGGAATATTATCTCTTGAGAGGGTACTAGTTTTGATATCTTTTCGTTTACTGTGTACCCTAGGCAAATTAGTAATCTTTTTACAAACGCCAGATGCTTTAGCAGAATGTTCTTGTTCTCTGCTTGAATAAGGCAGTCGTCCAAGTAAGGATATATTTGAATTCCTCTTTGTCTGCAAAATGCAATTACTGGTGCCAGGCATTTTGTGAAGACCCTGGGCGCAGTAGATAAGCCAAAGGGCAGTGCAGAGAATTGGTAGTGCATTGAGCCAGCTATGAATCTGAGGTATCTTCTGCAAGATTGTCTGATTGGGACATGCAGGTAGGGCTCTTTTAGGTCCAAAGTTACAAGCCAAGCCTTCTTGCCCAGCATGGGCAGAAGCTGCTGTGGAGTCAACATTTTGAATTTTGAAATGCCCAGAAATGTGGTTAGAATAGACAGGTCCAGTATTGGTCTGCAGGCTTTGTCCTTTCTGGGTACCAAGAAAAGTCTCAAGTAAAATCCTTGTCCCTGCTCTTGCTGTGGTACTTTCTGAATGGCCCTCATGTCCATGAGGGATGAAGCTTGCTTTTGTGCCTCTGCCCATTGATTGTGTGGCAGGTCTGGCATGCCTTTTGTCTTTAGCAGGGTGTGAAAGTGGAACCTGTAGCCCTGAGACACTATATTCAAGACCCATTTGTCCTGGGTGATCATGTGCCAATTTTGTGAAAAAAGTGCTAGTTTTCCCCCTAAGGGGGCTGCCAAAAGATACGTGCTTGGTGCTGGCAGAGGAAAGTCATTGGAACTGTTTCCTGTATGGCTGTGATTTGTCTTCTCCATTTTTGGAGGTAGAAGCACCCCATTGTTTAGGCCTGTATGAGCCTTGGGGCTGGGATCTGCCTCTGGGGAATCTGTATCTGCCTCTTTGTGGCCTGTCTGACACTGGAAAGGACCAATTCTTTGTAGGCCAGTTCCTGCTAAATCTGGGTGGCTGCACCTGTAAGAAATCCTTAACTGTCTGCATAGATTTTGCTTTGTCCTCTGTTTTTTTCAACACCTCTTCTGCTTTAACACCAAACAAAGTATCATGCTATAATGGAGCATCTAATAATTCTGCTTTAACATGATCAGGCAGATTCTGTTCCTTTAACCAAGCATGCCTCCTAATGACAGAACCCGTAACAGCGGCCCTGCATGAGGCCTCCAGAGAATCAAAACCACATTGCAAAGTATGCCTTCCCACTTGTTCAGTTGCATGCAATAAATCCTGCATTTCCTTGTTTTCTGCACATTCAGAATTTGTTAATATTTTCTGTTTAAGCAGTGACATTAAGTATTGCTGATATTTAGGCATATGAAATTGACAATTTAAAGCCCTCACAGCCAAGGTAGCAGAAGTGTAAACCTTTTTCTCCCATCTGTCCAGTGCCCTTGAATCCCTATCAAAGGGGATAGGGTTTTTTGCAGTGGAAGCCTTGACCCCTTTGGGACCCTGAGAAATAGTTTCTGGGTCAGCAGCAGGGTTTTTATAAAGAAATTTATGTGAATCTGGAACCCTGTAGTATCTGTCGGACTTAACAGGTGCAGGGGGTAAAGAGTCAGGAGACAGGCTGGACTCTGAAAATACATCATCTACAATGTCTAAAACAGGGGGGATAGCAAGAGGCCTGTGCTGAGATAGTAAAAGAAAGTCTCTGAGCCTTTTCTTAGATTCTGAGTAGTCTTGGCTCTCCCAGTGGAAGTGCTCCCTCATGGTGTGCAGGGTTTCCCCAAAAGAATAATCCTCAGGAGAAGAGGTTGAAGGGATAGATTCTTCAGCATCAGAATCCTCATATGGAGGAATAGAGTATTCCTGTTCAGAAGAGGAGTCAGAGGAAATGGAAACCTGATCTGAAGATTCATATTCTGTCTCGTGCCTAGGCCTCTTATCAGGAGGGGGATGGGAACCCCTGATCAAAGTAATTAGGTCTTCGGCCATTTTGAGCATCAGTTTTTTAGGCATGGAGGCCTGTCCATGGGCTTGCTGCACTTGTTTCTTTGTCTCTAGTGGTGCTTTAGTCTTTGCCTTTGAAGCTGTAGTTGGTTTTACATATAACTGTGTAGGCCTGAAAACACCCTCAGAAGCCAATGCCTGCTCAGCGGCTCCAGACCCATCTGAGGGAATATTTTCCAAGAGTCCAATACCTTGAGTTTCCAGTGGCCTAGTCTGCTCTACGTGGGAGTCAGAAGCGGCCTGCGGCTCTGAGGTAGCGGGCATCAGAGGCTGCGAAAGTGCCTCACTGAGAACCGACAAACCGGCGACTGGCTTAGAAGAAGCCCCATCATCAGTTTTGGACCTCGGATGTCTGTCCTTTTCCTTGCGTTTCTTGTGAATTGCAGTAGTCAGATGGCTTTCCGATGACATTGTGTAATTAAATCTTTGGCCAAAGTAATGAAATGCAAAATCGTACTGGCGCTTAATAGTGCGTTGGATTAATCTAGCACAAAACCTGCAATTAGCAATGTCGTGATCAGGGCCTAGGCAAGGAATACAATAAGAATGGAAGTCCTTATGAGGTATTTGCTTCCCACAAGAAATACAATTATTAACTTTTTCTGACATCGGTCTGGAGCAAGAAAAAGTTTCTAACGGGTACTTAGCTTTAAATGAAGACGTCGGATCTGAAATTCGAACACGAAAATCTCAGGAGTCGGCCGACCGGCAATTGCGAACTGCTTCTGCTTCGGGCACCACGCAACAAGAAAGACTGAATAAAATGGCATTGGCTGCTTCTTTTATACCCCTGGCGCACTGACATCAGGGAAGAGGTGACAGCAACCGACGCCGGACCAAGACTATGGAATTCAGGCCGACTGCAGGTAGCCTGCCAGCAGGATAACCCAAGAGTAATGACTGCAACATTGAAACACGATGAACATCTGAGAGATCTGCGGACACCACATTTATAAGCTGACAGAGCTGTGCTTACACCATATTGATGAGATAACACTCAGAGCTGTGCTGACACCACATTGATGAGCTGACACGGAGCTGTGCTGACACCACATTGATGAGCTGACACTCAGGGCTGTGCTGACACCACATTGAAGAGCTGACATTCAGAGCTGTGCTGACACTACATTGATGAGCTGACACTCAGAGCAGTGCTGACACCACAATGATGAGATGATACTTAGAGATATGCTGACACCAAGCTGATGAGCTGACACTCAGAGCTGTGCTGACACCACATTGACAAGTTGACACTCAGAGCTATGCTGTCACCACATTGATGAGCTGAAACTCAGAACTGTGCTGACACCAAATTGATTAGCTGACACTCAGAGCTCTGCAGACACCACAGTGATGAGCTGACTCTGAGAATTGTGCTGAGACCACATTGATATACTGATACTGAGAGCTCTGATGACACATTAATGAGCTGCCAGAGCTGTGCTGACACCACATTGATGAGCTAACACTGAGAGCTGTGCTGACACCACATTGATGAGCTGACACAGAGCTGTGCTGACACCACATTGATGAGCTGACACTCAGGGCTGTGCTGACACCACATTGATGAGCTGACACTCAGTGCTGTGCTGACACCACATTGATGAGCTGACCATCAGGACTGTGCTGACACCACATTGATGAGCTGACACTGAGAGCTCTGATGACACATTAATGAGCTGCCAGAGCTGTGCTGACACCAAACTGATGAGCTGATACTTAGAGCTGTGCTGGCACCGCAATGACGAGCTGACACTCAGAGTTGCACTGACATGACATTGATGAGCTAACACTCAGAGCTGTGCTGACTCCACATTGATGAGGTCACACTCAGAGCTATGCTGACACTACACTAATGAGCTGATACTCAGAGCAGTGCTGATAACACATTGCTGAGCAGACACAGAGCTGGGCTGACACCACATTGATGAGCTGACACTCAGAACTGTGCTAAAACCACATTGATGAGCTGACTCTATGATCTGTGCTGAAACCACATTGATGAGCTCATACTCAGAGCTGTGCTGACACTACATTTATGAGCTGATACTCAGAGCTGGGCTGACACTACATTGATAAGCTGACACAGAGCTGTGCTGACACCACATTGATGAGCTGACAGAGCTGTGCTAAAACCACATTGATGAGCTGACACTCAGAGCTGTGCTGACTCCACATTGATGAGCAGACACCCAGAGCTGTGCTGACACCACATTGATGAGTTGACAATCAGAGCTGTGCTGAAACCACATTGATGACCTGGCAGTCAGAGCTGTGCTGACACCACATTGATGAGCTGATACTCAGAGCTGTGCTGCCACCACATTGATGAGCTAGCACTCAGAGCTGTGCTGACACCACATTGATGACGTAATACTCAGAGCTGTGCTGACACCACAATGATGAGTTGACACAGAGCTGTGCTAACACCACATTGATGAGCTGACACTCAGAGCTGTGCTGACACCACATTTATGAGCTGATACTCAGAGCTGTGCTGACACCATACTAATGAGCTGATACTCAGAGCTCTGCTGACACCACATTGATGAGCAGATACTCAGGACTGTGCTGACAACACACTGATGAGCTGATCCTCATATCTGTGCTAAAACCACATTGATGAGCTGACACTTAGAGCTGTGCTGACACCACATTGATGAACTGACACTTAGAACTCTGCTGACACCATATGGATGAGCTGACAATCAGACCTGTACTGACACCACATTCATGAGCTGATACTCAGAGGTGTGCGGACAGCACATTGATGAGCTTATACTCCGAGCTGTGCTGACACCACACTGATGAGCTGAAACTCAGAGCTGTGCTTGCACCACACTGATGAGCTGACACTCAAAGCTGTGCTGACACCACATTAATGAGTTAACACTCAGAGCTGTGTTAAAACCACATTGATGAGCTGACAGAGTGGCACTGACACCACATTGATGAGCTGATATGCAGAGATGTTCTGACATCACATTGATAAGTTGACACTCAGAGCTGTGCTGACACTACACTGATGAACTAATACTCAGAGCTGTGCTGACACCACATTGATGAGCTGATACAGCTGTGCTGACACCACATCGATGAGCTAACACAGAGCTGTGCTGACACCACATTGATGAGGTGACACTCAGGGCTGTGCTGACACCACAATGAAGAGCTGACACTCAGAGCTGTGCTGACACCACATTGAAGACCTGACATTCAGAGCTGTGCTGATACCACATTGATGAGGTGACACTCAGGGCTGTGCAGACACAAAATCAATGAGCTGATACTCAAAGATGTGCTGACACCACAATGATGAGCTGACACAGAGCTGTGCTGACACCACATTGATGAGCTTGACACTCAGGGCTGTGCTGACACCACATTGAAGAGCTGACATTCAGAGCTGTGCTGACACTACATTGATGAGCTGACACTCAGAGCTGTGATGACACCACAATGATGAGATGATACTTAGAGATATGCTGACACCAAGCTGATGAGCTGACACTCAGAACTGTGCTGACACCAAATTGATTAGCTGACACTCAGAGCTCTGCAGACACCACAGTGATGAGCTGACTCTGAGAATTGTGCTGAGACCACATTAATATGCTGATACTGAGAACTCTGATGACACATTAATGAGCTGCCAGAGCTGTGCTGACACCACATTGATGAGCTAACACTCAGGGCTGTGCTGACACCACATTGATGAGCTGACACAGAGGTGTGCTGATACCACATTGATGAGCTGACATGCAGACCTGTTCTGACACCACATTGATGAGTTCACATTCAGTGCTATGCTGACACCACATTGATGAGCTGACCATCAGGACTGTGCTGACACCACATTGATGAGCTGACACTGAGAGCTCTGATGACACATTAATGAGCTGCCAGAGCTGTGCTGACACCAAACTGATGAGCTGATACTTAGAGCTGTGCTGGCACCACAATGACGAGCTGACACTCAGAGTTGCACTGACATGACATTGATGAGCTAACACTCAGAGCTGTGCTGACTCCACATTGATGAGGTCACACTCAGAGCTATGCTGACACTACACTAATGAGCTGATACTCAGAGCAGTGCTGATATCACATTGATGAGCGGACACAGAGCTGGGCTGACACCATATTGATGAGCTGACACTCAAAACTGTGCTAAAACCACATTGATGAGCTGACACTATGATCTGTGCTGAAACCACATTGATGAGCTCATACTCAGAGCTGTGCTGACACTACATTTATGAACTGATACTCAGAGCTGGGCTGACACTACATTGATAAGCTGACACATAGCTGTGCTGACACCACATTGATGAGCTGACAGAGCTGTGCTAAAACCACATTGATGAGCTGACACTCAGAGCTGTGCTGACTCCACATTGATGAACAGACACTCAGAGCTGTGCTGACACCACATTGATGAGTTGACAATCAGAGCTGTGCTGAAACCACGTTGATGACCTGGCACTCAGAGCTGTGCTGACACCACATTGATGAGCTGATACTCAGAGCTGTGCTGCCACCACATTGATGAACTAGCACTCAGAGCTGTGCTGACACCACATTGATGACCTAATACTCAGAGCTGTGCTGACACCACAATGATGAGCTGACACAGAGCTGTGCTAACACCACATTGATGAGCTGACACTCAGAGCTGTGCTGACACCACATTTATGAGCTGATACTCAGAGCTGTGCTGACACCATACTGATGAGCTGATACTCAGAGCTCTGCTGACACCACATTGATGAGCAGATACTGTACTGACAACACACTGATGAGCTGATCCTCATATCTGTGCTAAAACCACATTGATGAGCTGACACTTAGAGCTGTGCTGACACCACATTGATGAACTGACACTTAGAACTCTGCTGACACCACATGGATGAGTTGACAATCAGACCTGTACTGACACCACATTCATGAGCTGATACTGAGAGGTGTGCGGACAGCACATTGATGAGCTTATACTCAGAGCTGTGCTGACACCACACTGATGAGCTGAAACTCAGAGCTGTGCTTGCACCACACTGATGAGCTGACACTCAAAGCTGTGCTGACACCACACTGATGAGCTAATACTCAGAGCTGTGCTGAGACCACATTGATGAGCTGAAACAGCTGTGCTGACACCACATTGATGAGCTAACACAGAGCTGTGCTGACACCACATTGATGAGGTGACACTCAGGGCTGTGCTGACACCACATTGAAGAGCTGACACTTAGAGCTGACCTGACATTCAGAGCTGTGCTGACACCACATTGATGAGCTGACACACAGAACTGTGCTGACACCACATTGATGAGGTGACACTCAGGGCTGTGCAGAGACAAAATCAATGAGCTGATACTTAAAGATGTGCTGACATCACAATGAGCTGACACAGCACTGTACTGGTACTACATTGAAGAGTTGACACAGAGCTGTATTGACACCACATTGATGAGCTGATACTTATAGTTGTGCTGATGCCACACTGATGAGCTGACTCTCAGAACTTTGCTGATACCACACTGATAAGCTGATACTCAGAGCTGTGCTGACACCTCATTGATGAGCTGACACTGAGAGCTGTGCTGAGACCACATTGATGAGCTGATACTCACAGCTGTGTTAACAGCACATTGATGAGCTGACACAGAGCTGTGGTGAGCCACATTGATGAGCTGACACAGAGCTGTGCTGACAAGCTCTGGTGACCCAAATTGACGAGCTGACACAGAGCTGATGTTCTTCCTGTTTCACTTTTGCAGTCATTACATTTGGGTAATCTGCTTGCAGGTTGCCCTCAGTCGGCCTGAATTCCAAAGTCTTGGGTCCTGCGTCAGTTGCTGTCTCCTCTTCCATGATGTCAGGTCGACAGGGGTATAAAACAAGCAGCCAACGCCATTTTCTTCAGTCTTTCTTGCCGCGCAGTGCCCAAAGCAGAAGCAGTTCGCAAGTGCTGGTCGGCCGACTCCTGAAATTTTCGAGTTCGAGTTTCAGAACCGAAGTCTTCACTAAAGCTAAGTACCCCGTTGAGGAAACTTTTTTCTTGCTCCATTCTGATGTCAGAAAAAGTTAATAATTGTATTACTTGTGGGAAGCAAATACCTCTTAAAGATTTCCATTTATACTGTATTCCTTGCCTAGGCTCTGATCACAACGTGCCTGGCTGTCAGTTTTGTGCTAGATTTAACCAACGCACTATTAAGCGTCGGTATATTTTTGCCTCAAAATATTTTGGAAACAGATTTAACTACTCTGAAATGTCATTGGATAGCAATCCAACTACCGGAGTATACAAAAAAATGCAAAGAAAAGGACAGAGACAGACCGTCGAGGTCCAAAACCAACGACGAAGCTTCTCCTAAGCCAGTCACCAATTCGCTGTTATTCAGTAAGGCACTTTCGCAGCCCCTGATACACACTACTTTCGAGTTGCAGGCCCCTACTGAGACCCATGTGGAGTCTGGCATACCACGAGATACTCAAAGTATTGTACCCATGGATGTCTCTCCCTCGGATGGGTCCAGAGCCGCTGAGCAGGCACCGGCTTCTGGAGGTGTATTCAGGCCTCAACATTTTTATATAAAACCAAAGACAGCTGCAAAACCAAAGACAAAAGAACTTCTAAAGCTAAAAAAACCAACGCATGAGCCATGTGCACAGGCCGCTATGCCTAAAAAACAGATGATCAAAATGGCTAAAGACCTAATTACCTTGATCAGGGGTTCCCAACCCCCTCCTGATAAGAGGCCTAGGCAAGATACTGATTATGAATCTTCAGATCAGGTTTCTATTTCTTCTGATTCCTCTTCTGATCAGGAATTATCTATTCCTCCCTATGAGGATTCTGATGCAGAGGAATCTATCCCATCTGCATCACCTCCTGAGGATTATTCATTTGGAGAAACCTTACATACTTTGAGGGAGCATTTTCACTGGGAGGGTCAAGATTTCTCAGAATCAAAAAAGAGGCTCAGGGATTTCCTTCTTCTCCCTCAGCACAAGCCTTTAGCCATACCCCCTGTTTTAGACATTGTGGATGATGTGTTTTCGGAGTCAAGCTTGACTCCTGACTCCTTACCTCCGGCTCCCAGCAAGCCTGACAAATATTACAGGGTCCCTGACTCACACAAACTTTTATTTAGAAACCCTGCTGCTGATCCTGAAACTATTTCACAGGGTCCAAAGGGAGTTAAGGTCTCAACAGCAAAAAATCCTACCCCCTCTGACAGAGATTCAAGGGCACTGGATAGATGGGGAAAGAAAGTTTATACATCTGCAACCTTGGCAATTAGGGCCTTAAACTGCCAGTTTCATATGCTCAAGTATCAACAACATGTTATGGGATTGCTGAAACAGAAAATGATGTTGACTTCTGAATGTGCAGAAAATAAAGAATTGCAGGACTTATTGCATGCAGTTGAACAAGTTGGAACACATACTTTGCAATGTGGTTTTGATTCCTTAGAGGCCTCCTGCAGGGCCGCAGTTACTGGATCTGTGATTAGGAGGCATGCCTGGCTAAAAGAGCAAAATTTGCCTGATCATGTTAAAGCTAAATTACTGGATGCACCTTTACAGCATGATACTCTGTTTGGTATTAAGGCAGGAGAGATTTTAAAGAAAATGGAAGACAAAGCTAAGTCTATGCAAACTGTAAAAGACTTCTTACAAGTGCAGCCACCAATATTCAGTAGACACGGGCCTACAAAAAATTGGTCCTTTCCTGTGTCCGACAGAGCTCAAAGGGGCAAATCCAGATGCCCTAAAGGTTCTAGATACCAGGCACAAGATTCTTACAGGTCAAATCAATGGGGTGTTTCTACCTCCAAATCTGGAGGAGATAAAGTGCAACCCTACAGAAACAATCCCAATGACTTCCTTCTGCCATCTCCAAGCACTTACTTTTTGACAGCACCCTTAGGGGGAAAATTAGCACTTTTTGCTCAAAACTAGCAGTTAATAACCCAGGAAAAGTGGGTGTTAAACATAGTATCACAGGAATACAGATTCCATTTCCATACTCTGCCAATGGCAAACAGTTGGCCGGATCTGCCAAAAACTCAATGGGCAGAGGCACAGAAACAGGTTACGTCCCTCATGGATATGGGGGCTATTCAGCCAGTACCAGAGCAGGAAAAAGGACAAGTTTTTTACTCAGGACTGTTCTTGGTACCCAGAAAGGACAAGGCCTGGAGTCCAATACTGGATTTATCAATTTTGAACACATTCCTGGACATTCCAAAATTCAAAATGCTAACTTTGCAGTAGCTTCTGCCCATACTGGGCAAGAATGCTTGGCTGGTGACATTAGACCTAAAAGAGGCATACCTGCATGTCCCAATAAGGGAATCATGCAGAAGATACCTTCGTTTCAAGGCTGGCTTAATGCATTACCAATTCTCTGCACTGCCCTTTGGCTTATCTACTGCGCCCAGGGTCTTTACAAAGTGCCTGGCACCAGTAATTGCTTTTTGCAGACAAAGAAGTATACAAATATATCCTTACTTGGACGACTGTCTCATTCAAGCAGAGAGCAAGGGCATTCTTCTTCAGCACCTGGCATTTGTGAAAAGGCTTCTAACATGCCTAGGGTGCACAATAAATGAAAAGAAATCACAACTGGTACCATCTCAAAAGATAACATTCCTGGGTGCAAGCTTGAATACAACTGCCCAGATGGCTTTCCTCACACTAGACAAACAAAGGCAACTGACTACTTACTTAAAACTGATGGCAACAAAAACCCAGTTATCTGCAAGACAAACTCTGCAGGCTTTGGGGTTCATGGCATCCTGCATCCTACTGATTCCATATGCAAGACTGCATATGAGGAAACTTCAATGGTAACGAAAAAGTTTATGGAGTCAATATTGTCACAGTCTGGAAAGAATGATTCCTCTCATTCCCTGCCTACAACAGGAGTTTCTATGGTTGAGAAAGGCATGTCACTAAAACATGGGACGGGCCTTCACTCTACCCCCTGCCAGCCAAACCTTAACAACAGACGCATCAGATTATGCATGGGGGGCCCACCTAGCAGGAAGATGTATTCAGTGCATATGGACCCCAAAACAAATGCATCTGCATATCAACCAAAAAGAGATGTTAGCTGTTCAAAATGCCCTGACAGCCTTCAAGGACTTACTTCATCCAGGACAACTACTGATAAAGATGGACAACACCACGGTTATGTGGTATATAAACAAGCAGGGGGGCATGCACTCATACCTCCTTTGCAGACTAGCCATGGCACTGTGGGACACAGCTTTCACTTACCAAGTACATCTTCAAGCTCAATTCCTGCCAGGAAAACAAAATACTCTGGCAGATGATTTATGCAGAAACCTTATGGACCCTCACAAGTGGAAGCTAGATCCACAAGTCTTCAGCATGATAACAAAGAAATGGGGGAGCCCGGACATAGCTCTATTTGCCTCTCCTCAAAATTATCAATTGAAAAGATTCTGCACAAGGACTTATCACAGACAAGCATGGAAAGTGGAAGCCCTATCCTTCAGTTGGAAAAACCTATCAGTTTACGCCTTTTCTCTTATTCCCAAGGTCCTACTAAAAGTCAGACAAGAGAAACAAAAGATGATACTAATTGCACCGGACTAGCCCCGCCAATACTGGTACCCAGTCCTAAGGAACTTGTCTCAATACCCAGCTTGGACCTTACCTCAAAGACCTCAATTACTGTCCCAGCAAAACAATCAGATCCTCCACAATCAGCTCCAAACACTGAACCTGGCAGCATGGTTGATCATATAGTTATGCAAACAACACCTCTCAGAAAAGCTGTGATGGATGTTATTTTGGAAGCCAGAAGGCCTAGTACTAGAAAATCTTATGCAGATAAATGGAAGAGATTCTGTGCTTGGAATCAAGCACAAGGAACTGATACAGCAAAACCCAGTATTCCTCAGATATTACAATACTTGACTGAGATGCTTGACAAAGGCCTATCTTTCTCATCAATAAAAATCCATGCATCTGCCATTTTGGCTCATTACAATACAGAGCCACCAATCTTTTCTCATCCATTACTAAAGCAATATCTTAAAGGAGCCAAACATTTAAGGCCTCCCAGAATATCACCAATACCTACATGGGACCTCAATTATGTGTTAGAAAAGCTCACCCTGCCTCCATTTGAACTAGCCGGTACTGCAGATCTAAAGTTCTTATCATGGAAAACAGCTCTGCTCCTAGCAATTACTTCAGCAAGAAGAGTCTCAGAGCTACAGGCCCTCATGGCTGTGGAGCCTTTTATCATATTTTACCCAGACAGGGTGTCTCTGAGGACCAATCCTTCATTTATGCCTAAGGTGATTTTCAGTGTGACTCTTAACCAAACTATTCATCTGCCAACCTTTTATCCAAATCCACAGAACAAGGGGGAGAGAATTCTGCATTCCTTGGACATACACAGACAGCTAAGATTCTACTTGAGCAGGACTACAGCTCTAAAAAACTGAGCAATTACTAGTGACATATGCTGCAGGATCAGACGGAAAGGCTATTTCAAAGCAGACTATTTCAAAGTGGATAAGCCACTGCATTCGTTTCTGCTACTTACACCATGGCAAACCTCTGCCCAAGGGCATTAGGTCTCATTCCACCAGAGCTGCAGCTACTTCAGCAGCCTTTCTCAGAGGAGTACCAACCAAAGACATTCTAGAGGCTGCTACTTGGAGTTCTGTTCACACCTTTACAAAGCATTATCATTTGCCTCTCTAGTCTAAGTCTAGGGCAGGCTTTGCCACTGCAGTTCTGCAGGGCCTTATAGCCGCCCCTAATGCTGTTTAACTCCAGCCTCCCATACATAGCTTTGGGATTCTACCCAAATGTAATGACTGCAACAGTGAAACACAAAGAACATAGTACAGTTGTGTACACTTACCATAAATGTAGATGTTCGAGTGTATTCACTGTTGCAGTCCAGGTTACCCACCCGCCATCCCCCTTTCATTCTGGAGTTTATCTTTCCTTCACTATCTTCTACAACCTATGTGGTGCATTTGCTTGTAGATGAAGGTAAAGTTTGTACTGTTGCATGTATATATAGTTTATATATATATATATATATATATATATATATATATATATATATATATATATATATATATATATGTGTGTGTGTGTATATATATATATATATATATATATATATATATATATATATATATATATCTGTGCTACCTTTTTGGTGGCACCTGACATCTGGGGCAAGAAAAACTAAAGAAAATGGTGTCGGCTGCTTGTTTTATACCCCTGACAACCTGACGTCATAGAAGAGGAGACAGCAACTGATGCAGGATCCAAGACTTTGGAATTCAGGCTGATTGAGGACAACCTGCCAGCAGATTACCCAAATGTAATGACTGCAACAGTGAATACACTCGAACATCTACATTTATAGTAAGTGTACACAACTGTACTTTCTGACATCACATTGATGAGCTGACATTCAGAGCTGTGCTGAAACCATGCTGATGAACTCAGAGCTGTGCTGATACACTGATGAGCTGAAACTGAGAGCTCTGCTGACACCACATTTATCAGCTGACAGAGCTGTGCTGACACCACATTGATGAGCTAACACTCAGAGCTGTGCTGACACCACATTCATGAGCTGACACAAAGCTGTGCTGACACCACATTGATGAGCTGACACTCAGTGCTGTGCTGACACCACATTGATGAGCTGACATTCAGAGCTGTGCTGACACCACATTGATGAGCTGATACTCAGAGCTATGCTGACACCACATTGACAAGATGACACTCAGAGCTGTACTGTCACCACATAGATGAGCTGAAAGTCAGAGCTGTGCTGACACCACACTGATTAGCTGACACTCAGCACTCTGCAGACAGCACAGTGATGAGCTGACTGAGAATTGTGCTGAGACTACATTGATATGCTAATACTTAGAGCTGTGCTGCCATCACATTGATGAGCTGAACATCAGGACTGTGCTGACACCACATTGATGAGCTGACAATCAGATCTGTGCTAACATCACATTGATGAGCTAACACTGAGAGCTCTTCTGCCACCACATTAATGACCTGCCAGAGCTGTGCTGGCACCACAATGATTAGCTGACACTCAGAGTTGCGCTGACATGACATTGATGAGCTAACACTCAGAGCTGGGCTGACTCCACATTGATGAGGTCACACTCAGAGCTGTGCTGACACCACACTAATGAGCTGATACTCAGAGCTGTACTGATATCACATTGATGAGCTGATACAGAGCTGGGCTGACATCACATTGAAGAGCTGACATTCAGAGCTGTGCTAAAATGACATTGATGAGCTGACACTAAGATCTGTGCTGAAACCACATTGATGAGCTCATACTCAGAGCCGTGCTGACAACACATTGATGAGCTGATACTCAGAGCTGTGCTGACACTACATTGATAAGCTGACACAGAGCTGAGCTGACACCACGTTGATGAGCTGACAGAACTGTGCTAAAACCACATTGATGAGCTGACACTCAGAGCTGTGCTGACACCACATTGATGAGCAGACACTCAGAGCTGTGCTGACACCACATTGATAGGTTCATAGGTTCATAGGTTCATACTAGGCTATCTGCCCAAGGGCATTTATAAGCCTAGCCCATAGTTATGTGGCTTTCGCCACCCCTTTAGTTTGAATAAAAACTATGCCTATCATTTTGCTGTGCCTCTGTCAAGCAGTGACACTGAAGTAATCCCTGGGGTATATCTGCAATCTCCCATCCATTGGTCAAGATTCCTCTTGAACAAGGCCAGAGAGGTGCTCTGCCTCACATGTACCGGGATTTTGTTCCACAGCATAGGGAGTCTCTGGGTGATGAATCTGTCCCTCCAGCACGTTCTATTTATAACCGTGTCAAGGTTTAAGTCTCCCGCCCTAGTGGTTCTGAGGGATCTAGGTTTTTTGAGGTGAAGCATATTCATCAAATCTGGGTTTGACATGGCCTTATATGTCAGGCACAGGTCACCTCTGAGCAAGCGGTATGAGACTGAATAGAGCTGGAGTTCTTTCAGTCGGGCAGCATAAGACATATTTTTGAGACCCTTTATCCTTTTGGTGAGGAACTTTTGGGGCCTTTCAAGCTGCAGCAGGTGTCTGGTCAGATACATTCCGAATGGGGCATTGTACTCAATCATAGGTCTAATGAGTGATGAGTACAGGGGACGATGACCTCCTTGATCTAGATGTGAATCCCTTCATGATCAGGTGGGCGATATAGAAGGTTTTCCTAACTACTTTAGCAACATGAGTGTCAAGCGAAGGCTACTGTCAACCTGGGTCCCCAGATCCCTGATGACTTTTCTGTGCTCAGTGGATTGCCACCTATATGGTAGCTAGGGGTAACCTTGTTTTCCCAAGGGTATGACTATGCATTTTTGGCGTTTAACTTCAGGCCATGGCTCTGGCACCAGTTATCCGTTTCTGTGAGGCCCTTCTGGAGGATATCTGTGTCAGATGTGTTTCGACTATGGCACCCAGTTTGCAGTCATCTGCAAACTTTGTCAGCCATAACCCTCCTGTGTTTGCTTGTACTTCAGAAAAGTAGATGCGAACAAGAGTGGACCCAGGACTGAGCCTGTGGGACACCACTTGTGACAGGCTTTGAGTCTGACATGGCTCCAGCAACTCTGACCCTGTGGGTTCTGTCACTTAGCCAGTTTGCAACCCATCTTGTGATGTATGGGTTTACATTCAAGCTGATGAGTTTTTCAATGATACCTGAGTGGGGTATTTTGTCGAAGGCCTTTGCCAGGTCGAGGTAGGCTGTATGGACTGCCTTTCCCTCATCAATGGCCTTGGTGACAGTCTCGAAAAAGTCAACCAAGTTTAAGAGGCAGGATCTGCCTTTGACAAAGCCAAACTGGGTTGGATCCAAAGTCTGCAAGTTCCCTATGTCTTTATTTATGAGTTCCATTATGATCCTCTCCATGGATTTGCAGATAAGGCTTGTCAAGCTAATGGGGCGGTAATATCCAGGGTCTGTGGAGGCACCACCCTTATGAAGTGGGACCACAGTCGCCGTGCGCCACTCCTTGGAGTGATCCTGAGGTGAGACTAAGATTAAACAGCTGTCCTAACTGTGGGTTTAATTCCTCATTGAGTTCGTGAAGCACACAGCCGGGGACACCATCCGGTCCCATGGATGCTGTGTTTTTTGCCTTAGTGAGGGCAGTTCTCACCTGGGCGTTGGAGATGTTTGGGGGCTACAATCCTCTGGAATAGATATCTCTCCTTTTGGGGAGGGGAGAAGTTTGCACTGAACCTGTCAGCCAGTATGTTGGCAATGTGTGTAGGTTCAGTAATTTTCACATCATTTTGAACTAATTCTGAGCATATCTGGGAGTTTCCTCCTAGGTTTCTAACATAGCTAAAGAAGGCCTTATGATTCTCTTTAGAGTCCTTGGCGATTTTTCTCTCAAAATTTGCCTTGGATGATTTTATGAGAGCTCTTAGTTTTTACTTATAATGATCAAAGGTGTCTTACCTTTCAAGGATTTTGCTCTATCTTGTAGTAGCTTCCTCCTTTTGTTGTAGAGCTTGTTTATGGCTGGGGTCCACCAGACTGGACGCTTGCCTTTGGTACAGAGAGTCTTAGTTTTGTTTGGGATTGCCTGATCCATGCAGTCCTGTAGGTGCTGGTAGAAGGCATTTGTAAGTGATTCAGCGGTTTGAGTAATGTTTACCACTGGCTCAGGGGCCTTAAAGGAGACCACACTAGTTTTTAGAAGTGTGAAATCGGCTTTTGAGAAGTTTTTCACTGTGGTCTTTTTGTTTCAGGTGGGGCGGGATGAGGACCTCCAGCGAGATTAGTTTATGATCTGATCTCACCAGTGAGGGGTATACTTCGGTGTTGAACATTTTGATCCCATGTTCGTGATGATGAGATCAAGTATGTTTTCTCCTCTTGTGGGGATGGTGACTAGTTGTTCCATGGCATTTGAGTTTATGAACTCCAGGAATCTTTGGGTTAGAGTGTTCGGGCTTGAGTAGTGTTCCCAGTCTATATTAGGGTAGTTGAAGTCACCTAGTATGATGGTGTTTGAGATACATTTATCCCTCCAATGTTTTCAGGAAGGCCATGTGAGGTTCCTGAGTTTGAGAGGGTGGCCTGTAACATGCTACAAATTGCAGAGCAGTCTTGCCTATGGTTAATTGCACCTGGATGGTCTCCGATGCATCGTCGTTGCCACCAACCTTGAGGTGTGGGTGTCCTTTATGAATATGGACACCCTCCTTTCTTGGTGTTGTCCGGATTTTGGGGCCGGAATGCATGATATGAGGTGAAACCTGTTAGTGCTGGGGTGCTCTCAGGAGCCTTGAACCAGGTTTCTGTCACAGCACAGACATCGATGTTCTCCATATTGAGAAGGGCCTCGAGTGCGTGCATCTTGAGATTGAGACTTCTGACATTGAGCAGCATTATCCTTAGTTTTTTCCTTTTTGGTGTTCTAGGGTGGTAGGTTTAGAATGAGTTGACAATAAAGCTGAGCTGAAACCACATTGATGACCTGACTTAGAGCTGTGCCTACACCACATTGATGAGCTGACAGAGCTGTGCTGACACCACACTGATAAGCTGATACTCAGAGCTGTGCTGCCACTACATTGATAAGCTGACACAGAGCTGAGCTGACACCACGTTGATGAGCTGACAGAACTGTGCTAAAACCCCATTGATGAGATGACACTCAGAGCTGTGCTGAAACCACATTGATGAGCTGATACTGAGAGCTGTGCTGACACCACAGTGATGAGCTCATACTCAGAGCAGTGTTGACACCACATTGATAAGCTGATACACAGAGCTGTGCTGACACTACATTGATGAGCTGACACAGAGCTGTGCTGACACCACATTGATGAGCTGACAGAGCTGTGCTAAAACCACATTGATGAGCTGACACTCAGAGCTGTGCTGAAACCATGTTGATGACCTGCACTCAGAGCTGTGCTGATACCACATTGTTGAGTTGACACAGAGAGCTCTGCTGACACCACATTGATGAGCTGACAGAGCTGTGCTGACACCACACTGATGAACTGATACTCACAGCTGTGCTGACACTACATTGATAAGCTGACACAGAGCTGAGCTGACACCACGTTGATGAGCTGACAGAACTGTGCTAAAACCCCATTGATGAGATGACACTCAGAGCTGTGCTGAAACCACATTGATGAGCTGATACTGAGAGCTGTGCTGACACCACAGTGATGAGCTCATACTCAGAGCAGTGTTGACACCACATTGATAAGCTGATACACAGAGCTGTGCTGACACTACATTGATGAGCTGACACAGAGCTGTGCTGACACCACATTGATGAGCTGACAGAGCTGTGCTAAAACCACATTGATGAGCTGACACTCAGAGCTGTGCTGAAACCATGTTGATGACCTGCACTCAGAGCTGTGCTGATACCACATTGTTGAGTTGACACAGAGAGCTCTGCTGACACCACATTGATGAGCTGACAGAGCTGTGCTGACACCACACTGATGAGCTGATACTCACAGCTGTGCTGACACTACATTGATAAGCTGACACAGAGCTGAGCTGACACCACGTTGATGAGCTGACAGAACTGTGCTAAAACCACATTGATGAGCTGACACTCAGAGCTGTGCTGACACCACATTGATGAGCAGACACTCAGAGCTGTGCTGACACCACATTGATGAGTTGACAATAAAGCTGAGCTGAAACCACATTGATGACCTGACACTCAGAGCTGTGCCTACACCACATTGATGAGCTGACAGAGCTGTGCTGACACCACACTGATAAGCTGATACTCAGAGCTGTGCTGCCACCACATTGATGAGTTAGCACTCAGAGCTGTGCTGGCACCACATTGATGACCTAATACTCAGAGTTGTGCTGACGCCACAATGATGAGCTGACACAAAACTATGCTAACACCACAATGATGAGCTGATATTCAGAGATGTTCTGACACCACATTGATGAGCTGATACTCAGAGCTGTGCTGACACCACATTGATGAGTTGATAGTCAGAGCTGTTCTGACACCACATTGATGAGCTCACACTCACAGCTGTGCTGACACCACACTAATGAGCTGATACTCAGAGCTGTGCTGACACCACATTGATGAGCTGACAAAAAGCTTTGCTGACTCCGCATTGAAGAGCTGACACTCAGAGTTGTGCTAAAACCCCATTGATGAGATGACAGAGCTGTGCTGAAACCACATTGATGAGCTGATACTGAGAGCTGTGCTGACACCACAGTGATGAGCTCATACTCAGAGCAGTGTTGACACCACATTGATAAGCTGATACTCAGAGCTGTGCTGACACTACATTGATTAGCTGACACAGAGCTGTGCTGACACCACATTGATGAGCTGACAGAGCTGTGCTAAAACCACATTGATGAGCTGACACTCAGAGCTGTGCTGAAACCATGTTGATGACCTGCACTCAGAGCTGTGCTGATACCACATTGTTGAGTTGACACAGAGAGCTCTGCTGACACCACATTGATGAGCTGACAGAGCTGTGCTGACACCACACTGATGAGCTGATACTCACAGCTGTGCTGACACCACATTGATGAGACAACACTAAGAGCTGCGCTGACACCACATTAATGAGCTAATACTCAGAGGTGTGCTGACATCACAATGATGAGCTGACACAGAGCTGTGCTGACACCACATTGAAGAGCTGATATTCAGAGATGTTGTGACACCACATTGATAAGCTGATAGAGTTGTGCTGACACCACCTTGATGAGCTGTTAGTCAGAGCTGTGCTGACACCACATTAATGAGCTGATAGTCAGAGCTGTGCTGACACCACATTGATGAGTTGACACAGAGCTGTGCTGACACCACATTGATGAGCTGATACTCAGAACTGTGCTGACACCACATTAATGAGCTCATACTCAGAGCTGTGCTGCCACCACACTAATGAGATGATGCTCAGAGCTGTGCTGAGACCACATTGATGAGGTGACACAGAACTGTGCTGACACCACATTGATGAGCTGAAACTCATAGCTGTGCTAAAACCACATTAATGAGCTGATAATCAGAGCTCTGCTGGAACCACTTTGATGAGCTGATACTCAGAGCTGTGCTGACACCACAGTGATGAGCTCATACTCAGAGCTGTGCTGACACTATATTGATGAGATGATACTCAGAGCTGTGCTGACACCACATTGATGAGCTGAGACAGAGCTGTGCTGACTCCATGTTGATGAGCTGAAAGTGCTGTGCTAAAACCACATTGATGAGCTGAAACTCAGAGCTGTGCTGATACTACATTGATGAGCGGACACTCAGAGCTGTGCTGACACCACATTGATGAGCTGACAGAGCTGTGCTGAAACCACAATAATGAGCTGAGACTCAGAGCTGTGCTGACACATCAATGAGCTGAACTCAGAGCTGCACTGATGCCGTACTGATGAGCTGATACTCAGACTTGTGCTGACACCACATTGAAGAGCTGACACTCAGTGCTGTGCTAAATCCACATTGATGAGCTGACACTAAGATCTGTGCTGAAACCACATTGATGAGCTGATACTCAGAGCTGTGCTGACACCACATTGTTGAGCTGATAATCAGAGCTGTGCTCAGACTACTTTGATAAGCTGACACAGAGCTGTGCTGACACCACGTTGATAAGCTGACAGAGCTGTGCTAAAACCACATTGATGAGCTGACACTCAGAGCTGTGCTGACACCAGATTGATGAGTTGACAATCAGAGCTGAGCTGAAACCACATTGATGACCTGACACTCAGAGCTGTGCTGACACCACATTGATGAGCTGACAGAGCTGTGCTGACACCACACTGATGAGCTGATACTCAGAGCTGTGCTGCCACCACATTGATGGGTTAGCACTCCTAGCTGTGCTGACACCACATTGATGACCTAATGCTCAGAGTTGTGCTGACACCACAATGATGAGCAGACACAGAACTGTGCTAACACCACATTGATGAGCTGATATTCAGAGATGTTCTGACACCACATTGATGAGCTGATACTCAGAGCTGTGCTGACACCACATTGATGAGCTGATAGTCAGAGCTGTGCTGACACCACATTGATGAGGTGGCACAGACCTGTGCTGACACCACATTGATGAGCTCACACTCAGAGCTGTGCTGACACCACATTGATGAGCTGACACAGAGCTGTGCTGACACCACATTGATGAGCTGACACTCAGAGCTGTGCTGACACCACATTGATGAGCTGACACCACATTGAAGAGCTGACACTCAGTGCTGTGCTAAAACAACATTGATGAGCTGACACTAAGATCTGTGCTAAAACCACATTGATGAGCTCATACTCAGAGCCGTGCTGACAACACACTGATGAGCTGATACTCAGAGCTGTGCTGACACAGAGCTGTGCTGACACCACGTTGATGAGCTGACAGAGCTGTGCTGAAACCACATTGATGAGCTGACACTCAGAGCTGTGCTGACACCACATTGATGAGCAGACACTCAGAGCTGTGCTGACACCACATTGATGAGTTGACAATCAGAGCTGAGCTGAAACCACATTGATGACCTGACACTCAGAGCTGTGCTGACACCACAATGATGAGCTGATACAGAGCTGTGCTAACACCACATTGATGAGCTGATATTCAGAGATGTTCTGACACCACATTGATGAGTTGGCACAGACCTGTGCTGACACCACATTGACGAGCTGACACTCAGAGATGTGCTGACACCACATTGAAGACCTAACATTCAGATCTGTGCTGACACCACATTGATGAGCTGACACTCAGAGATGTGCTGACACCACATTGAAGGCCTGACACTCAGTGCTGTGCTAAAACCACATTGATGCGCTGACACTAAGATCTGTGCTGAAACCACATTGATGAGCTCATACTCAGAGCCATGCTGACAACACACTGATGAGCTGATACTCAGAGCTGTGCTGACACTACATTGATAAGCTGACACAGAGCTGTGCTGACACCACTTTGATGAGCTGACAGAGCTGTGCTAAAACCACATTGATGAGCTGACACTCAGAGCTGTGCTGACACCACATTGATGAGCTGACACTCAGAGCTGTGCTGACACCACATTGATGAGCTGACAGTGCTGTGCTGACACCACACTGATGAGCTGATACTCAGAGCTGTGCTGCCACCACATTGATGGGTTAGCACTCAGAGCTGTGCTGGCATCACATTGATGAACTAATGCTCAGAGTTGTGCTGACACCACAATGATGAGCTGACACAGAGCTGTGTTGACACCACATTGATGAGCTGATATTCAGAGATGTTCTGACACCACATTGATGAGCTGATACTCAGAGCTGTGCTGACACCACATTGATGAGCTGATAGTCAGAGCTGTGCTGACACCACATTGATGAGTTGCACAGAGCTGTGCTGACACCACATTAATGTGCTCACACTCAGAGCTGTGCTGACTCCACATTGATGAGCTCACACTCAAAGCTGTGCTGACACCACACTAATGAGCCGATACTCAGAGCTGTGCTAACGCCACATTGATGAGCTGACACAGAGCTGTGCTGACACCACATTGATGAGGTGACACTCAGGGCTGTGCTGACACCACATTGACGAGCTGACACTCAGAGATGTGCTGACACCACATTGAAGACCTGACATTCAGATCTGTGCTGACACCACATTGATGAGCTGACACTCAGAGATCTGCTGACACCACATTGATGAGGTGACAGAGCTGTGCAGACAAAAAAATCGATGAGCTGATACTCAGAGCTGTGCTGACACCACAATGATGAGCTGACACAGAGCTGTACTGGCATTACATTGAAGAGCTGGCACAGAGGTGTACTGACACCACATTGATGAGCTGATACTTAGAGCTGTGCTGAAACCACATTGATAATATGACACTCAGAACTGTGCTGTCACCACATTGATGAGCTGACACTAAGAGCTTTGCAGACACCACACTGATGAGCTGACACTAAGAGCTTTGCAGACACCACACCGATGAGCTGACTCTCAGAACTGTGCTGACACCACTTTGATAAGCTGATACCCAGAGCTGTGCTGACACCACATTGATTAGATGACACTCAGAGCTCTACACAGAGGAGCTGACACTCACAGCTGTGCTGACAGCACATTGATGAGCTAACACTCAAGAGCTGTGCTGACACCACATTGATGAGCTGACACTAAGGGCTGTGCTGACACCACATTGATGAGCTGACACTCAGTGTTGTACTGACACCACATTAAAGAGCTGACATTCAGAGCTGTGCTGACACCACATTGATGAGCTGACACTCAGAGCTGTGCTGATACCACATTGATGAGCTGAAACTTAGAGCTGTGATGACACCACATTGACGAGATGACACTCAGAGCTGTGCTGTCACCGCATTGATGAGCTGAAACTCAGAGCTGTGCTGGAACCACATTGATTAGCTGACACTCAGAGCTCTGCAGACACCACAGTGATGAGCTGACTCTGAGAATTGTGCTGAGACCACAGTGATATGCTGATATGCAGAGCTGTGCCGACATCACATTGATGAGTTGACCATCAGAACTGTGCTGACAACACATTGATGAGCTGACACTCAGATCTGTGCTGACATCACATTGATGAGCCGACACTGAGAGCTATGCTGACACCACATTAATGAGCTGTCAGAGCTTTGCTGACACCACAATGATGAGTTGATACTCAGAGCTGTGCTGGCACCACAATAATGAGCTGACACTCAAAGTTGTGCTGACACGACATTGATGAGCTAACACTCAGAGCTGGGCTGACTCCACGTTGATGAGGTCACACTCAGAGCTGTGCTGACACCACACTAATGAGCTGATACTCAGAGCTGTGCTGATATCACATTGATGAGCTGACACAGAGCTGGGCTGACACCACATTGATGAGCTGACACTCAGAGCTGTGCTGAAACTACATTGATGAGCTGATATTCAGAGCTGTGCTGACACCACAGTGATGAGCTCATACTCAGAGCTGTGTTGACACCATATTGATGAGCTGATACTCAGAGCTGTGCTGACACCACATTGATAAGCTGACACAGAGCTGTGCTGACACTACATTGATGAGCAGATAGAGCTGTGCTGAAACCCCATTCATGAGCTGACAGAGCTGTGCTGAAACCACATTGATGAGCTTATACTCAGAGCTGTGCTGACACCACAGTGATGAGCACATACTCAGAGCTGTGCTGACACCACATTGATGAGCTAACACTCAGAGCTGTGCTGACACCACATTGATGAGCTGACAGTCAGAGCTGTGCTGTCACCACAATAATGAGCTGATACTCACAGCTGTGGTGAGATCAAATTGATGTGCTAATACTCTGAGCTGTGTTGACACCATGTTGATGAACTGATACTCAGAGCTGTGCTGACACCACATTGATGAGCTTATACAGAGCTGTGCTGACACCACAATGAGGAGCTGAAACTCAGACCTGTGCTAAAACCACATTAATGAGCTGATACTCAGAGTTGTGCTGAAACTACATTGATGAACTGATACTCAGAGCTGTGCAAAACAAAGTTGATGATCTGACACTCCGAGCTGTGCTGATACCACATTGTTGAGTTGACACTGAGAGCTCTGCTGACACCACATTAATGAGCTGACAGAGCTGTGCTGACACCACACTGATGAGCTGATACTCACAGCTGTGCTGACACCACATTGATGAGCTAAACCTCAGGGCTGTGCTGACACCACATTAATGGGCTAATACTCAGAGCTGTGCTGACACCATATTGATGAGTTGACACAGAGCTGTGCTGACAAAACATTGATGAGGTGACACTGAGAGCTGTGCTGACTCCACATTCATGAGCTCACACTCAGAGCTGTGCTGACACCACACTAATGAGCTGATACTCAGAGCTGTGCTGACACCACATTGATGAACTGATACAGAGCTGTGCTGACACCACAATGATAAGCTGAAACTCAGAGCTGTGCTAAAACTACATTAATGAGCTGATACTCAGAGCTGTGCTGACTCCACATTGATGAGCTCACACTCACAGCTGTGCTGACACCACACTAATGAGTTGATACTCAGAGCTGTGCTAACACCACATTGATGAGCTGACACAGAGCTGTGCTGACACCACATTGATGAGGTGACACTCAGGGCTGTGCTGACACCACATTGACGAGCTGACACTCAGAGATGTGCTGACACCACATTGAAGACCTGACATTCAGATCTGTGCTGACACCACATTGATGAGCTGACACTCAGAGATCTGCTGACACCACATTGATGAGGTGACAGAGCTGTACAGACAAAAAATCGATGAGCTGACACAGAGCTGTACTGGCACTACATTGAAGATCTGGCACAGAGCTGTGCTGACACCACATTGATGAGGTGACACTCAGGGTTGTGCTGACACCACATTGACGAGCTGACACTCAGAGATGTGCTGACACCACATTGAAGACCTGACATTCAGATCTGTGCTGACACCACATTGATGAGCTGACACAGGGCTGGGCTGATGCCACATTGATGAGCTGACACTCAGAGCTGTGCTGAAACCACATTGATGAGCTGATATTCAGAGCTGTGCTGACACCACAGTGATGAGCTCATACTCAGAGCAGTGTTGACACCACATCGATGAGCTGATACTCAGAGCTGTGCTGACACCACATTGATAAGCTGACACAGAGCTGTGCTGACACTACATTGATGAGCAGATAGAGCTGTGCTGAAACCCCATTCATGAGCTGACAGAGCTGTGCTGAAACCACATTGATGAGCTGATACTCAGAGCTGTGCTGACACCACAGTGATGAGCTCATACTCAGAGCGGTGTTGACACCACATTGATGAGCTGATACTCAGAGCTGTGCTGACACTACACTGATGAGCTGACACAGAGCTGTGCTGACACCACAATGATGAGCTGATACTCACAGCTGTGCTGACATCACATTGATGAGCTAAAACTCAGAGCTGTGCTGACAGCACATTAATGAGCTAATACTCAGAGCTGTGCTGACACCACATTGATGAGCTGATACAGAGCTGTGCTGACACCACAATGATGAGCTGAAACTCAGAGCTGTGCTAAAACCACATTAATGAGCTGATACTCAGAGTTGTGCTGAAACTACATTGATGAGCTGATACTCAGAGCTGTGCCGAAACAAAGTTGATGACCTGACACTCCGAGCTGTGCTGATACCACATTGTTGAGTTGACACTGAGAGCTCTGCTGACACCACATTAATGAGCTGACAGAGCTGTGCTGACACCACACTGATGAGCTGATACTCACAGCTGTGCTGACACCACATTGATGAGCTAAACCTCAGGGCTATGCTGACACCACATTAATGGGCTAATACTCAGAGCTGTGCTGACACCACATTGATGAGTTGACACAGAGCTGTGCTGACACCACATTGATGAGGTGACACTGAGAGCTGTGCTGACTCCACATTCATGAGCTCACACTCAGAGCTGTGCTGACACCACACTAATGAGCTGATACTCAGAGCTGTGCTGACACCACATTGATGAACTGATACAGAGCTGTGCTGACACCACAATGACGAGCTGAAACTCAGAGCTGTGCTAAAACTACATTAATGAGCTGATACTCAGAGCTGTGCTGACTCCACATTGATGAGCTCACACTCACAGCTGTGCTGACAACACACTAATGAGCTGATACTCAGAGCTGTGCTAACACCACATTGATGAGCTGACACAGAGCTGTGCTGACACCACATTGATGAGGTAACACTCAGGGCTGTGCTGACACCACATTGACGAGCTGACACTCAGACATGTGCTGACACCACATTGAAGACCTGACATTCAGATCTGTGCTGACACCACATTGATGAGCTGACACTCAGAGATCTGCTGACACCACATTGATGAGGTGACAGAGCTGTGCAGACAAAAAATCGATGAGCTGACACAGAGCTGTACTGGCACTACATTGAAGAGCTGGCACAGAGCTGTGCTGACACCACATTGATGAGGTGACACTCAGGGCTGTGCTGACACCACATTGATGAGCTGACACTCAGAGATGTGATGACACCACATTGAAGACCTGACATTCAGATCTGTGCTGACACCACATTGATGAGCTGACACTCAGAGATCTGCTGACACCACATTGATGAGGTGACAGAGCTGTGCTGACAACACAATGATGAGCTGACACAGAGCTGTACTGGCACTACATTGAAGAGCTGGCACAGAGCTGTACTGACACCACATTGATGAGCTGATACTTAGAGCTGTGCTGAAACCACATTGATAAGATGACACTCAGAGCTGTGCTGTCACCACATTGATGAGCTGACACTAAGAGCTTTGCAGACACCACACTGATGAGCTGACTCTCAGAACTGTGCTGACACCACTTTGATAAGCTGATACTCAGAGCTGTGCTGACACCACATTGATTAGCTGACACTCAGAGTTCTACATTGATGAGCTGACACTCACAGCTGTGCTGACAGCACATTGATGAGCTGACACAGAGCTGTGCTGACAAGCTGTGATGACCCACATTGATGAGCTGACACAGAGTTGTGCTGGCATCACATTTATGAGCTAACACTCAAGAGCTGTGCTGACAACAAATTGATGAGCTGACACTAAGGGCTGTGCTGACACCACATTGATGAGCTGACACTCAGTGTTGTACTGACACCACTTTAAAGAGCTGACATTCAGAGCTGTGCTGACACCACATTGATGAGCTGACACTCAGAGCTGTGCTGATACCACATTGATGAGCTGAAACTCAGAGCTGTGCTGGCACCACATTGATTAGCTGACACTCAGAGCTCTGCAGACACCACAGTGATGAGCTGACTCTGAGAATTGTGCTGAGACCACAGTGATATGCTGATACTCAGAGCTGTGCTGACATCACATTGATGAGTTGACCATCAGAACTGTGCTGACAACACATTGATGAGCTGACACTCAGATCTGTGCTTACATCACATTGATGCGGTGACACTGAGAGCTATGCTGACACCACATTAATGAGCTGCCAGAGCTTTGCTGACACCACAATGATGAGTTGATACTCAGAGCTGTGCTGGCACCACAATAATGAGCTGACACTCAAAGTTGTGCTGACACGACATTGATGAGCTAACACTCAGAGCCGGGCTGACTCCACGTTGATGAGGTCACACTCAGAGCTGTGCTGACACCACAATAATGAGCTGATACTCAGAGCTGTGCTGATATCACATTGATGAGCTGACACAGAGCTGGGCTGACACCACATTGATGAGCTGACACTCAGAGCTGTGCTGAAACTACATTGATGAGCTGATATTCAGAGCTGTGCTGCCACCACAGTGATGAGCTCATACTCAGAGCAGTGTTGACACTACATTGATGAGCTGATACTCAGAGCTGTGCTGAAACCACATTGATAAGCTGACACAGAGCTGTGCTGACACTACATTGATGAGCAGATAGAGCTGTGCTGAAACCCCATTCATGAGCTGACAGAGCTGTGCTGAAACCACATTGATGAGCTGATACTCAGAGCTGTGCTGACACCACAGTGATGAGCTCATACTCAGAGCGGTGTTGACACCACATTGATGAGCTGATACTCAGAGCTGTTCTGACACTACACTGATGAGCTGACACAGAGCTGTGCTGACACCACATTGATGAGCTGATACTCAGAGCTGTGCTGACACCACATTAATGAGCTAATACTCAGAGCTGTGCTGACACCACATTGATGAGCTGATACAGAGCTGTGCTGACACCACAATGATGAGCTGAAACTCAGAGCTGTGCTAAAACCACATTAATGAGCTGATACTCAGAGCTGTGCTGAAACTACATTGATGAGCTGATACTCAGAGCTGTGCCGAAACAAAGTTGATGACTTGACACTCCAAGCTGTGCTGATACCACATTGTTGAGTTGACACTGAGAGCTCTGCTGACACCACGTTAATGAGCTGACAGAGCTGTGCTGACACCACACTGATGAGCTGATACTCACAGCTGTGCTGACACCACATTGATGAGCTAAAACTCAGGGCTGTGCTGACACCACATTAATGAGCTAATACTCAGAGCTGTGCTGACACCACATTGATGAGTTGACACAGAGCTGTGCTGACACCACATTAATGAGGTGACACTGAGAGCTGTGCTGACTCCACATTCATGAGCTCACACTCAGAGCTGTGCTGACACCACACTAATGACTGTATACTGTATTCCTTGCCTAGGCCCTGATCACAAAGTGCCTGGCTGTCGGTTTTGTGCTAGAATTAACCAACGCACTATTAACCATCTGTATATTTTTGCATCTAAGTATTTTGGAAACAGATTTAACTACCCAGAAATGTTGTCAGATAGCAATCCGACTACCGGAGTACATAAAAAATTCAAAGAAAAGGACAGAAAAAGGCAGTCGAGATCCAAAACCGATGATGAAGCTTCTTCTAAGCCAGTCGCCGGTACTCAGTGAGGCACATTCGCAGCCCCTGATACCCGCTACCTTCGAGTCGCAGGCCTCTACCGACACCCATGTGGAGTGCGGCATGCCGCAAGATACTCAAGGTATTGGACTGACAGATGTATCTCCCTTGGATGGGTCTGGAGCCGCTGAGCAGGCACCGGCTTCTGAGGGTGTATTCAGACCTCAACATTTATATATCCAACCAATGAAAGCTGCAAAACCAAAGGCAAAGACATCTTCTACAACTAAAAAACTGACACCTGAGCCACATGCACAGGCCTCTATGCCTAAAAAACATATGATCAAAATGGCTGAAGACCTTATTACCTTGATCAGGGGTACCCATCCCCCTCCAGATAAGAGGCCTAAGCAAGACACTGACTATGAATCTTCAGATCAGGTTTCTATTTCTTCTGATTCCTCTTCTGATCAGGAATTATCTTTACCTCCCTATGAGGATTCTGATGCTGAGGAGTCTATTCTATCTGCATCTCCTCCTGAAGATTATTCATTTGGAGAAACCTTGCATACTTTGAGGGAGCATTTTCACTGGGAGTGTCAAGACTTCTCCGAATCAAAAAAGAGGCTCAGGGATTTTCTTCTTCTCCCTCAGCACAAGCTTTTAGCCATTCTCCCTGTTTTAGACATTGTGGATGATGTGTTTTCAGAGTCAAGCCTGACCCCTGACTCCTTACCTCTGGCTCCCAGTAAGCCTGACAGATATTACTGGTCCCTGACTCTCATAACATTTTATTTAGAAACCCTGCTGCTGATCCTGAAACTATTTTACAGGGTCCAAAGGGAGTTAAGGCCTCAACAGCAAAAAACCCTACCCCCTCTGACAGAGATTCAAGGGCACTGGACAGATGGGAATAAAGGTTTATACATCTGCAACCTTGGCAATCAGGGCCTTAAACTGTCAATTTCATATGCTTAAGTACCAACAACATGTTATGGGATTGCTGAAACAGAAAATGATGTTGATTTCAGAATGTGCAGAAAAAGTACAGTTTTGTACCTACCATAAATGTAGATGTTCGAGTGTTCACCCTGCTGCATAAATGTAGATGTTCGAGTGTTCACCCTGCTGAAGTCATCAAACTTGGGTTATCCTGCCGTCAGGCGGTCCCGCAGTCGGCCAGAGTTCCAAAGTCTTGGTCTGGCGTTGGTTGCTGTCGCTTCTTCCCTGACGTCAATGCGCCAGGGGTATATAAGAGGCATCCAACGCCATTTTCTTCAGTTTTTCTTGCCCCAGATGTCGGGTGCCCCCAATAGGTAGGCAATACATGTTGCTATATAAAAATATACATATAAAAATAAAACAATACCTTCAGTCACAAGCAAATACACCACAGAGGTTGTATAGGATAGAAAGGTATAGATAAGTCTAGTTAGTTCAGAGGGGATGGAGGGAGGGTAACCTGGACTGCAGCAGGGTGAACACTCGAACATCTACATTTATGGTAGGTACAAAACTGTACTACGTTCATCGTGTTACCCTGCTGCAGTCATCACACTTGGGTTGAATCCCAAAGCTAAGGATGGGTGGTGGAGTTAAACATGATTAGAAGAAGCTAGTAGGCCCTGCAAAACTGCAGTGGCAAAACCAGCTCTAGTCTTAGAATACAGAGGCAAGTGATAATGTTTGGTGAAGGTGTGCACTGAACTCCAAGTTGCAGCTTCCAGAATATCCTTTGTTGGCACCCCCCTGAGAAAGGCTGCTGATGTAGCTGTAGCCCTGGTGGAGTGGGACCTAATGTTAGCAGGTACCGGTTTCCCATGATGCGTGTAGCAGAAACGTATGCAATGTCCTATCCATTTTGAAATGGTCTGTTTTGAGATAGCTTTTCCTTGTGATCCTGCAGCATAGGCTACAAAGAGCTGGTCAGATTTTCTGAAAGCCATAGTTTTATCCAAGTAGTAATGTAATTGCCTGTGAATGTCCAAAGAGTGCAGGAGTCTTTCTCCTTTGTTCTGGGATTTGGAAAAAGGGTGGGCAAATGAATGGTTTGGTTTAGGGCCACACTGGATACCACCTTTGGCATAAAGGAAGGGTTAGTTCATAGAGAGACTCTGTCTTGATGAAAAATAAGGAAAGGCTCCACTGCCATTAGTGCCTGTAGCTCTGAGACTCTTCTAGCTGAAGTTATTGCTAGCAGCAGGGCAGTTTTCCATGAAAGAAATTTTAAATCAGCTGAAAAAGCTGGTTCAAAGGGCGGCAGTGTAAGCTTTTCCAGAACAAAGTTGAGATCCCAAGTAGGTGTTGGTGCTCTCCTGGGCGGTCTTATGGTCTTAGCCCCTCTGAGGTACTGTCTTAGGAGTGGATGTGAAAATAAAGGAGGATCCATGTTATAATGGGCTGAAATTGCTGAGGCGTGGATCTTAATAGATGAAAAGGAAAGTCCTTTGTGCAACATCTCAGTTAAATATTGTAGAATCTGAGGAATGTTTGGATCAAGGGGATTTTGGCCTTTAGCTTGGTTCTAGGTGCAAAATCTTTTCCATTTGTCTGAATAGGTTTTTCTGGTGCTAGGCCTCCTGGCCTCCAGAATGACATCCATAACAGCTTTGGATAGAAGTGTTGGCTGGTTGTTTAGGTAATTTGCCATGCAGCCAGGTTTAAAGTCTTGAGCTGGCTGTGTAGAATCTGATTGTCTCACTGGGTGAGCAGGTGAGGAATTTGTGGTAAAATCCATGGTGGGCCGTGGGCCATGTTCCATAGAATTGGATACCAGTGCTGGTGTGGCCAGTCTGGTGCAATGAGTATCATTTGTGGCCTCTCTAATCTGACTTTCAGCAGTACCTTTGCTAGAAGAGGTAGCGGAGGAAAGGCATACACTGTTAATGTTTTCCAACTGAATGAGAGGGCGTCCACTTTCCAAGCTTGCGGGTGGAATGTCCTTGTGCAAAATTTTTGAAGTTGGTAGTTTTGGGGGTTGGCAAACAGATCTATGTCTGGGCGTCCCCATTTTTGAGTTATCATTGCAAATGCTTGTGGATCTAGTTTCCACTCGTGGGGATCCATGATGTTTCTGCTTAGGTCGTCTGCCAATGTGTTTTTCTTTCCTGGCAGGAATTGTGCTTGTAGTTGAACTTGGTAAGACAGTGCTGTGTTCCACAAAGTCATTGCTTGCCTGCATAGGGGGTAGGAATGTGTGCCCCCTTGCTTGTTAATGTACCACATTACTGTGGTATTGTCCGTCTTTATTATTAGTTGTCCTGGGTGTAAGAGGTCCTTGAAGGCTGTTAGGGCATTCTGTACTGCTAGCATTTCTTTTTGATTGATATGCAGATGCCTTTGATGTGTAGTCCATTTGCCCTGAATGCACTGTCCTGCCATGTGTGCTCCCCAGGCATAGTCCGATGCATCTGTTGTTAAAGTTTGCCTGGCTGTGGGTAAGTGAAAGGCTGACCCTTGTTGAGGTGGCATGCCTGTGCCCACCATAGAAACTCCTGTTGAAGGCAGGGAATGAGTGGTATCATTGTTTCTAAGCTGTGGCTGTGCTGAGTCCATACTCTTTTCAGGTACCATTGTAATTTCCTCATATGCAGTTTTGAAAATGGTATTAGTAGTATGCAAGATGCCATGAATCCCAAGGCCTGCAGAATTTTTCTTGCAGGGAGTTGGGTCCTTGTTGCCATTATTTTGAAGTATTGAGTCAGCTGTTGTTGCTTGTCTGGCGTGAGATAAGCCATCTGGGCCATTATATTCAAGCTGGCATGCAGGAATATTATGTTTTGTGAGGGCACTAGTTTTGATTTCTTTTCGTTTACTGTGTACCCTAGGCAACTTAGAAGGTGTTTGACAAATGCCAGATGCTTTAAAAGAATGTCCTTGCTTTCTGCTTGAATACGGCAGTCGTCCAGGTATGGGTATATTTGAATTCCTCTTTGTCTGCAGTATGCAATTACTGGTGCCAGGCATTTTGTGAAGACCCTGGGCACAGTAGATAAGCCAAAGGGCAGTGCAGAGAATTGATAATGGATTGAACCTGCAATGAAGTGGAGGTATCTTCTGCAATTTTGTCTGATAGGGACATGCAGGTATGCCTCCTTGAAATACAACGTTACTAGCCAAGCCTTCTTGCCCAGCATGGGAAGAAGCTGCTGTAGTGTTAGCATCTTGAATTTTGGTACTTGCAGAAAGGTGGTGAGTGTAGTCGGTCTGAAGACACCTTCTGCAACCGAAGGTGTTTCTACTGCACCGGGATCTACTTCTGCTCCGGTGTCGGAAGGGCCTAATGAAGATGGCTGAGATGGCCTAGTACACTCCACTTGAGAATTCGCAGCTGTCTGGGGTTCCAATTCTGTGATCATCAGGGACTGCGTAGGTGCCTCACTGAAAACCGGAAAACCAGCGACAGGCCCAGCAGAGGCCTCGGAGTCTGGCTTGGTCCTAGGTTGCCTGTCCTTATCCTTGTGTTTTTTATGCATGCCGGTCGTCGGCTGCTCCGATGGCATGATATAATTAAATTTCCTACCAAAGTAATGTCGTGCGAAGTCAAAACAGCATTTGATAGTTCGTTTATTAAACCTAGCACAAAACTGACAACCTGTGATGTCATGGTCTGGGCCTAGGCAAGGAATACAATAAGAATGGAAGTCCTTATGAGGTATTTGCTTCCCACAAGAAATGCAGTTGTTAACTTTTTCTAACATCGGACTGAGGCAAGAAAAGGTTCCTCAATGGGGTACTTAGCTTTACTGAAGACTTCGGACTGAAATTCGATTCGAAAATCTCAGGTGTCGGACGACCAGCACTTGCGAACTGCTTCTGCTTCGGGCACCGCGCGGCAAGAAAGACTGAAGAAAACGGCGTTGGATGCCTCTTATATACCCCTGGTGCACTGACGTCAGGGAAGAAGCGACAGCAACTGACGCCGGACCAAGACTTTGGAACTCTGGCCGACTGCGCGACCGCCTGACGGCAGGATAACCCAAGTGTGATGACTACAGCAGGGTAACACGATGAACATCAAGGAATTGCAGGAATTATTGTATGCAGCTGAACAAGTTGGAATGCATTCGTTGCAATGTGGTTTTGATTCTTTAGAGGCCTCCTGCAGGGCCACAGTTACTGGATCTGTGATTAGGAGGCATGCCTGGTTAAAGGAACAAAATTTGCCTGATCATGTTAGAGCTAAATTGCTAGATGCACCTTTATAGCATGATTCTCTGTTTGGTATTAAGGCAGAAGAGATTTTAAAGAAAATTGAAGACAAAGCTAAATCTATGCAAACTGTTAAAGATTTCTTACAAGTGCAGCCACCTAGATTCAGTAGACACTGGCCTACAAAAAAATAGTCCTTTCCTGTGTCAGACAGAGCTCAAAGGGGCAAATCCAGACGCCCTAAGGGTTCCAGGTACCAGGCTCAAGACTCATACAGGTCAAAGCAATGGGGTGCATCCACCTCCAAATCTGGAGGAGATAAAGTGCAAACCTACAGAAAGCAATCCCAATGACTTCCCTCTGCCTCCACCAAGCACTTATCTTTTGGCAGCACCCATAGGGGGAAAATTAGCATTTTTTGCTCAAAATTGACAGTTAATAACCCAGGACAAGTGGGTACTAAACATCGTATCACAGGGATAGAGATTCCATTTCCACACTCTGCCAATGACAAATGGTTGGCCAGATCTGCCAAAAAAACAATGGGCAGAGGCACAGAATCAGGTTACGTCCCTCATGAATATGGGGGCCATTCAGACAGTACCAGAACAGGAAAAAGGACAAGGTTTTTACTCAAGACTGTTCTTGGTACCCAGAAAGGACAAGGCCTGGTGGCCAATACTGGATTTATCGATTTTGAACACATACCTGGACATTCCAAAATTCAAAATGCTCACTTTGCAACAGCTTCTGCCCATGCTGGGCAAGAATGCTTGGCTGGTGACTTTAGACTTAAAAGAGGCATGCCTGCATTTCCCAATAAGACAGTCGTGCACAAGATACCTCAGATTCAAGGCTGGCTTAATGCATTACCAATTCTCTGCACTGCCCTTTGGCTTATCTACTGTGCCCAGGGTCTTTACAATGTGCCTGGCATCAGTAATTGCATTTTGCAGACAAAGAAGTATTCATATATATCCTTACTTGGATGACTGTCTCATTCAAGCAGAGAACAAGGACACTCTTCTACGACACCTGGTGTTTGTGAAAAGGCTTCTAACATGCCTAGGGTACACAATAAATAAAAAGAAATCACAACTGGTACCGTCTCAAAAGATAACATTCCTGGGTGCAAGCTTGAATACAACTGCCCGGATGGCTTACCACATGCCAGACAAACAAAGGCAACTGACTACTTACTTCAAACTGATGGCAACAAAAACCCAGACTACTGCAAGACAAATTCTGCAGGCTCTGGGCTACATGGCATCCTGCATTCTACTAATTCCATATGCAAGACTGCATATGAGGAAACTTCAATGGTATCTAAAATGTTTATGGAGTCAACATTCACACAGTCTGGAAACAATGATTCCTCTCATTCCCTGCCTGCAACAGGAGTTTCTATGGTGGGCAAAGGCCTGTCACCAAAACATGGGACGGCCCTTCACTCTACCTCCTGCCAGCCAAACCTTAACAACAGATGCATCAGATTATGCCTGGGGGGCCCACATGGCAGGAAGATGCATTCAGGACATATGGGCACCAAATCAAATGCATCTACATATCAACCAGAAAGAGATGCTAGATGTTCAAAATGCCCTAACAGCCTTCAAGGACTTACTTCATACAGGACAACTACTGATAAAGATGGACAACACCACAGTCATGTGGTATATAAACAAACAAGGGGGCACACACTCATACCCCCTGTGCAGATTAGCCATGGCACTGTGGGACACAGCTTTGACCTACCAAATACATCTTCAGGCTCAATTCCTGCCAGGAAAACAAAACACTCTGGCAGACGATTTAAGCAGAAACCTTATGGATTCTCACGAGTGGAAACTAAATCCACAAGTCTTCAGCATGATAACAGAGAAATGGGGGAGCCCAGACATAGATCTATTTGCCTCTCCTCAAAATTATCAACTGAAAAGATTCTGCACAAGGACTTATGACAGACAAGCATGGAAAGTGGATGCCCTATCCTTCATCTGGAAAAAACAGTTTATGCCTTTCCTCCTCTGCCTCTTCTACCCAAGGTCCTCCTAAAAGTCAGACAAGAGAAGCCAAAGATGATATTAATTGCCCCGGACTGGCCCCGCCAATACTGGTATCCAATCCTAAGGAACTTGTCTCAATACCCAGCCTGGACCTTGCCTCAAAAACCACAACTACTGTCCCAGCAAACCAATCAGATCTTGCACAATCAATTACAGACTCTGAACCTGGCAGCATGGCTAATCCTGTAATCATACAAATGACACCTCTCAGTAAAGCTGTGATGGATGTCATTTTGGAAGCCAGAAGGTCTAGTACTAGAAAATCTTATGCTGACAAATGGAAGAGATTCTGTGCTTGGAATCAAGCACAAGGAACTGATGCAGCAGAACCACATATTCCTCAGATATTACAATACTTAACTGAGATGCTTGACAAAGGCCTATCTTTCTCATCAATCAAAATCCATGCCTCTGCCATTTCGGCTCATTACAATACAGAGCCACCAATCTTTTCTCATCCTTTACTAAAGCAGTATCTTAGAGGAGCCAAAAAGGTAAGGCCTCCTAGAAGATCACCTTTACCTGCATGGGACCTCAATTATGTGTTGGAAAAGCTCACACTGCCTCCATTTGAACCAGCTGCTACCGCTGATATAAAGTTCTTATCATGGAAGACAGCTCTGCTACTAGCAATTGCTTCAGCAAGAAGAGTTTCAGAGCTACAGGCCCTCATGGCTGTAGTGCCTTTTATCATATTTTACCCAGACAGGGTGTCTCTGAGGACAAATCCTACTTTTATGTCTAAGATCGTTTCCAGTGTGGCTCTTAACCAAACAATTCATCTGCCAACTTTTTATCCAAATCCGCAGAACAAAGGTGAGAGAATTCTGCATTCCTTGGACGTACACAGACAGCTAAGATTCTACTTGAGAAGGACTAAAGCTCTAAGAAAAACTGAGCAATTGCTAATGTCATATGCTGCAGGATCAGAAGGAAAGGCTATTTCAAAGCAGACAATTTCAAAGTGGATAAGCCATTGCATCCGTTTCTGCTACTTACATTATGGTAAACCTGTGCCCAAGGGCATTAGGTCTCACTCCACCAGGGCTGCAGCTACTTCAGCAGCCTTTCTCAGAGGAGTACCAACCAAGGACATTCTAGATGCTGCTACTTGGAGTTCTGTTCACACCTTTACAAAGCATTACCATTTGCCTCTCTACTCTAAGTCCAGGGCAGGCTTTGCCACTGCAGTTCTGCAGGGCCTTATAGCCTCACCTAATGCTGTTTAGCTCCAGCCCCCCAACCATAGCTTTGGGATTCTACCCAAATGTAATGACTGCAACAGTGAAACATGAAGAACATAGTACAGTTGTGTACACTTACCATAAATGTAGATGTTCGAGTGTATTCACTGTTGCAGTCCAGGTTACCCTCCCACCATCCCCCTGTCATTCTACAGTTTATCTTTCCTTCTCTATCTTCTACAACATATGGGGTGTATTTGCTTGTAGATGAAGGTAAAGTTTATATTGATGCATGTATATATATATATATATATATATATATATATATATATATATATATATATATATATATATGGATCTATCTGAGTTCATCGACATTTTAAAATACCGAAAACGAAATAACCGACACCAAAACAGCGAAACTCATATAACCGACGCCAGAAGATCGACAGTTCACAAACACGACATCGCATACACCCGACACAACATACCAACAAACAAAACACATCCCCTATCCAACACTTACACACACAACACAAGCACACCAAAATCCTTACAAACAAACACTAACCCATACATACACAACTATCCACAACCCTGACCCAAACCCTTACCTAAGGTCCATCACTATCGCACACTCACCTAACCCGCCCTAACCTAACTCACTTATCCCACCCTACCCCTACAAAACACCAACATCGCACTTACCTTACTCGCACACTCACCTAACCCGCTAACCCTAACTCACTTATCCCACCCTACCCCTACAAAACACCAACATCGCACACTTACCTTACTCGCACACTCACCTAACCCGCCTAACCCTAACTCACTTATCCCACCCCTACCCCTACTAAACACCAGCATCGCACACTTACCTTACTCGCACCCTATCGTCTGTCACTACCGCAGACTTACATATCCTTTCCCCATCGCAGCTTCTCAGCGTCGGTGTCTTCTTCCGTCGGTCTTCTGCCTCGTCGATCTTCTGGCGTCGGTGACGTGACTTTCGACATTCTCGTGTCGGTTAATTCGTTTTCGACATTTTAACATGTCGATGAACTCAGATAGACCCATATATATATATATTTATAATATTGCTACCTTTTTGGGGGCACCTGACATCAGGGGCAAGAAAAACTAAAGAAAATGGCGTCAGCTGCATGTTTTATACCCCTGACAACCTGATGATATGGAAGAGAAGACAGCAACTGACGCAGGACCCAAGACTTTGGAATTCAGGCCGACTGAGGGCAACTTTCCAGCAGATTACCCAAATGTAATGACTGCAACAGTGAATACACTTGAAAATCTACATTTATTGTAAGTGTACACAACTGCACTGTGTGCAGATAGCACATTGATGAGCTTATACTCAGAGATGTACTGACATGACACTAATGAGCTGAAACTCAGAGCTAGGCTGGCACCACACTGATGAGCTGAGACTCAGAGCTGTGCTGACACTGCATTGATGAGCTGAGACTCAAAGCTGTGCTGACACCACATGGATGAGCTGACAATCAGACCTGTACTGACACCACATTGATGAACTGACAGAGATCCGTGCTGACACCACATTCATGAGCTGAGACAGAGCTGTGCTGATTCCACGTTGATGAGCTGACAGAGCTGTGCTAAAACCACATTGATGAGCTGAAACTCAGAGCTGTGCTGACACTACATTGATGAGCTGACACTCAGAGCTGTGCTGACACCACATTGATGAGCTGTCACTCAGAGCTGTGCTGAAACTACAATGATGAGCTGAGACTCAGAGCTGTACTGATACAACTTCAATGAGCTGAACTCAGAGCTGTGCTGATGCCATATTGATGACCTGATACTCAGACTTGTGCTGACAGAACATTGATGAGCTGACACTCAGAGCTGTGCTGACATGATATTGATGAGTTGATACTCAGAGCTGTGCTGACACCACATTAATAAGCTGACACTCAAAGCTGTGCTGACACCACATTGATGAGCTGATACTCAAAGGTGTGCTGACACTCAGAGCTCTGGTGGCACCACATTTATGAGCTGAAAGAGCTGCGCTGACACCACATTGATGAGCAGGTACTCTGAGCTGATACTCAGAACTGTGCTGACACCACACTGATGACCTGACACTCAGAGCTCCACTGACACCACATTGATGAGCTGATACTCAGGGCTGTGCTGAAAAAACACTGATGAGCTGACACTCAGATCTATGCTAAAACCACATTGATGAGCTGACACTCAGAGCTCTGCTGACACCACATGGATGAGCTTACAATCAGACCTGTACTGACACCACATTGATGAGCTGATACTCAGAGGTGTGCGGATAGCACATTGATGAGCTGACACTCAGAGATGTGCTGACATGATACTGATGAGCTGAAAAGTACAGTTGTGTACCAACAATAAATGTAGATGTTCAAGTGTATTCACTGTTGCAGTCATTACTCTTGTGTTGAATCCCAAAGCTGAGGATGGGTATCTGGGCTAAATAGGATTAGGAGAGGCTATGAGGCCCTGCAGAACTGCAGTGGCAAAGCCTGCTCTGGACTTAGAGTAAAGAGGTAAGTGGTAATGCTTTGTGAATGTGTGCACTGAACTCCAAGTTGCAGCCTCTAAGATATCTTTGGTTGGTACTCCTCTGAGGAAGTCTGCTGAAGTGGCTGCTGCTCTGGTGGAATGAGGCCTAATGCCCTTAGGCACTGATATGCCATGCTGAAAATAGCAGAAATGGATGCAATGGCCTATCCATTTAGAAATAGTCTGTTTTGAGATAGCTTTTCTATGTGATCCTGCAGCATATGACACTAAAAATTGCTCAGTCTTTCTGAAAGCTTTAGTTCTGTCCAAGTAGAAGCATAACTGCCTGCGTATGTCCAAAGAATGCAGAATTTTCTCACCCTTGTTCTGTGGATTTGGATAAAAGGTAGGCAAGTGAATGGTTTGGTTGAGGGCCACAATGGACACCACCTTAGGCATAAATGTAGGGTTTGTCCTCAGAGAAACTCTGTCTGGATGAAAAATGATAAACGGTTCCACAGCCATGAGTGCTTGTAACTCCAAGACTCACCTTGCAGAGTTTATTGCTAGGAGCAGAGCTGTTTTCCAGGATAAGAATTTTATATCTGCTGTTGATGCTGGCTCAAAAGGAGGCAGTGTGAGTTTTTCCAAAACATAATTGAGGTCCCAGGCTGGAATTGGTGCTCTCCTTGGAGGCCTAATGTTTTTGGTCCCTCTGAGGTACTGCCTTATTAAAGGATGAGAAAAGATAGGTGGTCCCGTATTGTAATGGGCTGAAATGGCAGAGGCATGAATCTTAATTGATGAGAAAGAAAGGCCTTTGTTCAGCATCTCAGTTAGGTATTGTAAAATCTGAGGGATATTTGGTACACACGTGTCAATGCCTTGTTCCTGGTTCCAAGCACAGAATCTCTTCCATTTTTCTGCATAAGATTTTCTGGTACTGGTCCTCCTGGCCTCCAAGATAACATCCATAACAGCTTTTGAAAGAGGAGTGTTCTGAATGGCGACATTATCCATCATGCTGCCAGATTTAAGGTCCTGAGTTGGCTGTGCAGGATCTGATTGTGTTGTTGGGTCAACAAGTGAGAAGTTTGAGGCAATATCCATGCTGGACCTTGAGACAAGCTCTTTAGGATTGGGTACCAGTGCTGGCATGGCCAGTCTGGTGCAATCAGTATCATTTTTGGCTTCTCTTGTCTGACCTTTAGGAGTACCCTGGAGAGGAGAGGCAGTGGAGGAAAGGCATATACTGTTAGATTTTTCCAGCTGAAGGATAGGGCATCCACTTTCCATGCTTGCTTGTGATAAATCCTTGTGCAAAATCTTTGCAATTGGCAGTTGTGAGGGGAGGCAAATAGATCTATGTCTGGGCATCCCCATTTCCTTATTATCATGCTGAATACTTGTGGATCCAGTTTCCATTCATGGGGATCCATGAGGTTTCTACTTAGTTCGTCTGCCAGAGTATTTGTTTTTCCTGGCAGGAATTGTGCTTGCAGGTGAACTTGAAAAGCCAATGCTGTGTCCCATAAGGCCATTGCTTGTCTGCAGAGGGGGTAGGAATGTGTACTTCCCTGCTTATGTACCCCATGACCGTAGTATTGTCTGTCTTTATTAGTAGCTGTCCTGGATGAAGCAGGTCCTTGAAAGCTGTCAGGGCATTTTGAACAGCTAGCATCTCTTTTTGATTGATGTGAAGATGCATCTGGTTTGCAGGCCATGTGCCCTGAATATATTTTCCTGCCATATGGGCCCCTCAGGCATAATCTGATGCATCCATTGTCAGTGTCTGTCTGGCTGTGGGTAAGCTGAATGGCAGACCCTTGTTGTGGTGACAGGCTTCTGTCCACCATCGAATCTCCTGTTGCAGGCAGGAAGTGAGTGTAATTACTGTTTCCAGGCTGTGGCAATGCTGAGTCCAAACACTTTTTAGATACCAATGTAGTTTCCTCATATGCAGTCTGGCATATGGAATTATTAGAAAGCAGGATGCCATGAAACCCAAGGCCTGCAGGATTTTCCTTGCAGATAAGTGGGTTTTTGTTGACAGTTTCTTGAAGTAGGTAGTCAGTTGCTTTCCGAAGAGTAATGACTGCAACAGTGAAACACGATGAACATCTCAGAGCTGTGCTGGCACCACACTGATGAGCTGAGATTCAGACCTGTGCTGACACTGCATTGATGAGCTGACACTCAAAGCTGTGCTGACACCACATTGAGGAGCTGATATGCAGAGATGTGCTGACATCACATTGATAAGTTAACACTGAGAGCTGTGCTGACACCACAATAATGAGCTAATACTCAGAGCTGTGCTGACACCACATTAATGAGCTGACACAGCTGTGCTGACACTACATTGATCAGCTGACACAGATCTGTGCTGACACCACATTGTTGAAATGACACTCAGGGCTGTGCTGACACCACATTGACGATCTGACATTCAGAGCTGTGCTGACACCACATTGATGAGGTGACACTCAGAGCTGTGCTGGCACCACACTGATGAGCTGAGATTCAGACCTGTGCTGACACTGCATTGATGAGCTGACACTCAAAGCTGTGCTGACACCACATTGATGAGCTGATATGCAGAGATGTGCTGACATCACATTGATATGTTAACACTGAGAGCTGTGCTGACACCACAATGATGAGCTAATACTCAGAGCTGTGCTGACACCACATTGATGAGCTGACACAGCTGTGCTGACACTACATTGATCAGCTGACACAGATCTTTGCTGACACCACATTGTTGAAATGACACTCAGGGCTGTGATGACACCACATTGAAGATCTGACATTCAGAGTTGTGCTGACACCACATTGATGAGGTGACACTCAGAGCTGTGCTGACACCACATTGATGAGGTGACACTCAGGGCTGTGCTGACACCACATTGAAGATTTGACATTCAGAGCTGTGCTGACACCACATTGATGAGCTGACACAGCTGTGCTGACACTACATTGATGTGCTGACACCACATTGATGAGGTGACACTCAGAGCTGTGCTGACACCACATTGATGAGGTGACACTCAGAGCTGTGCTGACACCACATTGATGAGTTGACACTCAGAGCTGTGCTGACACAAAATCAATGAGCTGAAGAGCCTGTTTATTGCATTTTTTGTGTTGCATTTAATTTAAAATAGTTTTTTCTTAAAATTGCATTTTACCTGCCTCTGACCTAGCACACATGTGTTGGGGTCATTTATTGCACTGTTCTGACTAGTTTGCTACTTGTGTGTCTCTGCTATCCTTAAACAAAAACAAAAAAACAGAAAAATGTTGCTATTTTCCCACTTTCTATAATTAAAAAAAAAGTTCAGTTACAGAGTTGCTGTTCTGAACTGTTTGGAAGTTTCTAGAAGGCCAGTGCTTGCCTGGGCTAAAGGGAAGTCTCTGTGTTCACCTGTGGCAGTGGTTAACATTGAGCAGCCTGCCTGTCCCTGTAGGAGTGGTTACTGCCTAGAAACTGTAGTTTTATTGGCCATTTTGGGTCAATTCCAAACTCCTTGATCTCTCTCTCTCTTAAAACCCTGCAACTCTCTTTTTGTGCAGTCTTGCGCACAGAGCAGCGTCGGGCAGTGCTGGTTAGCTGGGGTATACTATTCCTGGCTCCACAAAGTCTGTGCTGCAAATTTTCCCTTAGAACTAGGCAAGCCTCAACTCAAGTGCTTCAGATCAACTGCTCTTATTGCAGCACTTGCATAACACAAATCAGCACTTGTCCAACTCTCCTAGACAGCACTATTATTTTCCAAATCTCCTAGACAGCACTATTATAATACAGCATAAGACCCTCGATTGTCCACAAGACAAGTGAAATTTACTTTTCCAAGCATGTCCAGAGGACAGCTTCAGGTGTACTCTCCAGTTCATCTGGTGGAATTGGGCATCCTGAGACAATGTCACAACTGCCTCATGTATACAGACAACCCTCTCCTCTTACCTCTAGACACAAACACTTGTGAGAGATGCAAATACACAGCCAGACTGGAGGCTAAGCACTCTCAACCCATGACTGTAACAGACAATCAAGAGGAGAAGAGACACACTAGCATCATACCACCAGTCACACATGGATCTACAAAACAAGCACCGGCAAAACATACACATAAATACACAAAAACATATTCGGAGGCACTAGGTACCAATCTGAAAAAGAAACAGGGCCCTCCAAAGCAGACAAGCAAGCAACCGGCACCTCCAAACACAAGCCAGAAAACACATAATTCACCTCAACAGTGTGCCTCATGACAGCCCCTAAGACAAAACACCATAGGAGACTCTATAGTAAGGCACACAGATGTTCCACTGACCAGGCTGAACAAGGAGAAGGTTACTGTCAGCTGCCTGTCAGGTGCTAGGATCTGCCACATAACACAGGTCACTCCAGAACAAGTACAAGTATGACGCTGTCATTGTACATGTTGGTGTGAATGATCTAAGACATACCTCCCTGGACTACATGAAAAGAGACATTGAGGAGCTCTCTGATCATGTAGCCCAAGCTGGTATGACCCTGACCTTGAGTAGCATACTACCTTCACCTAGAATGATACCACAATACAAAGACAAAATGATCAATTTCAACAATTGGCTAAGCTTCAGGTGTCATTCTAAGGGGATCCAGTGTCTGTCTGTCTGGGATGACATGATAGACAAGCCTCGCTGTTTCTCCAGAGATGATTTGCACCTGTCACCCCTAGGCTTTCGAATACTGGCCAAGGCTCTTGCCGTCCCCATAGTGCCTTTTTTAGGCAAGGCTCAAAAGACAAACCAACCACCATAACCAGCATAGGTAACCAAAAACTAAGGGTAATGCTACTCAACGCCAGAAGTCTCAACCTCAAAATAAACGCACTTGAGGCACTCCTCATTATGGAGAAAATCGATGTTTGTGCAGTGATGGAAACCTGGTTCAAGGCTCCAGAGAGCACCCCAGCACTACCAGGTTACAATTCATATCATACCTTCCGGCCTCAGTTACCGGATCACAGAACAAAGGGCGGAGGTGTATCCATATTCATCAAGGATACCCACATCTCCAGGTTAGTGGTGCAGCATGATGCCCCAGAGATCATCCATATGCAACTATCAGCAGGCAAAACCACATTTCAAGTCATAGCCTGTTATAGATTGCCCACCATGTCCCAAGATGCTCACTCTGCATTCCTTGAGGCATTGGAAAATATAAAGGTCCTACCCAACACCATAATTTTGGGTGATTTCAACTACACTGGTATAGACTGGGTGAACTAATAAAGTTCTAACTCCTATGCCCAGCGGTTCATAGAATTTATAAATTCAAATGCCCTTGAACAACTGGATGTTCTCCCACTAGAGGGGACAACATATTGGATTTAGTCATCACAAATATGGGCGCCCATTGTACCACACCCGTTATCACTCCCTCTCTGGTCAGATCAGACCACAAACTGATAACCCTGGACATCCTCACCCCTCCACCTCCCCCAGTCAAAGAAACCATTGTAAAAAAACCTTTTCAAAGCAAACTTCAAACTACTTGCGTCAGAAGTGGAAAGCTTCACTATTCCCTTGCAGAAGGATAATGATATCCAGGATGCAGAATCCTACACCAAGGCACTTTATATACATCTTCAGGATTACATGGACTGTGCTATCCCAAATAAAACCAAGACTCCTTCCTCAAGCAAGAAGAAACCAGTCTGGTGGACCCCAGCCATAAGCAAACTATACAATAAAAGGAGGAGACTTATACAAAAAAGGCCAAATCTCAAGTAGAAAAATCATCCCTGATCAGCATTAGTAAGAAATTGAGGGCCCTCATCAAGTCAACTAAAGCCAATTTTGAGAAGAAAGTTGCCAAGGATGCCAAGGATAACCATAAGGCCTTCTATGGTTACGTCAAAAACCTAAATGGCAACACTCAGGTCTGTTCTGAGCTAGTACAAAATGGAACAGAATACACTGACCCCGCTGACATTGCCAACATCTTGGCTGACAGGTTCAGTGCAAACCCCCCCCCCCTCACCACCTACAGGGCCTATTACTATTCCAGGGGATTGTGTAACTCCAATTATTACTGATACATTGGTTAATAAGGCTCTATCTAAAGCTAAAAACACTGCCTCCATGGGACCAGATGGTGTCCCGAGCTGTGTCATACTCGAGCTCCAAAATGAATTAACCCCACATCTGAATACCCTGTTCAGTCTCAGCCTCTCAACAGGATATGTGCCCATAGAATGGCGCACAGCAATGGTGGTTCCACTGCACAAGGGTGGGCCCACAACTGACCCTGGGAACTACCGACCAATAAGCCTGACCAGTCTGATCTGTAAGGCAATGGAGCGAATCATTATGGAACTCATAAATGGAGAGATTGGGAACCTCCAAACACTTGACCCCACACAGTTTGGCTTCGTCAAGGGCAGATCATGCCTCCTGAACCTGGTGGACTTCTTTGAGACAGTTACTCAGGCTATAGATAAGGGAAAGGAAGTACACACAGCTTACCTTGACCTTGCTAAAGCATTTGACACCATTCTCCATTCGGGTATTATTGATAAACTCACCAACCTCGGCATAAACCCTTACGTCACAAGATGGATCTCAAACTGGCTCTCAGACAGATCCCACAAAGTAAGAGTAGCGGGATCTATGTCCGAATCCAGACCAGTAATGAGCGGTGTGCCTCAGGGCTCTGTCCTGGGGCCCCTCCTGTTTGGCATATACTTCTCAGAAGTACAGGCAAGCACTGAAGGGCTGTGGCTGACCAAGTTTGCAGATGACTGCAAACTGGGTGCTATAATACAGTCTCCGGCCGACATGGATATCCTCCAGAAGGGCCTTAATGAGACTGATGCATGGTGTCAAAGCCATGGTCTCAAGCTAAATGCTAAAAAATGCGTAGTAATCCCCTTTGGAAAAAACAGAGTACCCGCAAACTACCACATAGGAGGGAACCCCCTGAAATCTGAAGAAGTAATAAGGGATCTGGGGACCCAAGTAGAGAGACAGCTTTCCTTTGATAACCATGTTGCCAAGGTGGTTAGAAAATCCTTCTATATGACCCATCTGATCACGAAAGGGTTTGTATCAAGATCTAAGGATGTAGTGGTGACCCTCTACTCTTCCCTCATCAGACCCATTATTGAGTACAATGCAACAATTGGAATGTACCTGGCTAGGCATCTCCAGCAGCTGGAGAGACCACAGAGGTACCTCACTAAGAGGATTACTGGCCTCAAACAGTTGCCCTATGCAGCACAATTGAAAAAACTAAGGCTTTTCTCTGTTGCATACCGCCTTCTCAGAGGCAATCTCTGTCTAACATGCAGAGCCATGTCCAACCCAGAACTGTTGAACATGCTCCATCTTAGCAAAACCAAATCTACTCGAGCTACATGCTCTAGGGATATAAACCTCAGCACAACAATGAATAGAACATGCTGGAGGGATAGATTCCCTTCGCAAAGACTTCCCTTGCTATGGAACAAGGTCCCGATCTACATAAGACAGAGTCACTCACTATCACTCTTCAAGAGGAACCTTGATGAGTGGATGGGTAACAGAAAGTTCACACCAGGGATCATACCAACAGCTCTACTAGATAGGGTCCCAGGGTACCAGCTGCTAGATCAAGGGCCTAGGGAACTAACCAAAGGGGCGGTGAATACCGCACAACATGGCTGGTCTAATATATGCCTTCGGGCAGATAGCCCAGTACTTACCTATGAACCTATGATACTCAGAGCTGTGCTGACACCACAATGATAAGCTGACACAGAGCTGTACTGGCACTACATTGAAGAGCTGACACAGAGCTGTGCTGACACCACAATGATGAGCTGATACTTAGAGCTGTACTGACACCACATTGATGAGATGACACTCAGAGCTGTACTGTCACCACATTGATGAGCTGAAACTCAGAGCTGTGCTGACACCACATTGATAAGCTGACACTAAGAGCTTTGCAGACACCACATTGATGAGCTGATTCTCAGAACTGTGCTGACACCACATTGATAAGCTGATACTCAGAGCTGTGCTGACACCACATTGATGAGCTGACACTGAGAGCTGTGCTGACACCACATTGATAAGCTGACACTCACACTGTGCTGACAGCACATTGTTGAGCTGACACAGAGCTGTGGTGAGCCTCATTGATGAGATGACACAGAGCTGTGCTGACAAGCTGTGGTGACCCACATTGATGAGTTGTCACAGAGCTGTGCTGACATCACATTGATGATCTGACACTCAGAGCTCTGCAGACACCACAGTGATGAGCTGACTCTGCGAATTGTGCTGAGACCACATTGATATGCTGATACTCAGAGCTGTGCTGACATCACAATGATGAGCTGACCATCAGAAAGTACAGTTGTGTACCTACCATAAATGTAGATGTTCGAGTGTATTCACTGTTGCAGTCATTACAATTGGGTTATCCTGCTGGCAGGCTACCCACAGTCGACCCGAGTTCCAAAGTCTAGGTCCGGCATCGGTTGCTGTAAGCTCCTCCCTGACGTCAGTGCACCAGGGGTATAAAAGATGCAGCCGACGCCATTTTCTTCAGTTTTTCTTGCCCCAGATGTCAGGTGCCCCTAAAATGGTAGGCTCACTAATGCCAAAAAGCATGCATACCCAAAAAACAACTTTTCCTTGATCTACAAGCAAATACACCACATAGGTTGTAAAGAATAGAGAAGTACAGATAATTCCCAGCAAGGAAAAGGGGGATGGGGGAAGGGTAACCTGGACTGCAACACTGAATACACTCGAACATCTACATTTATGGTAGGTACACAACTGTACTATGTTCATCGTGTTTCACTGTTGCAGTCATCACAATTGGGTTGAATCCCAAAGCTATGGTTGGGAGGCTGGAGCTAAATAGGATCAGGAGAGGCTATCAGGCCCTGCAGAACTGCAGTGGTGAAGCCTGCTCTGGACTTAGAATAGAGAGGTAAGTGGTAGTGCTTTGTAAATGTATGCACTGAACTCCAAGTTGCAGCTGCTAAGATGTCTTTGGTTGGTACTCCTCTGAGGAAGGCTGCTGAAGTGGCTGTTGCTCTGGTGGAATGTGGCCTAATGCCCTTAGGCACTGATTTGCCATGCTGTGAATAGCAGAAATGAATGCAGTGGCCTATCCACTTGGAAATAGTCTGCTTAAAATGCTTTTGAGATAGGCTTTCCTTGTGATCCTGCAGCATATGCTACTAGAAGCTGTTCAGTCTTTCTGAAAGGTTTGGTTCTGTCCAAGTAGAAGCGTAGCTGTCTGTGAATGTCCAAAGAATGCAGAAGTCTCTCACCCTTATTCTGTGGGTTCGGGTAAAAGGTAGGCAAGTGAATTGTTTGGTTAAGGGCCACACTGGTCACTACCTTAGGCATAAATGTAGGGTTTGTCCTCAGAGAAACCCTGTCAGGATGGAAAATGATGAAAGGTTCCACAGCCATGAGTGCCTGTAACTCTGAGACTCGTCTAGTGGAGGTTACTGCTAGGAGCAGAGCTGTTTTCCAGGATAAGAATTTTATATCAGCTGCAGAGTCTGGCTCAAAGGGAGGCAGTGTAAGTTTTTCCAAGACATTGTTGAGGTCCCATGCAGGTATTGGTGTTCTCCTTGGGAGTGTTATGTTTTTGTCCCCTCTGAGGTACTGCCTTAGTAATGGATGAGAAAAAAATTGGTGGTTCTGTATTGTGGTGAACTGAAATGGCAGAGGCATGAATTTTAATGGATGAAAAGGAAAGGCCTTTATCCAGCATCTCAGTTAAGTATTGCAAAATCTGAGGAATATTTGGAACATTCGTGTCAATACCTTGTGCCTGGTTCCAAGCACAGAATCTCTTCCATTTTTCTGCATAAGATTTTCTGGTGCTAGGCCTCCTGGCCTCCAAAATAACATCCATAACTGCTTTAGAAAGAAGTGTGTCTTGAATGGCTACATTATTTGCCATGCGGCCAGGTTTAGGGTCCTGAGTTGGCTGTGCAGTATTTGACTGACTTGTTGAGTAAATAAGTGAGGAATTTGAGGTAGTGTCCAAGCTAGGCATTGGGACAAGCTCTTTAGGATTGGGTACCAGTGCTGGCGGGGCCAGTCTGGGGCAATCAGAATCATTTTTGGCTTCCTTTGTCTGACCTTGAGGAGTACCTTGAGGAGGAGAGGCAGAGGAGGAAAAGCATATACTGTTAGGTTTTTCCAGCTGAAAGATAGAGCATCCACTTTCCATGCTTGCTTGTGATAAGTCCTTGTGCAGAATCTTTGTAGTTGGCAATTGTGAGGGAAGGCAAATAGGTCTATGTCCGGGCACCCCCAGTTCCTTGTTATCATGCTGAAGACTTGTGGATCCAATTTCCACTCGTGGGGATCCATTAGGCTTCTGCTTAGTTCATCTGCCAGAGTATTTATCCTTCCTGGCAGGAATTGTGCTTGCAGATGTACTTGGTAAATCAATGCTGTGTCCCACAAGTTCATGGCTAGTCTGCAGAGGGGGTAGGAATTTGTGCCCCCTTGCTTGTTTATCTACCACATGACTGTGGTATTGTCCGTCTTTATCAGTAGTTGTCCTGGATGAAGTAGATCCTTGAAGGCTGTCAGGGCATTTTGAACTGCTAGCATCTCTTTTTGATTGATATGTAGATGCATTTGACTTGCAGACCATGTGCCCTAAATACATCTTCCTGCCATATGTGCCCTCCAGGCATAATCTGATGCATCTGTTGTCAATGTCTGCCTGGCTGTGGGTAAGGTAAATGGCTGTCCCGTGTTGTGGTGACAGGCTTTTGCCCACCATCAAAACTCCTGTTGCAGGCAGTGAATGAGGGTAATTATTGTTTCCAGGCTGTGGCAATGTTGAGTCCAAACACTTTTTAGATACCATTGAAGTTTCCTCATATGCAGTCTTGCATATGGAATTAGCAGAATGCAGGATGCCATGAAGCCCAAAGCCTGCAGAATTTTTCTTGCAGATAACTGGGTTTTTGTTGCCAACATTTTGAAATAAGTAGTCAGTTGTCTGTGTTTGTCTAGCGTGAGATAAGCCATCTGGGAAGTTGTGTTTTAGCTTGCACCCAGGAATATTATCTTTTCAGAGGGTACGAGTTTTAATTTCTTTTCATTACTGTGTACCCTAGGCCTGCTAGTAATGTTTTTACAAATGCCAGATGCTGTAGTAGAGTGTCCTTGTTCTCTGCTTGAATAAGGCATTCATCCAAGTAAGGATATATTTGAATTCCTCTTTGTCTGCAAAAAGCAATTACTGGTGGCAGGCACTTTGTGAAGACCCTGGGCACAGTAGATAAGCCAAAGGGCAGTGCAGAGAATTGGTAATGCATTGAGCCAGCTATAAATCTGAGGTATCTTCTGCATGATTGTCTGATTGGGACATGCAGGTATGCCTCTTTTAGATCTAAAGTCACAAGCCAAGCCTTCTTGCCCAGCATGGGCAGAAGCTGCTGCAGAGTTAACATTTTGAATTTTGGAATGTCCAGGAATGTGTTCAGGAAAGACAGGTCCAGTAATGGTCTCCAGGTTTTGTACTTTCTGGGCACCAAGAATATCCTTGAGTAAAATCCTTGTCCCTGCTCTTGCTGTGGTACTTGCTGAATGGCCCTCATGTCCATGAGGGATGAAACTTGTTTTTGTGCCTCTGCCCATTGATTGTGTGGCAGGTCTGGCATACCGTTTGGCCTTGGCAGGGCATGAAAATGGAACCTGTAGCCCTGGGATACGATATTTAAGCCCCATTTGTCTTGAGTGATCATGAGCCAGTTTTGAGCAAAAAGTGCTAGTTCTCCCCCCAAGGGAGCTGCCAGAAAATAAGTGCTTGGTGCTGGCAGGGGAAAGTCATTGAGACTGTTTCCTGTATGGCTATGATTTTTCTTCTCTGCATTTGGATAATATCAAGGTGCAGGTACTCCACTTTCACAATATAAGTTTCTGACTTTTTATAGTTATGTATTCATACAAAAGCTTTCATTGGTTAACTGTTTAATTAATTGATAAGTGTTTAAATACAGAAGTGATGAAGTGTTTTATTAAAGTCTGAAGAAGCATCCAGAGTAGACGTGAAAGCGCTAACAACCCATGGAATAAAGTTCTTTTGCTGTTCAAGTATAAAAATTTTTTATTGATTTTTGCTTTTTTTGGTTGATGGTTGGCTTCGATAGTCCTGGAGTACCTGCACCTTGATATTGACATTTTTTCGTTTGGGGACATAGCAGGTACCTTACCCTGAGAGATCTCTGTTTATTTATTATTCTCTGCATTTGGAGGTTGAAGCACCCCATTGTTTAGGCCTGTATGAGCTTTGGAGCTGTGAGCTTCCTCTGGGGCATCTGTATCTACCTCTTTGTGATCTGTCTGACACTGGAAAGGACCAATTCTTTGCAGGCCAGTTCCTGCTAAATCTGGGAGGCTGTACCTGTAAAACATCCTTGACTGTTTGCATAGATTTAGGTTTGTCCTCCATTTTCTTCAAAACCTCTTCTGCTTTAACACCAAACAAGGTATCATGTTGTAATGGAGCATCTAATAATTTTTTAACATGATTGGGTAGATTCTGTTCTTTTAACCAAGCATGGCTCCTAATGACAGAACCTGTAACAGCGGCCCTGCAAGAGGCCTCTAGAGAATCAAAACCACATTGCAAAGTATGCTTTCCTACTTGTTCAGCAGCATGCAATAAATCCTGCATTTCTTTGTTTTCTGCACATTCTGAATTTGTCAACATTTTTTGTTTAAGCAGTGACATTAGATATTGCTGATATTTAAGCATATGAAATTGACAATTTAAAGCTCTTACAGCCAAGGTAGCAGAAGTATAAATCTTTTCCCCCCATCTGTCCAGAGCCCTAGAATCCCTATCAGAGGGTATAGGGTTTTTTGCAGTGGACGCCTTGACCCCTTTGGAACCCTGAGAGATAGTTTCTGGGTCTGAAACAGGGTTTTTATAAAGAAATTTATGAGAATCAGGAACCCTATAGTATCTGTCTGGCTTAACAGGAGCTGGAGGCAAAGAGTCAGGAGACAGTCCGGACTCTGAAAATACATCATCTACAATGTCTAAAACAGGAGGAATAGCAAGGGGCCTGTCCTGAGGTAAAAAAAGAAAGTCTCTGAGCCTTTTCTTGGATTCTGAGTAATCTTGGCTCTCCCAGTGGAAATGTTCCCTCATAGTATGCAGGGTTTCTCCAAAAGAATAATCCTCAGGAGGAGAGGCTGAAGGAATAGCTTCTTCAGCATCAGAATCCTCATAGGGAGGAAGAGAATATTCCTGGTCAGAAGAGGAATCAGAGGAAATGGAAACCTGATCTGAAGATGCATATTCTATCTCTTGCCTAGGCCTCTTATCAGGTGAGGGATGGGAACCCCTGATCAAAGTAATTAGGTCTTTGGCCATTTTAAGCATCTGTTTTTTAGGCATGGAGGCCTGTCCAGGAGAATGCTGTACTTGTTTCTTTGTCTTTAGAGCTACTTTAGTCTTTGCCTTTGAAGCTGAAGTTGGTTTTACATATAACTGTGTAGGTCTGAAAACGCCCTCAGAAGCTGGTGCCTGCTCAGCGGCTCCAGACCCATCTGATGGAATAGTATCCGAGTGTCCAATACCTTGAGTTTCCAGTGGCCTAGTCGGCTCCTCGTGGGAGTCAGAAGCAGCCTTTGGCTCTGAGGTAGTGGGCGTCAGGGGCTGCAAAAGCACCTCACTGAGAACCGGCGCACCGGCGACAGGCCTAGCAGAAGCCTCGTCGTCCGTTTTGGACCTCGGATGCCTGTCCTTTTCTTTGCGCTTTTTATAAACTCCAGTAGTCGGTTGCTCCGATGGCATTATATAGTTAAATCTTCTGCCAAAATAATGAAATTCAAAATCGTACCAACGCTTAATAGTGCGTTGGTTAAATCTAGCACAAAACCGACAACTAGCAATGTCGTGGTCAGGGCCTAGGCAAGGAATACAGTAAGAATGAAAATCCTTATGAGGTATTTGCTTCCCACAAGAAATACAATTATTAACTTTTTCTGACATTGGTCTGGAGCAAGAAAAAAGTTTCCCCAATGGAGTACTTAGCTTTAATGAAGACTTCGGATCTGAAATTCGAATTTAAAAATCTCAGGAGTCAGCCGACCGGCACTTGCGAACTGCTTTTGCTTCAGCCACTGCGTGGCAAGAAAGACTGGAGAAAATGGTGTCGACTTCATCTTTTATCCCCCTGGTGCAATGATGTCAGGGAGGAGCCGACAGCAACTGATGCCGGACTTAGACTTTGGAACTCAGGCCAATTGTGGGTAGCCTGCCAGCAGGATAACCCAATTGTAATGACTGCAACAGTGAAACATGATGAACATCTGTGCTGACACCACATTGATGAGCTGACACTCAGAGCTGTGCTGACATCACATTATTGAGCTGACACTGAGAGCTCTGCTGACACCACATTGATGAGCTGCCAGAGCTGTGCTGACACCACACTGATGAGCTGATACTCAGAGCTCTGCTGACACCACATTCATGAGCTGATACTCAGGGCAGTGCTGACAACACACTGATGAGTTGACACTCAGGTCTGTGCTAAATCCACATTGATGAGCTGACACTTAGAGCTGTGTTGAAACCACATTGATGAGCTGACACTCAGATCTCTGCTGACACCACGTGGATGAGCTGACACTCAGACCTGTACTGACACCATATTGATGAGCTGATACTCAGAGGTGTGCGGACAGCACATTGATGAGCTGATATTCAGAGCTGTGCTGACACTACATTGATGAGCTGAAACTCAGTACTATGCTGGCACCACACTGATGAGCTGACACTTAGAGCCGTGCTGACACTGCATTGATGAGCTGACACTCAGAGCTGTGTTAAAAACCACATTGATGAGCGAACACTCAGAGTGGTGCTGACACTACATTGATGAGCTGATGCACAGAGATGTGCTGACACCACATTGATAAGTTGACACTCAGAGCTGTGCTGACACCACATTGATGAGCTGGCACAGAGCTGTGCTGACACCACATTGATAAGGTGACACTCAGGGCTGTGCTGACACCACATTGAAGAGCTGACATTCAGAGCTGTGCTGACACCACATCGATGAGCTGACACTCAGAGCTGTGCTGACACCACATTGGTGAGGTGATAGAGCTGTGCAGACACAAAATCAATAAGCTGATACTCAGAGCTGTGCTGACACACAATGATGAGCTGACACAGAGCTGTGCTGGCACTACATTTAAGAGCTGACACAGAGCTGTACTGGCACCACTTTGATGAGCTGATACTTAAAGCTGTGCTGACACCAAATTTATGAGCTGACACAGAGATGTGCTGACATCACATTAATGGGATGACACTCAGAGCTGTACAGTCACCACACTGATGAGCTGAAACTCAGAGATATGCTGACACCACATTGATGAGCTGACACTAATAACTTTGCAGACACCACACTGATGAGCTGACTCTCAGAACTGTGCTGACACCATATTGATATACTCAGAGCTGTGCTGACACCACATTGATGAGCTGACACTCACAGCTGTGCTGACAGCACATTGATGAGCTGACACATAGCTGTGGTGACCCACATTGATGAGCTGACACAGAGCTGTGCTGACAAGCTGTGGTGACCACATTGATGTGCTGACACAGAGCTATGCTGACATCACATTGACGAGCTGACACTCGGAGCTGTGCTGATACCACATTGATGAGTTGACACTGAGAGCACTGCTAACACCACATTGATGAGCTGACACAGCTGTGCTGACACCACATTGATGAGCTAACACTCAGATCTGTGCTGACACCACATTATTGAGCTGACACAGATATGTGCTGACACCACTTTGATAAGCTGATAGGGCTGTGATGACATCAAATTGATGAGGTGACAGAGCTTTGTTAAAACCACATTGATGAGCTGACAGAGCTGTGCTGACACCACACTGATGAGCTAATACTCAGAGCTGTGCTGACACCACATTGTTGAGCTGACACAGAGATGTGCTGACACCACTTTGATGAGCTGACAGGGCTGTGCGGACATCAAATTGATGAGGTGATACTCAGATCTTTGTTAAAACCACATTGATGAGCTGACATTCAGATCTGTGCAGACACAACATCCATGAGGTGATACTCAGAGCTGTGCTGATACCGCATTGGTGAGTTGATACTCAGAGCTGTGCTGACACCACATTGATGAGATTAAACTCAGAGCTGTGCTGACACCACATTGATGAGCTGACACTCACAGTTGTGCTGACTCCGCATTGATGAGCTCACACGCAGAGCTATGCTGACACCACATTGATGGGCAGACGCTGAGAGCTCTGCTGACACCACATTGATGAGCTGCCAGAGCTGTGCTGACACCACATTGATGAGCTGATACTCAGAGCTCTGCTGACACCACTTTGAGAAGCTGACACTCAAGAGTTGTGATGACACCACATTGATGACCTGACACTCACAGCTTTGCTGACAGCACTTTGATGAGCTGGCACAGAGCTGTGCTGACCCACAGTGATGAGCTGACACAGAGCTGTGCTGACACCACATTAATGAGCTGACAGAGCTGTGCTGACACCACACTGATGAGCTGAAACTCAGAGCTATGCTGACACCACATTGATGAACTGACACTCAGAGCTGTGCTGACACCACATTGATGAGCTGACACTAAGAGCTGTGCTGACACCACATTCATGAGGTGACACAGAACTGTGCTGACACCACATTGGTGAGCTGACACATAGCTGTGCTAACACCACATTGATGAGAAGATACAAAGCTGTGCTAACGCCACATTGATTAGTTGACACTCAGAGCTCCACCAACACCACATTGATGAGCTGACAGGGCTGTGCTGACACCACATTGATGAGCTGAGACTGAGAGCTCTGCTGACACCACATTGATGAGCTGACAGAGCTGTGCTGACACCACACTGATGAGCTGATACTGAGAGCTATGCTGACACCACATTGATGAGCTGACACTCAGAGCTGTGCTGACACCACATTGATGAGCTGATATTCAGAGATGTGCTAACACCACACTGATAAGCTGACACTAAGAGCTGTGCTGACACTACATTCATGAGGTAAAAGAGAACTGTGCTGACACCACACTGGTGAGCTGACACAGAGCTGTGCTAACAACACATTAATGAGATGATACAAAGCTGTGCTAATGCCACACTGATGAGTTGACACTCAGAGCTCCGCCGACACCACATTGATGAGCTGACAGATCTGTGCTGACACCACACTGATGAGCTGATACTTAGGGCTATGCTGACACCACATTAATGGGCTGATACTCAAAGGCATGCTGATACCACACTGATGAGCTGCCAGAGCTGTGCTGACACCGTATTGATGAGCTGACACTCACAGTTGTGCTGACTCTGCATTGTTGAGCTCACACTCAGAGCTGTGCTGACACCACATGAATGAGCTGATACTCAGAGATGTGCTGATACCACATTAATGAACTGACAGAGCTGCACTGACACCACATTGATGATCTCACACTCAGAGCAGTGCTGATAACTCATTATTGAGGTGACACTCAGAGCTGTGCAGACACACCATTGATGAGCTGACATTCCCAGCTGTGCTGACAGCAAATAGATGAGCTGACAATGGGCTGTGCTGGCAATACATTGAAGAGCTGACACAGAGCTGTGCTAACACCACATTGATGAGTTGATACTTAGAGCTGTGCTGATACCAAATTCATGAGATGGCACTCAGAGCTGTGCTGTCACCACATTGATAAGCTGAACCTAAGAGCTGTGCTAACACCACAGTGATGAGCTGACTGATAATTGTGCTGACACCACAATGATAAGCTGATATTTAGAGCTGTGCTGACACCACATTGATTAGCTGGCACTCAGAGCTGGGCTGACTCCACATTGATGACCTGACACTCACAAGTGTGGTGACAGCACATAGATGAGCTGACGCAGAGCTGTGCTGACCCACATTGATGAGCTGACACAGTGCTGTGCTGACATCACATTGATGAGCTGACCAACAGAGCTTTGCTGACACCACATTGATGAGCTGACACTCAGAGCTGTGCTGACACCACATTGATGAGCTGAGACTGAGAGCTCTGCTGACACCACATTGATGAGCTGACAGAGCTGTGCTGACACCACACTGATGAGCTGATACTGAGAGCTATGCTGACACCACATTGATGAGCTGACACTCAGAGCTGTGCTGACACCACATTGATGTGCTGATATTCAGAGATGTGCTAACACCACACTGATAAGCTGACACTAAGAGCTGTGCTGACACCACATTCATGAGGTAAAACAGAACTGTGCTGACACCACACTGGTGAGCTGACACAGAGCTGTGCTAACAACACATTAATGAGATGATACAAAGCTGTGCTAATGCCACACTGATGAGTTGACACTCATAGCTCTGCCGACACTACTTTGATGAGCTGACAGATCTGTGCTGACACCACACTGATGAGCTGATACTTAGGGCTATGCTGACACCACATTAATGAGCTGATACTCAAAGGTGTGCTGATACCACACTGATGAGCTGCCAGAGCTGTGCTGACACCGTATTGATGAGCTGACACACAGCTGTGCTGGCACCACATTGATCAGATGATACTCTGACCTGAGCTGTGCTGACAACACATTGATGAGCTGATACTCACATATCTGCTGACACCATAATGATGAGCTGAAATTAGAGCTGTGCTGACATCACATTGAGGAGCTAACATTGAGAGCTCTACTGACGCCACATTGATGAGCTGCCAGAGCTGTGCTGACACCACACTGATGAGCTGATAGAGCTGTGCTAGTACCATATTGATGAGCTAGCACTCAGAGTTGTGCTGACACCACATTGATGAGCTGTAACTCAGAGCTGTGCTGACACTACATTGATGAGCTGATAGTCAGAACTGTGCTGACACCACATTGATGAGTTGACATAGAGGTGTGCTGACACCACATTGATAAACTGACACTCAGAGCTGTGCTGACTCCACATTGATGAACTCACACTCAGAGCTGTGCTGACACCACATTGATGGGCTGACGCTGAGAGCTCTGCTGACACCACAATGATGAGCTGCTAGAGCTGTGCTGACATCACACTGATGAGCTGATACTCAGAGCTGTGCTGGCACCACATTGATGAGCTGACATGCAGAGTTGTGCTAATACCACATTGATGAGCTGAAACTCAGAGCTGTGCTGACACCACATTGGTGAGCTGACACAGAGCTGTGCTAACACCACATTGATGAGATGATACAAAGCTGTGCTAATGCCACATTGATGAGCTGACACTCAGAGATATGCTGACACCAGAATGATGAGCTGACACTCAAAGGTGTGATGACTTCACATTCATGAGTTGACACTCAGAGCTCCACTGACACCACATTTATGAGCTGACAGAGCTGTGCTGACACCACACTGATGAGCTGGCACAGAGCTCTGCTGACACCACATTTATGAACTGATACTCAGAGCTGTGCTGACAGCATATTGATGAGCCCATACTCAGAGCTCTGCTGATACCACATTGATGAGCTATTACTCAGAGCTGTGCTGACAACACACTGATGAGCTGAAAGACAGAGCTGTGCTAATTTCACATTTCTGAGCTGACATTTAGAGCTGTGCTGACACCACATTGATGAGCTGATAGAGCTGTGCTGACACCACAATGATGAGCTGATATTCAGAGCTGTTCTGACAGCACATTGACGAGCTGATACTCAGAGCTGTGCTGACACCAGGTTGATGAGCTGATACTCAGAAATATGCTGAAACCAGATTGATATGTTGACACTCAGAGCTGTGTTGAGACCACATTGATGAGATAATACTCAGAGCTGTGGTGACATCACATTGATGAGCTGTCACAGCTGTGCTGACTCCTCATTGATGAGCTGACACAGAGTTTTGCTGACACAACATTGATGAGCTGACACTAGGGGCTGTACAGACACCACATTGAAGACCTGACATTCAGAGCTGTGCTGATACAACATTGATGAGGTGACACTCAGAGATGTGCAGATACAAAATCGATGAGCTGATACTCAGAGCTGTGCTGACACCACATTGATGAGATGACACAGAGCTGTGGTGGCACTACACTGAAGAGCTGCCACAGAGCTGTGCTGACAACACATTGATGAGCTGATACTTAGAGCTGAGCTGACACCACATTCATAAGGTGACACAGAACTGTGCTGACACCACATTGGTGAGCTGACACAGAGCTGTGCTAACACCACATAGATGAAAAGATACAAAGCTGTGCTAATGCCACATTGATGAGTTGACACTCAGAGCTCCGCTGACATCACATTGATGAGCTGACAGAGCTGTGCTGACACCACACTGATGAGCTGACACTCAGAGATGTGCTGACACCACAGTGATGAGCTCATACTCAGAGCGGTGTTGACACCACATTGATGAGCTGCCAGAGCTGTGCTGACACCACATTGATGAGCTGACACACAGCTGTGCTGGCACCACATTGATCAGCTGATACTCTGACCTGAGCTGTGCTGACACCACTTTGATGAGCTGATACTCAGATGTCTGCTGATTCCACAGTGATGAGCTGAAATCAGAGCTGTGCTGAAATCACATTTATGAGCTGACACTGAGAGCTCTGCTGACATCACATTGATGAGCTGCCAGAGCTGGGCTGACACCACACTGATGATCTGATAGAGCTGTGCTTGTACCATATTGATGAGCTAACACTCAGAGCTGTGCTGAAACTACATTGATGACCTGATAGTCAGAGCTGTGCTGACACCACATTGATGAGTTGACACAGAGCTGTGCTGACTCCACATTGATGAGCTCATACTCAGAGATGTAATGACACCACACTAATGAGCTGATACTCAGAGCTGTGCTGATACCACATTGATGAATTAACACAGAGCTGTGCTGACACTACATTGATGAGCTGACACTCAGAGCAGTGCTGACACCACATTAATGAGGTGACGCTCAGTGCTGTGCAGACACACCATTGATGAACTGACATTCACAGCTTTGTTGACGGCTCATAGATGAGCTGACACTGAGCTGTGCTGGCAATATATTGAAGAGCTCACACAGAGCTGTGCTAACACCACATTGATGAGTTGATACTTAGAGCTGTGCTGATACCAAATTCATGAGATGGCACTCAGAGCTGTGCTGACACCACATTGACAAGATGACACTCAGAGCTGTGCAGTCACCACATTGATAAGCTGAACCTAAGAGCTGTACTACCACCACATTGATGAGCTGAAACTAAGAGCTCTACAGTCACCACAGTGATGATCTGACTCTGATAATTGTGCTGACACCACAATGATAAGCTGATATTTAGAGCTGTGCTGACACCACATTGATGACCTAACACTCACAGCTGTGGTGACAGCACATAGATGAGCTGATGCAGAGCTGTACTGACCCACATTGATGAGCTGACACAGTGCTGTGCTGACATCATATTGATGAGCTGACCAACAGAGCTTTGCTGACACCACATTGATGAGCTGACACTCAGAGCTGTGCTGACACCACATTGATGAGCTGATATTCAGAGATGTGCTAACACCACACTGATAAGCTGACACTAAGAGCTGTGTTGACACCACATTCATGAGGTAACACAGAGAAGTGCTGACACCACACTGGTGAGCTGACACAGAGCTGTGCTAACAAGACATTAATTAGATGATACAAAGCTGTGCTGACACCACATTGATTAGCTGGCACTCAGAGCTGTGCTAACTCCACATTGATGACCTGACACTCACAGCTGTGGTGACAGCACATAGATGAGTTGATGCAGAGCTGTGCTGACCTACATTGATGAGCTGACACAGTGCTGTGCTGACATCACATTGATGAGCTGACCAACAGAGCTTTGCTGACACCACATTGATGAGCTGACACTCAGAGCTGTGCTGACACCACATTGATGAGCTGACACTGAGAGCTCTGCTGACACCACATTGATGAGATGACAGAGCTGTGCTGACACCACACTGATGAGCTGACAAACAGAGCTTTGCTGACACCACATTGATGAGCTGACACTCAGAGGAGCTTTGCTGACACCACATTGATGAGATGACAGTTAGAGCTGTGCTGACACCACATTGATGAGCTGACACTGAGAGCTCTGCTGACACCACATTCATGAGGTAACACAGAACTGTGCTGACACCACACTGGGAAGCTGACACAGAGCTTTGCTAACAACACATTAATGAGATGATTCAAAGCTGTGCTAACACCACATTGATGCTGTGCTGGCACCACATTGATCAGATGATAATCTGACCTGAGCTGCGCTGACACCACATTGATGAGCTGATACTCAGATGTCTGCTGACACCATAATGATGTGCTGAAATCAGAGCTCTACTGACATCACATTGATGAGCTGACACTGAGAGCTCTGCTGACACCACATTGATGAGATGCCAGAGCTGTGCTGATACCACACTGATGAGCTGATAGAGCTGTGCTAGTACCATATTGATGAGCTAACACTCAGAGTTGCGCTGACACCACATTGATGAGCTGTAACTCAGAGCTGTGCTGACACTACATTGATGAGCTGATAGAGCTTTGGTGACATCACATTGATGAGTTGACATAGAGCTGTGCTGACACCACATTGATAAACTGACACTGAGAGCTGTGCTGACTCCACATTGATGAGCTCACACTTAGAGCTGTGCTGACACCACATTGATGGGCTGACGCTGAGAGCTCTGCTGACACCACATTAATGAGATGATACTCAGAGATGTGCTGACACCACATTGATGAGCTGACAATGAGAGCTGTCCTGACACCACATTCATGAGGTGACACAGACCTGTGCTGACACCACATTGGTGAGCTGACACAGCGCTGTGCTAACACCACATTGATGAGATGATACAAAGCTGTGCTAATGCCACATTGATGAGCTGACACTCAGAGATATGCTGACACCAGAATGATGAGCTGACACTCAAAGGTGTGATGGCATCACATTCATGAGTTGACACTCAGAGCTCCACTGACACCACATTTATGAGCTGACAGAGCTGTGCTGACACCATACTGATGAGCTGACACAGAGCTGTGCTGACACCACATTTATGAACTGATACTCAGAGCTGTGCTGACAGCATATTGATGAGCTCATACTCAGAGCTCTGCTGAAACCACATTGATGAGAGCTTACTCAGAGCTGTGCTGACAACACACTGATGAGCTGACACTCAGAGCTGTGCTAATTCCACATTGATGTGCTGACACTTAGAGCTGTGCTGACACCACACTGATGAGCTGATAGAGGTGTGCTGACACCACAATGATGAGCTGATATGCAGAGCTGTGCTGACAGAACATTGATGAGCTGAAACTCAGAGCTGCACTGTACCACACTGATGAGCTGACAGTCAGAGCTGTGCTGACACTGCACTGATGAGCAGACACTCAGAGCTGTTCTGTCACCATATTGATGAGCTGATACTCAGAGCTGTGCTGACACCAGGTTGATGAGCTGATACTCAGAAATATGCTGACATCACATTGATATGTTGACACTCACAGCTGTATTGAGACCACATTGATGAGCTAATACTCAGAGCTGTGGTGACACCACATTGATGAGCTGTCACAGCTGTGCTGACTCCTCATTGATGAGCTGACACAGAACTTTGCTGACACCAAATTGATGAGCTGACACTAAGGGCTGTACAGACACCACATTGATGAGCTGACACTCAGACCTGTGCTGACACCACATTGAAGACCTGACATTCAGAGCTGTGCTGACACCATATTGATGAGCTGACACTTAGAGCTTTGCTGACACAACATTGATGAGGTGACACTCAGAGATGTGCAGACACAAAATTGATGAGCTGATACTCAGAGCTGTGCTGACACCACATTGATGAGCTGTCACAGCTGTGATGAGTCCTCATTGATGAGCTGACACAGAGCTTTGCTGACACCAAATTGATGAGCTGACACTAAGGGCTGTACAGACACCACATTGATGAGCTGACACTGAGAGCTCTGCTGACACCACTTTGATGAGCTGATGCTCAGAGTTGTGCTGACACCACACTGATGAGCTGACACCACATTGATAAGCTGACACTCAGGGCTGTGCTGACACCACATTGATGAACTGACAATCAGTGCTGTACTGACACCATATGGAAGAGCTGACATTCAGAGCTGTGCTGACAGCACATTAATGAGGTGACACTCAGAGCTTTGCAGACACAACATCAATGAGCTAATAGAGCTGTGCTGACACCACATTGAAGAGCTGACATTCAGTGCTGTGCTGATACCATATTGAAGAACTGACATTCAGAACTGTGCTGACACCACATTGATGAGCTGACACTCAGAACTGTGCTGATGCCACATCAATGAGGTGACACTCAGCACTGTGCAGACACATTGATGAGCTGATAGAGCTGTGCTGACACCACATTTATGACCTCACACTCACAGCTGTGTTGACACAACATAGATGAGCTAACACTGAGCTGAGCTGCAATACATTGAAGAGCTGGCATAGAGCTGTGCTGTCACCACATTGATGAGTTGATACTTAGAGCTGTGCTGAGACCAAATTGATGAGATGACACTCAGAGCTGTGTTGACACCACATTGACGAGATGACACTCAGAGCTGTGTTGCCACCACATTGATGAGCTGAACCTAAGATCTTCGCTAACACAACATTGATGAGCTAAAACTCAGAGCTCTGCAGACACCACAGTGATGAGCTGACTCTGAGAATTGTGCTGACACCACAATGATAAGCTCATACTCAGTGCTGTGCTGACACCACATTGATGAGTTGATACTTAGAGCTGTGCTGACATCAAATTGATGAGCTGGCACTCATAGCTGCGCTGACACCACATTGATGACCTGACACTCACAGCTGTGCTGACAGCACATAGATGAGCTGATGCAGAGCTGTGCTGACCCACATTGATGAGCTGACACATTGCTGTGTTGACATCACATTGATGAGCTGACCATCACAGCTGTGCTGACACCACATTGATGAACTGACAGAGCTGTGCTGACACCACACTGATGAGCTGATACTCAGAGATGTGCTGACACCACATTGATGAGCTGACACTACATTGATGAGCTGATGCCCAAAGATGTGCTGAAACCATGTTGATGAGCTGACACTGAGAGCTCTGCTGACACCACATTGATGAGCTGACAGAGCTGTGCAGACACCACTTTAATGCAGTGATACCACATTGATGAGCTGACAATTAGAGCTGTGCTGACACCACATTGATGAGATGACAATTAAAGCTGTGCTGACACCAGGTTGATGAGCTGACACAGAGATGTGCTGATACCACATTAATGAGCTGACAGAGCTGCACTGACACCACAATGATGAGCTGATACTCAGAGCTGTGCTGACACCACATTGATGAGCTAATATTCAGAGCTGTGCTGACACAACATTGATGAGCTGACACAGAGCGATGCTGACACCAAATTGATGAGCTGACACTCAGGGATGTTCTTCCTGTTTCACTGTTGCAGTCATTACACTTGAGTTATCCTGCTGGCAGGCTACCCTCAGTCGGCCTGAATTCCAAAGTCTAGGTCTGGCATCGGTTGCTGTCACCTCTTCCCTGATGTCAGTGCGCCAGGGGTATAAATGATGCAACCAATGCCATTTTCCTCAGTCTTTCTTGCCACGCGGTGCCCGAAGCATAAGCAGTTTGCAAGTGCCGGTCGGCTGACTCCTGAGATTTTCGTGTTTGAATTTAGATCCGAAGTCTTCATTAAAAGCTAAGTACCCCATTGGGGAAACTTTTTTCTTGCTCCAGACCGATGTCAGAAAAAGTTAATAATTGTATTTCTTGTGGGAAGCAAATACCTCATAAGAACTTTCATTCTTACTGTATTCCTTGCCTAGGCCCTGACCACGACATTGCTAGTTGTCGGTTTTGTGCTAGATTTAACCAACACACTATTAAATGTCGGTACGATTTTGCATTACACTATTTTGGCAGAAGATTTAATTATACAATGTCGTCGGATAGCCATCCACCTACCGGAATTCACAAAAAACACAAAGAAAAAGAAAAGGACAGGCATTTGAGGTCCAAAACCGATGACGAGGCTTCTTCTAAGCCAGTCACTGGTTCACTGGTTCTCAGTGAGGCGCTTTCACAGCCCCTGACGCCCGCTACTTTAGACCCGCAGGCCGCTACTGACCCACACGTGGAGTCGCCTAGGCCACTGGAGGCTCAAGGTATTGGACCTTCGGAGACTATTCCCTCAGATGGGTCTGGAGCCGCTGAGCAGGCATCTGCTTCTAAGGGTGTTTTCAGACCAACTCAGTTATACATTAAAACAAATTCAGCTTCAAAGGCAAAGACTAAAGCACCCTTAAAGACAAAGAAACAAGTACAACAGCCTCATGGACAGGCCTCCATGCCCAAAAAACATATCCTCAAAATGGTCAAAGACTTGATTACTTTGATCAGGGGTTCCCATCCCCCTCCTGATAAAAGGCCTAGGCAAGAGACAGAATATGAATCTTCAGATCAGGTTTCCATTTCATCTGATTCCTCTTCTGATCAGGAATACTCTCTTCCTCTCTATGAGGATTCTGATGCTGAATAATCTATCCCTTCAGCCTCTCCTCCTGAGGATTACTCTTTTGGGGAAACCTTGCATACCATGAGGTATGGGAGAGCCAACATTTTTCAGAATCTAAGAAAAGGCTCAGAGACTTCCTTTTACTACCACAACACAGGCCCCTAGCTATTCCACCTGTGTTAGACATTGTTGATGATGTATTTTCAGAGTCCAGTCTGACCCCTGACTCCTTACCTCCAGCTCCTGTTAAGCCGGACAGGTACTACAGGGTTCCTGACTCTCATAAATTCCTTTTCAAAAACCCTGCTGCTGACCAAGAAACTATCTCTCAGGGTCCCAAAGGGGTCAAGGCTTCTGCTGCAAAAAACCCTACACCCTCTGACAGGGATTCTAGGGCATTGGACAGATGAGGAAAAAAGATTTACACTTCCGCTACCTTGGCTATAAGGGCTTTAAATTGTCAGTTTCATATGCTCAAATATCAGCTATATATTATGTCACTGCTTAAACAGAAAATGTTGACAAATTCTGAATGTGCAGAAAACAAAGGAATACAGGATTTATTGCATGCAGCTGAACAAGTTGGAAAGCATACTTTGCAATGTGGTTTTGAATCGTTGGAGGCCTCCTGCAGAGCCGCTGTTACGGGTTCTGTCATCAGGAGGCATGCTTTGTTAAATGAACAAAGTCTGCCTGATCATGTCAAAGCAAAATTATTACATGCCCCATTACAGCATGATACATTGTTTGGTGTTAAAGCAGAAGAGGTGTTAAAGAAAATGGAGGACAAAGCTAAATATATGCAAACGGTTAAGGATTTCTTACAGGTTCAGCCTCCAAGATTTAGCAGACACTGGCCTACAAAAAATTGGTCCTTTCCAGTATCAGACAGATCACAAAGGGGCAGATATAGACACTCAAGAGGCAGATCCCAGCCCCAAGGCTCATACAGGTCTAAACAATGGTGTGCTTCTACCTCCAAAAGTGGAGAAGACAAATCACAGCCATACAGGAAACAGTCCCAACGACTCCCCCCCCCCCACCTGCACCAAGCACTTATCTTCTGGCAGCAACTTTAGGGGGAAACTAGCACTTTTTTCTCAAAACTGGCACATAATAACCCAGGACAAATGGATCCTAGACATAGTGTCACAGGGCTACACGTTTCACTTCCATACCCTGCCAAGGACAAACGGTTGGCCAGACCCGCCAAAACATCAATGGGCAGAGGCACAAAAGCAAGTCTCATCCCTCATGGACATGAGGGCCATTCAACAAGTACCAGAGCAAGAGCAGGGACAAGGATTTTATTCAAGACTTTTCTTGGTGCCAAGAAAGGACAAGACCTGGAGACCAATACTGGACCTATCTATTCTAAATACATTTCTGGATATACCAAAATTTAAAATGTTGACTCTGTAGCAACTTCTGCCCATGCTGGGCAAGAAGGCTTGGCTTGTGACTTTAGACCTAAAAGAGGCATACCTACATGTCCCAATCAGACAAACATGCAGACGATACCTCAGATTCAAAGCAGGCTCAATGCATTACCAATTCTCTGCACTGCCCTTTGGCTTGTCTACTGTGCCCAGGGTCTTCACAAATTGCCTGGCACCAGTAATTGCATTCTGCAGGCAAAGAGGAATACAAATATATCCTTACTTGGACGACTGCCTCATTCAAGCAGAGAACAAAGACATTTTACTACAGCATCTGGTATTTGTAAAGAGATTTCTAACAGGCCTAGGGTAAACAGTCAACGAAAAGAAATCAAAACTAGTACCCCCTCAAGAGATAATATTCCTGTGTGCAAGTTTAAATACAACTGCCCAGATGGCTTATCTCATGCCAGACAAACAAAGGCAACTGACTACCTATTTCAACCTGTTGGCAACAAAGGCCCAGTTATCTGCAAGAAAGATACTGCAGACTTTGGGCTTCATGGCATCCTGCATTCTACTAATTCCATATGCGAGACTGCATATGAGGAAACTTCAATGGTACCTAAAAAGTGTTTGGACTCAACATTGCCACAGCCTGGAAACAATAATTACCCTCATTCCCTGCCTGCAACAGGAGTTTCATTGGTGGGCAAAGGCTTGTCACCAGAAAAAGGGACAGCCATTCACTTTAACCCCAGCCAGGCAGACATTAACAATGGATGCATCAGATTATGCCTGGGGGGCCCACATGGTAGGAATATGTATTCAAGGTAAATGGTCCGCAAACCAAATGCATCTACATAAAAAACAAAAAGAGATGCTAGCTGTTCAGAATGCCCTGACAGCCTTCAAGGACCTACTTCATCCGGGACAATTACTAATAAAGACAGACAACACCACAGTCATGTGGTATATAAACAAGCAGGGAGGCACTCATTCTTACCTCCTTTGCAGACTAGCCATGAATTTGTGGGACACAGCATTGACTTACCAAGTACATCTGCAGGCACAATTCCTGCCAGGAAAGATAAATACTCTGGCAGACGAACTAAGCAGAAACCTCATGGATTCCCACGAGTGGAAATTGGATCCACAAGTCTTCAGCATGATAACAAGGAAATGGGGATGCCCGGACATAGATCTATTTGCCTCTCCTCACAACTACCAACTAAAAAGATTCTGCACAAGGACTTATCACAGACAAGCATGGAAAGTGGACGCCCTATCTTTCAGCTGAAAAAGCTTAGCAGTATATGCCTTTCCTCCACTGCCTCTCCTCCCCAAGGTACTCATAAAGGTCAGACAAGAGAAGCCAAAGATGATACTGATTGCTGGAACACAAAAGGCAACTGCAGTCTGTAGAAAACTCTCTTTATTCCTTAAGCACTCAGGTAGCTTTTCGTACGCACTGTGTACGAACTTCATCAGAGGGTGAATTAATTAATTAACTACATCCTTTAAGTAACTTCCTGCTGATCAGCTGATATTACATTAGTTATTGTGTTAAAATCTTGAACACTTTTAAAATGAAATAAACAATTTAAAAACCAGCATCAATTAATAACTTTTTACACACTTTAAAAAACAAGCATCAAGTATTGAATTTCAAATAATGAATTTTTAGAATCAACATCGTGTAATGACTTTTAGCAAGTCACTAACCTGGTAACAATATGTCAATAAGTCCTACATTGTTTCTATTGCAATTGATGTATCTGTGAAATAACAGTAAAAGTACGTTTCCAATATCTTAGACCCATACTATAATATGTAAAAACTAATAAATCATATACTTTTACAGACAAAATGTCTGTTTAAAATTGTATAATAGATAATTACCATGTTACTATAACAATCAAAATATATACAGTTTATAACTAACAGAATATAACAAAAATATATATATATTTTTTTTATGTTGAAAAGTATAATGTACACTTATATGACAAATATGTATAGCAATTCATTTACCAAATGTACACTACTCCAACTTGTCACGAGATTTTAAATACAAGAAAAGGGGGAGTGGGGGTTGGGGAGGGGGGGGATGGGGGAAGGAAAAGAAAAAAGAAAAAAGAAAAAAGAAGAAGAAAAAAGAAAGAGGGGAAAGGGTGAAGTGGGATGGAAAAAGGGAAGGAATAATAGGAAAGGAAAGTTATTAATTGATGCTGGTTTTTAAATTGTTTATTTCATTTTAAAAGTGTTCAAGATTTTAACACAATAACTAATGTAATATCAGCTGATCAGCAGGAAGTTACTTAAAGGATGTAGTTAATTAATTAATTCACCCTCTGATGAAGTTCGTACACAGTGCGTACGAAAAGCTACCTGAGTGCTTAAGGAATAAAGAGAGTTTTCTACAGACTGCAGTTGCCTTTTGTGTTCCAGTAACAGCTTTTTTGTGTTTCTTACGTTAATAGTATGTCGAGTCCAGGCAACTCTGCCAGTCTTGTAGAAGAACCACCAGCTTCCCTTCAGGCGGAAGGGAATGCGGAATTTAACGCCAACGTTAACGATACAGGTATATTGAACATTATTCACAAACTTACTCAGCAGGTGAACAAACTGACTGAGAAAGTGCGGAAGTTATGTCAACCAGCATCTTTTAATCAGCATTACCGGCAGCAGTCCGATAATGAAGGAAATCAACTGGCGCTTGGATGTAATAGTGCTACGGAAGGGAATAACAACAAAAACCCTTCATCTTCCTTTTCAAACTTTTGCGCCACTACTCCTAGTGCACCCGGAGCTCCGCTAGGTATGGGAAACCTATCTCCTAGTTCTACAGCTAGCATACCATGCGGGCAAAGACCTAGGAATTCTCCGGGCACACAAACACAAGCAGAAGGGTTTGTTTGTTCAGATTCTACTATATGTCCCGAACGGGACAATATTCCTGCACAACTAACCGATCCTACTGTAAACATCCCAGGGCTTATTGGATTACCTAACCTAACAGACTGGCTACATGCCAGCATTAATTGGAACCAGAATTCTGCAACGCCAGGTATGGTGAGTCCGGCTAGGGAAAATAATGACATTTTAAATCTTCTAAATGATTTTGACCACATTTTGCTTAAATATAAAAAGTATGCACTTGAAATTGACTATTTCAATGAATGCCTCAGACTGCAAATAGTTCCTAAAGGGCTAAGAATATGGCAATATCCAACAGGATTAGTTCCTAATTCCAACTTTCATTTAGAACTGATCAAACTATTTAATAAACAGGGTTTGGAACTAATTGAATTAATGAAGGTGAACTACGCTCTCTTTAATGAAGAACTGAATGATAACATTTCCCTATTAGATACTCAAATCAAATCACACCCTGACTTTCTTAGGTATAAGTTTGAATATGTTAAAATTTTCGAAACTATTGATGCTTACCTAATGAAAGCCAGAGCAACCAAAAATAAAAAGATTCAAAGGGACTGTACGCAATACGATGAAGGAACAGCTTACCCGGTCCCCCCACCGGCTCAAGAGTGGAATAAATTAAAAACAAATGTTCCATCGAGAATGGGAGGGGCTCTAACCTCACAATGTCCACCTGTTAACACTGGTACTAGCTATAATATTTCAAATGGGAATATAAATACACCATCCAGAGATTCAATGACTGAATTGGATCCACCTATTCCCTCTACATCTTATGCAAGTACTTTACAGGATAACTCGGATGGACCTAGGAGGAGTGAACGTATACAAAATCTTAATAAGAACACTGGGAACTCAACATCTGCTCCACCCAATAGAGGGATACCCAACAACAATCGTAACAACAATAAACATTCAAATTTTCAGAGGGGAAGGGCTCAGAACAGATGGAATCAGTGGAAGAGAACAACCAAATGGAAATAGTAAAATATAGTATTCCATTGAATCTCCATGTTATTAAAAATACTCAAGGAGATTTCACCATCTACAATTATTCTACTATGTCTGTTTCCACTGAATTAGCAGATCTACTAGCAAAAGGACTCACTTTTGTTCCCCTCAATCATTTGAATGTTACTAATTGCATCATTGATCTTAAATTATATGTACGTAAATTAAATTTAGCAATGATCATGGGTAATACCTTACTTGGTTCTAACAATGAACATAGAGTCCCTAGTACATTCAACCCCCCATTGCATAATAACCTTGTATTATTTGAAAAAATATGTGAACTGGATATCAGGAATTACTATTATAATAATAAATCTAAAATTAAGAGTAACCTGAATCCAGATGAATTAGAATGGTTGAAAGCTTTACAGAACTTTAAAGTCCGAATAATGAAACCGGACAAAGGTGGGGGCTTGGTTTTTATGGACCAGTGTGACTATATTAATAAAATAGAAGATATGCTGTCGACCAATGCCTATGAACAAGTCTCCTTAAATGAATATAACTAAGCCATTAAAAGGGTAAAGGATTACATTAATGACCTATTTATAGAAGGGAGATCAATGAAATACCTTTTAACCCAAATTACAATCTACTTACTATAGATGTAAAAGATCTCTATACGTCAATTCCACAAGATTTGGGTATAGAATGGATATCATTAAATTTGAAAAATATGAACGTATCAGGTTCTGAGATTTGGCTTATTGAGGAACTATTAACAATAGTTTTGGCCCACAATATTATAACATTTAATGGTAAATTCTATCATCAAAAGAAAGGGGTAGCCACGGGCTCCCCCTGTGGTTCGAGTTTTGCAAACTTGGTCATGAGTTTCTGGGAAAAGGAATATGTTTTAGCTCAAACAGAAACTACTTCTAAGATAAAGTTTTACACGAGGTATTTGGATGATATTTTCATCCTATTAGAAGGTTCGGCCCATCAAGCAGCTAATCTTGTTGACTATTTCAACTCGACCACTAACTTTCTTGAATTTACATTTAATTTTAATGATAAAGAAATAGCCTATTTGGATGTTTTACTAACTAAGAATGCTATGTTAGGTAGATTTGAATCTAGAATATACAGGAAAGTTTCCTACTCTAATACTTTCCTGCATTTTACAAGTGCTCATCCCATTCATCAAAAGAAATTGGTGGTCAAAAGCCAGGCCGTGAGAGCAGCCAGAATGGTTAGCAATTTAGAAGACTTTGTGGATGAGTGTAATAACTTAAGAAGTATGTTTCTTAATAGAGCATACCCAAGTAATTTCATAGATAACATCATGGATGAAGTTATTGGTAAAAGAAATAATGGGTTTTACAAACCTATCTTACGGAGAGCTGAATCTAGTACACTGTCTACAGCTAGCCCAGATCAGTTGAATTGTTCTAGCATTCATCTGAATTCGACTGCATTACCTTTTGAATACAGTCTGACACTTACATACTGTTCTGATTTCTCATTATTGAAAAATATTTTTTATAAAAATTGGAACATTTTGAAGGAAAATAAAGAATTGATAATGAAATTAGGGGATAGACCCAAAATTACAATAAGACATGATAAAAACTTCAAACAAATATTGGATACTATTAATAATAATACCAATATAACTACAAGTTTTAAAAACATGTCGACATGTGGTAATTGCCCCTACTGTAAATATATTTATGTAGGACATATTGTTAAAATAAACGGGTTTACCTTAAAAAGCAAATTCAAAAATAACTGTAATTCAAAGATGGTTATATATGTGGCAATATGCCAGCTATGCCACTGTTTCTATATGGGCAAAACCATTAGAAGACTTCGAGATAGAATATATGAGCATGTGTACAACATTAAAAAATGTAATGGTGAGAATGCTCTTGCAAGGCATATTTGTGAATTTCCAGATCATAATTTTAAATTTTGGATATTGGACCAACTTACACCAAATATTAGAGGGGGACCAATAGAATTACAATTGGAACGTTTGGAACTTATTTGGCAAATTAGATTATTTTCATACTGCCTACCTGGATTAAATGATATTTGTTCCATTATGCCTATCTTAAAACTACGCAGTCTAACAAGGTAATTTTTTCCTCTTTCTTTTAGTTTACTATCTCTTTCCTAGTTTCTCCTTCTCTTTTTTATATATATCTTACTTTTTGATCCACTCCTTTTTTATGTTGCATTCCCACTTTCCTTTCCTATTATTCCTTCCCTTTTTCCATCCCACTTCACCCTTTCCCCTCTTTCTTTTTTCTTCTTCTTTTTTCTTTTTTCTTTTTTTTTTTCCTTCCCCCTCCTCCCCCCATCCCTTTTTCCCTCCCCAACCCCCACCCCCTTTTCTTGTATTTAAAATCTCGTGACAAGTTGGAGTAGTGTACATTTGGTAAATTAATTGCTATACATATTTGTCATATAAGTGTACATTATACTTTTCAACATAAAAAAATAAAATATATATATATATTTTTGTTATATTCTGTTAGTTATAAACTGTATATATTTTGATTGTTATAGTAACATGGTAATTATCTATTATACAATTTTAAACAGACATTTTGTCTGTAAAAGTATATGATTTATTAGTTTTTACATATTATAGTATGGGTCTAAGATATTGGAAACGTACTTTTACTGTTATTTCACAGATACATCAATTGCAATAGAAACAATGTAGGACTTATTGACATATTGTTAGCAGGTTAGTGACTTGCTAAAAGTCATTACACGATGTTGATTCTAAAAATTCATTATTTGAAATTCAATACTTGATGCTTGTTTTTTAAAGTGTGTAAAAAGTTATTAATTGATGCTGGTTTTTAAATTGTTTATTTCATTTTAAAAGTGTTCAAGATTTTAACACAATAACTAATGTAATATCAGCTGATCAGCAAGAAGTTACTTAAAGGATGTAGTTAATTAATTAATTCACCCTCTGATGAAGTTCGTACACAGTGCGTACGAAAAGCTACCTGAGTGCTTAAGGAATAAAGAGAGTTTTCTACAGACTGCAGTTGCCTTTTGTGTTCCATGATACTGATTGCCCCAGACTGGCCCCGCCAGCACTGGTATCCAATTCTAAGGAACTTGTCTCAATGCCCGGCTTGGACCTTGCCTCAAATACCTCATCTACTATCCCAAAAAAACAATCAGATCCTGCACAGCTAACTAAAGACCATAAATCTTGCAGCATGGCGGATAATGTAGTGATACAAAATGCACCTCTCACTAAAGCTGTAATGGACGTAATTTTGGAGGCCAGAAGGCCTTGTACCAGAAAATCATACACTGGAAAATGGAAGAGATTCTGTGCTTGGAACCAGGCACAAGGAATTGACACAGCTGTACCAAATATTCCTCAGATTTTGCAATACTTAACTGAGATGCTGGACAAAGGCCTATCCTTTTCATCAATTAAAATTCACGTCTCTGCCATTTCGGCTCATTACAATACAGAGCCACCAATCTTTTCTCTTCCCTTGTTAAGACAGTACCTCAGAGGAGCCAAAAACTTATGGCCCCCAAGGAGACCACCAATACCTGCATGGGACCTCAATTATGTTTTGGAAAAACTCAAGCTGTCTCCTTTTGAACCAACCTCTACAGCTGATATAAAGTTTTTATCTTGGAAAATAGCTCTGCTACTAGCAATAACCTCTGCAAGATGAGTCTCAGAGCTACAGGCATTCATGGCTGTGGAACCTTTTATCATTTTTTATCCAGACAGGGTTTCTCTGAGGACAAACCCCACATTTATGCCTAAGGTAGTGTCCAGTGTGGCCCTTAACCAAACTACTCATCTGCCTACTTTTTATCCAAACCCAAAGACTAAGGGGGAGAGAATTCTGCATTCTTTGGACATACATAGACAGCTACGCTTCTACTTGGACAGAACCAAAGGTTTCAGAAAGACAGAGCAACTACTAGTGGCATATGCTGCAGGATCACAAGGAAAGGCTATCTCAAAGCAGACTATTTGACACCACATTGAAGAGTTGACATTCAGAGCTGTGCTGACACCACATAGATGAGCTGACAGTCAAAGCTGTGCTCACACCACATTGATGAGGTGACAGAGCTGTGCAGACACAACATCCATGAGCTGTTACTCAGAGCTGTGCTAACACTACATTGATGAGTTGATACTTAGAGCTGTGCTGACACCAAATTGATGAGCTGACACTCAGAGCTGTGCTAACAACACATTGATGAGATGACACTCAGAGCTGTGCTGTCACCACATTGATGAGCTGAAACTCAGAACTGTGCTGACACCACATTGATTAGCTGACACTCAGAGCTCTGCAGACATCACAGTAATAAGCTGACTCTGAGAATTCTGCTGACACCACATTGATAAGCTGAAACTCAGAGCTCTGCTGAGACCACATTGAGAAGCTGACACTCAGAGTTGTGATGACACCACATTGATGACCTGACACTCACAGCTTTGCTGACAGCACTTTGATGAGCTGGCACAGAGCTGTTCTAACCCACACAGATGAGCTGACACAGAGCTGTGCTGACACCACATTGATGAGCTGACAGAGCTGTGCTGACACCACACTGATGAGCTGAAACTCAGAGCTATGCTGACACCACATTTATGAGCTGACACTCAGAGCTATGCTGACACCACTTTGATGAGCTGACACTAAGAGCTGTGCTGACACCACATTCATGAGGTGACACAGAACTGTGCTGACACCACATTGGTGAGCTGACACAGAGCTGTGCTAACACCACATTGATGAGAAGATACAAAGCTGTGCTAACGCCACATTGATGAGTTGACACTCAGAGCTCAACCAACACCACATTGATGAGCTGACCGAGCTCTGCTGACACGACATTGATGAGTTGACACAGAGCTGTGCTGACACCACAGTGATGAGCTGACACTCAGAGCTGTGCTGACTCCACATTGATGACCTCACACTCAGAGCTGTGCTGACACCACACTAATGAGCTGATACTCAGAGCTGTGCTGATACCACATTGATGAGCTGACACAGAGCTGTGCTGACACCACATTGATGAGCTGACACTCAGAGCAGTGCTTACACCACATTAATGAGGTGACACTCAGAGCTGTGCAGACACACCATTGATGAGCTGACATTCACAGCTGTGCTGACAGCACATAGATGAGCTGACACTGAGCTGTGCTGGCAATATATTGAAGAGCTGACACAGAGCTGTGCTAACTCCATATTGATGAGTTGATACTTAGAGCAGTGCTGATACCAAATTCATGAGATGGCACTCAGAGCTGTGCTGACACCATATTGACGAGATGACACTCAGAGATGTGCTGTCACCACATTGATAATCTGAACCTAAGAGCTGTGCTAACACCACATTGATGAGCTGAAACTCAGAGCTCTGCAGACACCACAGTGATGAGCTGACTCTGATAATTGTGCTGACACCACAATGATAAGCTGATATTTAGAGCTGTGCTGACACCACATTGATTAGCTGGCACTCAGAGCTGTGTTGACTCCACATTGATGAACTGACACTCACAGCTGTAGTGACAGCACATAGATGAGCTGATGCAGAGCTGTGCTGACCCACATTAATGAGCTGAAACAGTGCTGTGCTGACATCACATTGATGAGCTGACCAACAGAGCTTTGCTGACACCACATTGATGAGCTGACACTCAGAGCTGTGCTGACACCACATTGATGAGCTGACACTGAGAGCTCTGCTAACACCACATTGATGAGCTGACATAGCTGTGCTGACACCACACTGATGAGCTGATACTGAGAGCTATGCTGACACCACATTGATGAGCTGACACTCAGAGCTGTGCTGACACCACATTGATGAGCTGATATTCAGAGATGTGCTAACATCACACTTATAAGTCAACACTAAGAGCTATGCTGACACGACATTCATGAGGTAACACAGAACTGTGCTGACACCACACTGGTGATCTGGCACAAAGCTGTGCTAACAACACATTAATGAGATTATACAAAGCTGTGCTAATGCCACATTGATGACTTTACACTCAGAGCTCCGCTGACACCACATTGATGAGCTGACAGAGCTGTGCTGACACCACACCGATGAGCTGATACTTAGGGTTATGCTGACACCACATTAATGGGCTGATACTCAGAGGTGTGCTGACACCATATTGATGAGCTGCCAGAGCTGTGCTGACACAACATTGATGAGCTGATACACAGCTGTGCTGGCACCACTCTGATCAGATGATACTCTGACCTGAGCTGTGCTGACACCACATTGATGAGCTGATACTCAGATGTCTGCTGACACCATAATGATGAGCTGAAATCAGAGCTCTGCTGACATCACATTGATGAGCTGACACTGAGAGCTCTGCTGACACCTCATTGATGAGCTGCCAGAGCTGTGCTGACACCACACTGATGAGCTGATAGAGCTGTGCTAGTACCATATTGATGAGCTAACACTCAGAGTTGCGCTGACACATTGATGAGCTGTAACTCAGAGCTGTGCTGACACTACATTGATGAGCTGATAGAGATGTGCACACTGATGAGTTTACATAGAGCTGTGCTGACACCACATTGATAAACTGACACTCAGAGCTGTGCTGACTCCACATTGATGAGCTCACACTCAGAGCTGTGCTGACACCACATTGATTGTCTGACACTGAGAGTTCTGTTGATACCACATTGATGAGCTGCCAGAGCTGTGCTGACACCACTCTGATGAGCTGATACTCAGAGCTGTGCTGGCACCACAATGATGAGCTGACACACAGAGTTGTGCTAAGACCACATTGATGAGCTGAAACTCAGAGCTGTGCTGACACCACATTGATGAGCTGATACTCAGAGATGTGCTGACACCACATTGATGAGCTGACAATCAGAGCTGTCCTGACACCACATTTATGAGGTGACACCGAGCTGTGCTGACACCACATTGGTGAGCTGACACAGAGCTGTGCTAACACCACATAGATGAGATGATATAAAGCTGTGCTAATGCCACATTGATGAGCTGACACTCAGAGATATACTGACACCAGAATGATGAGCTGACACTCAAAGGTGTGATGACATCACATTCATGAGTTGACACTCAGAGCTCCACTGACACCACATTTATGAGCTGACAGAGCTGTGCTGACATCACACTGATGAGCTGACACAGGGCTGTGCTGACACCACATTTATGAGCTGACACTCAGAGCAGTGCTTACACCAAATTAATGAGGTGACACTCAGAGCTGTGCAGACACACCATTGATGAGCTGACATTCACAGCTGTGCTGACAGCACATAGATGAGCTGACACTGAGCTGTGCTGGCAATATATTGAAGAGCTGACACAGAGCTGTGCTAACACCATATTGATGAGTTGATACTTAGAGCAGTGCTGATACCAAATTCATGAGATGGCACTCAGAGCTGTGCTGACACCATATTGAGGAAATGACACTCAGAGCTGTGCTGTCACCACATTGATAAGCTGAACCTAAGAGCTGTGCTAACATCACATTGATGAGCTGAAACTCAGAGCTCTGCAGACACCACAGTGATGAGCTGACTCTGATAATTGTGCTGACACCACAATGATAAGCCGATATTTAGAGCTGTGCTGACACCACATTGATTAGCTGGCACTCAGAGCTGTGTTGACTCCACATTGATGTCCTGACACTCACAGCTGTAGTGACAGCACATAGATGAGCTGATGCAGAGCTGTGCTGACCCACATTGATGAGCTGAAACAGTGCTGTGCTGACATCACATTGATGAGCTGACCAACAGAGCTTTGCTGACACCACATTGATGAGCTGACACTCAGAGCTGTGCTGATAGCACATTGATGAGCTGACACTGAGAGCTCTGCTGACACCACATTGATGAGCTGACATAGCTGTGCTGACACCACACTGATGAGCTGATACTCAGAGATTTGCTGACACCACATTGATGAGCTGACACTCAGAGCTGTGCTGACACCACATTGATGAGCTGATATTCAGAGATGTGCTAACATCACACTGATAAGTCAACACTAAGAGCTATGCTGACACCACATTCATGAGGTTACACAGAACTGTGCTGACACAACACTGGTGATCTGGCACAAAGCTGTGCTAACAACACATTCATGAGATTATACAAAGCTGTGCTAATGCCACATTGAATACTTTACACTCAAAGCTCCACCGACACCACATTGATGAGCTGAAAGAGCTGTGCTGACACCACACTGATGAGCTGATACTAAGGGATATGCTGACACCACATTAATGGGCTGATACTTAGAGGTGTGCTGACACCACATTAATGAGCTGCCAGAGCTGTGCTGACACAACATTGATGAGCTGACACACAGCTGTGCTGGCACCACATTGATCAGATGATACTCTGACCTGAGCTGTGCTGACACCACATTGATGAGCTGATACTCAGATGTCTGCTGACACCATAATGATGAGCTGAAATCAGAGCTCTGCTGACACCTCATTGATGAGCTGCCAGAGCTGTGCTGACACCACACTGATGAGCTGATAGAGCTGTGCTAGTACCATATTGATGAGCTAACACTCAGAGTTTCGCTGAAACATTGATGAGCTGTAACTCAGAGCTGTGCTGACACTACATTGATGAGCTGATAGAGATGTGCACACTGATGAGTTGACATAGAGCTGTGCTGACACCACATTGATAAACTGACACTCAGAGCTGTGCTGACTCCACATTGATGAGCTCACACTCAGAGCTGTGCTGACACTACATTGATTGGCTGACACTGAGAGTTCTGCTGATACCACATTGATGAGCTGCCAGAGCTGTGCTGACACCACATTGATGAGCTGATACTCAGAGCTGTGCTGGCACCACAATGATGAGCTGACACACAGAGTTGTGCTAACACCACATTGATGAGCTGAAACTCAGAGCTGTGCTGACACCACATTGATGAGCTGATACTCAGAGTTGTACTGACACCACATTGATGAGCTGACAATCAGAGCTGTCCTGACACCACATTTATGAGGTGACCCCGAGCTGTGCTGACACCACATTGGTGAGCTGACACAGAGCTGTGCTAACACCACATAGATGAGATGATATAAAGCTGTGCTAATGCCACATTGATGAGCTGACACTCAGAGATATGCTGACACCAGAATGATGAGCTGACACTCAAAGGTGTGATGACATCACATTCATGAGTTGATACTCAGAGCTCCACTGACACCACAATTATGAGCTGACAGAGCTGTGCTAACATCACACTGATGAGCTGACATAGGGCTGTGCTGACACCACATTTATGAACTGATACTCAGAGCTGTGCTGACAGCATACTGATGAGCTCATACTCAGAGCTCTGCTGATGCCACATTGATGAGCTGTGCTGACAACACACTGATGAGCTGACACTCAGAGCTGTGCTAATTCTGCATTGATGAGCTGACACTTAGAGTTGTGCTGACACCACAATGATGAGCTGATACTTAGAGCTGTTCTGACAGCACATTGACGAGCAAATACTCAGAGCTGTGCTGACAGAACATTGATGAGCTGAAAGTCAGAGCTGTGCTGACTCCGCACTGATGATCAGACACTCAGAGCTGTGCTGACACCACATTGATGAGCTGATACTCAGAGCTGTGCTAACACCAGGTTGATGAGCTGATACTCAGAAATATGCTGACACCACATTGATATGTTGACACTCAGAGCTATGTTGAGACCACATTGATGAGATAATACTCAGAGCTGTGGTGACACCACATTGAAGAGCTGTCACAGCTGTGCTGACTCCTCATTGATGAGCTGACACAGAGCTTTGCTGACACCAAATTGATGAGCTGACACTAAGGGCTGTACAGACACCACATTGATGAGCTGACACTCAGAGCTGTGCTGACACCACATTGAAGACCTGACATTCAGAGATGTGCTGACATCATATTGATGAGCTGACACTCAGAGCTGTGCTGACACAACATTGATGAGGTGACACTCAGAGATGTGCAGACACAAAATCGATGAGCTGATACTCAGAGCTGTGCTGACACCACATTGATGAGATGACACAGAGCTGCGGTGGCACTACACTGAAGAGCTGCCAGAGAGCTGTGCTGACAACACATCGATGAGCTGATACTTAGAGCTCTGCTGACACCAAATTAATGAGCTGATACTCAGAGCTGTGCTCACTCCGCATTGATGAGATGACACTCAGAGATGTGCTGTCAACACACTGATGAGCTGAATCTCACAGCTGTGCTGACATCACATTGATGAGCTGATAGAGCTGTGCAGACACCACATTGATGAGCTAACACTCAGAGCTGTGCTGACACCACATTGATGAGCGGACACTGGGAGCTGTGCTGACACCACACTGATGAAATGATACTCAGAGCTGCACAGACAGCACATTGATGAGCTGACCTGACCTATATTGATGAGCTGACGCAGAGCTGTGCTGACATCACATTGATGAGCTGACACTCAGTGCTCTGTTGAAACCACATTGATGATCTGACACTCAGAGCTCTGCTGGTACCACATTGATGAGCTGGCACTCAGAGCTGCACTGACACCACATTGATGACCTGACACTCACAGCTGTGCTGACAGCACATAGATGAGCTGATGCAGAGCTGTGCTGACCCACACTGATGAGGTGACACATTGCTGTGCTGACATTGCTTTGATGAACTGACCATCAGAGCTGTGCTGACACCACATTGATGAGCTTGAGAATAATAGATATAAGATAAAAAATAAGTGCAAAAGCCAGATTTAATAAGTTTCAAGTATTTTAGTGAACATTTTATTTAGGACATCTAATTCATTTGTTTTTTTATATGTTTTTAACTTATTTATTCAAGGCAAAGCAGAAAGTATAGAAGGAAGTAATTTATTGACATGTTTTTTTTAAAATTAAAGTATTGATATGATTGGATAGGTTTTAATTATACATGTATAAAAACTGAATTTGTGTTTTAGCACTTTGTATCTGATGAAGTCACTTGTTGGACGAAAACGCAGATTAATAAAGCGTTTATTTTTGGATTATCGTACAATTGGTGGAATTTGTAGTCTGCAGTAGTTTCCTGATCCGTTTGGTTTTTCCTCAAACTTGTTGTTAGTCTCGAGTGGAGGTTGGCCGTTACTTTTTCTTTTTGTTGAAGATATAGATGTCCAAGAGGTAGAGGTCAAACACAAGGTCCTTACAGGCCTCGACAATGGGTTGCATCAGGCCAGAAAGAAGAGGAAGACAGGCCCCAACCATATAAAAAGCAGCTCCAATGACTTCCCACTACAGCTGCCAAACAAATCCCTCTTGGCAGCCCCCTTGGGAAGAAAACTGGCACTCTTCTACCACAATTGGCAAATGATCACCAAAAACAAATGGGTTCTCAACATTGTATTTCAAGGTTACAGGTTCCACTTTCACACTCTGCCAAGGTTAAAAGGAATGCCAAATCTGCCACCAAATCAATGGGCAGAGGCTCAAAAACAAATTACAGCACTCATGGATATGAGAGCTATTCAAATGGTACCATCACAGGAGTAAGGACAAGGATTTTACTCAAGACTCTTTCTGGTACCCAGAAAGGACAAAGCCTGGAGGCCCATTCTGGATCTTTCATCTCTAAACACTTACCTGGATGTTCCGAAATTCAAAATGTTGACACTACAGCAGCTTCTTCCCATGCTGGGCAAGAAAGCTTGGCTCGTGACTTTGGACCTCAAGGAGGCATACTTGCATGTCCCTATCAGACAAAACTGCAGAAGATACCTCAGATTCATAGCTGGTTCAATGCACTACCAATTCTCTGCACTGCCCTTTGGGTTATCTACTGCGCCCGGGGTCTTCACAAAGTGCCTGGCACCAGTAATTGCATGTTGTAGACAGAAAGGAATTCAAATTTATCCGTACCTGGATGACTGCCTGATTCAAGCAGAGAGCAAGGACATTCTTCTAAAGCATCTGGCATTTGTAAAAAAGTTATTAAGTTGCCTGGGGTACACAGTAAATGAAAAGAAATAAAAACTAGTGCCCTCACAAGAGATTATATTCCTGGGTGCCAGCTTGAATGCAACTGCCCAGATGGCTTATCTCACACCAGGCAAGCAAGGACAACTGACTCACTACTTTCAATTGATGGCAACAACAAAGACCCAACTCCCTGCAAGAAAAATTCTGCTGGCCTTGGGTTACATGGCATCCTGCATACTACTAATTCCATATGCCAGACTGCATATGAGGAAACTACAATGGTACCTGAAGAATGAATGGTCTCAACACTGTCAAAGTTTGGAAAAAGTTATACCACTAATCCCTTGCCTTCAACAGGAGTTTCAATGGTGGGCTCAAGCTTGTCACCTCAACAAAGGACAGCCTTTTCAACAACCCACAGCAAAGCAAACACTGACAACAGATGCACTGGATTACGCCTGGGGAGCACACATGGCAGGCAAATGTATTCAGGGCACGTGGCCCGCAGAACAAAGGCATCTTCACATCAATCAAAAAGAGATGCTAGCTGTACAAAATGCCCTTATAGCTTTCAAGGACCTGCTGCATCCAGGACAACTAGTGATAAAGACAGGCAACAACACAGTTATGTGGTACATAAACAAGCAAGGGGGCACTCACTTCTACCCCCTATGCAGACAAGTCATGATCTTGTGGAACACAGCTATAAACCTTCAAGTTCATCTGCAAGCACAATTCCTACCAGGAGAGAAAAACACACTGGCAGACGACTTAAGCAGAAACATCATGGATCCCCACAAATGGGAATTGAATCCACAAATATTCAGAATGATAACACAGAAATGGTGGAGCCCGGACATAGATCTGTTTGCATCCCCAATAAACTGCCAGCTACAAAAATTCTGCACAAGGAGTTACCATCCACAAGCATGGAAAGTGGATGCCCTCTCATTCAGCTGGGAGAACCTACAAGTATACGCTTTCCCACCACTACTTCTCCTGCCAAAGGTACTCATAAAAGCCAGGCAAGAAGAGCCAGATATGATCCTGATTGCACCAGACTGGCCACGCCAGCACTGGTAGCCAATCTTAAGGAGCTTAGCACAAGAACCACCCTGGATTTTGCCTCAAATCCCACATCTGCTGACTCAGCACAACAATCAAATACTACACAGCCAGCTAAGTACCTCAGACCTAGCTGCATGGAAGATTCCTTAGTCAAGCAAGTAATGCCTCTCTCCAAAGCTGTTATGGATGTCATTCTGGAGGCCAGAAGGCATAGTACCAGAAAAGTCTATTCGGATAAATGGAAGAGATTCTGTGCCTGGAACCAAGCTCACAGCCTTGACCCTCTTGTCCCAAACATTCCTCAGATACTACAATACTTAACTGAGATGCTGGACAAAGGCCTCTCCTTCTCATCCATCAAGATCCACACCTCTGCCATCTCTGCTCATTACAACACAGATCCACCAATTTTCTCTAATCCTCTGTTAAAACAGTACCTCAGAGGGGCTAAAAACATAAGACTGCCCCGTAGAGCACCTACTCCAACTTGGGACCTCAACTTTGTTTTGGAAAAACTAACTCTACCTCCTTTTGAGCCAGCTAACACAGCAGAATTAAAATATATCTCTTGGAAAACTGCTCTGCTCCTGGCAATAACATCAGCACGAAGAGTTTCAGAATTACAGGCACTAATGGTAGTGGAACCTTTCCTCATTTTCCACCAGGACAGGGTGTCTTTAAGAACTAACCCTACATTTATGCCAAAGGTGGTATCCAGTGTGGCTCTAAACCAAACTATTCACCTGCCAACTTTTTATCCTAAACCACAGAATAAAGGAGAGAGACTACTGCACTCCTTGGACATTCACAGGCAGTTACACTTCTACTTGGACAAAACCAAAGCTTTCAGAAAATCTGAGCAATTATTGGTAGCATATGCTGCAGGAGCACAGGGAAAAGCCATTTCAAAACAGACTATTTCAAAATGGATAGGACATTGTATACATTTCTGCTACACCTACCATGGAAAACCTGTACCTAGCAGCATTAGATCTCACTCCACCAGGGCAACAGCCACTTCAACTGCCTACCTCAGGGGAGTACCTACCAAGGATATTTTGGAAGCAGCAACTTGGAGTTCTGTACATACCTTCAGCAAGCATTACCATCTGCCTCTATACTCTAAATCCATAGTGGGCTTCACCACTGCAATGCTGCAGGGCCTTATAGCCACCCCTAATGCCTTATAGAACCAGCCACCCTACCTCAGCTTTGGGATTCTACCCAAGTGTAATGACAGCAGCAGTGTAACACGATGAACATAGTACAGTTTTGTACCTACCATAAATGTAGATGTTTGAGTGTATACACTGCTGCAGTCCAGGTTACCCTCCCTCCTTCTCCTCTTACTGGCTGGTACGTACCTATGTCTTCTACCCTTACTACCTATGGGGAGTATTTGCTGGTAGCTGTAAGTTGTTTTTTGCTTTTCTTATGTATGTTTTATTAGCAATTGGAATTGCCTACCTATTTAGAGGCACCTGACATCTGGGGCAAGAAAAACTGAAGAAAATGGTGTCGGCTGCATCTTCTATACCCCTGTCGCACTGACATCAGGGAGGAGGTGACAGCAACTGACGCCGGACCAAGACTTTGGAACTCAGGCCAACTGGGGAACTGCCTGACGGCAGGATAACCCAGGTGTAATGACTGCAGCAGTGTATACACTAGAACATCTACATTTATGGTAGGTACAAAACTGTACTTTGTGCTGACACCACATTGATGAGCTGACACTCAGTGCTGTGCTGACACCACATTGAAGAGCTGACATTCAGAACTGTGCTGAAACCACATAGATGAGCTGACAGTCAAAGCTGTGCTGACACCACATTGATGAGATGACAGAGCAGTGAAGACACAACATACATGAGCTGTTACTCAGAGCTGTGCTAACACCACATTGCTGAGTTGATACTTAGAGCTGTGCTGACACTAAATTGATGAGCTGACACTCAGAGCTGTGCTAACAACACATTGACAAGATGACACTCAGAGCTGTGCTGTCACCACATTGATGAGCTGAAACTCAGAGCTGTGATGACACCAGATTGATTAGCTGACACTCAGAGCTCTGCAGACATCACAGTAATAAGCTGACTCTGAGAATTGTGCTGACACCACATTGATAAGCTGATACTCAGAGATCTGCTGACACCACATTGAGAAGCTGATACTCAGAGTTGTGATGACACCACATTGATGACCTGACACTCACAGCTTTGCTGACAGCACTTTGATGAGCTGGCACCGAGCTGTGCTGACCCACACTGATGAGCTGACAGAGCTGTGCTGACACCACACTGATGAGCTGAAACTCAGAACTATGCTGACACCACTTTGATGAGCTGACACTCAGAGCTGTGCTGACACCACATTGATGAGCTGATACTCAGAGATGTGCTAACACCACACTGATAAGCTGACACTAAGTGCTGACACCCCATTCATGAGGTGACACAGAACTGTGCTAACACCACATCGGTGAGCTGACACAGAGCTGTGCTAACACCACATTGCTGAGAAGATACAAAGTTGTGCTAATGCCACATTAATGAGTTGACACTCAGAGCTCCGCCGACACCACATTGATGAGCTGACAGAGCTGTGCTGACACCACACTTATGAGCTGATACTCAGAGCTGTGCTGATACCACATTGATGAGCTGACACAGAGCTGTGCTAACACCACGTTGATGAGAAGACACAAAGCTGTGCTAACGCCACATTGATGAGTTGACATTCAGAGCTGTGCTGACTCCACATTGATGAGCTCACACTCAGAGCTGTGCTAACACCACACTAATGAGCTGATACTCAGAGCTGTGCTGATACCACATTGATGAGCTGACACAGAGCTGTGCTGACACCACATTGATGAGCTGACATTTACAGCTGTGCTGACAGTCACATAGATGAGCTGAAACTGAGCTGTGCTGGCAATACATTGAAGATCTGACACAGAGCTGTGCTAACACCACATTGATGAGTTGATATTTAGCTGTGCTGATACCAAATTCATGAGATGGCACTCAGAGCTGTGCTGACACCACATTGATGAGATGACACTCAGAGCTGTGCTGTCACCACATTGATAAGCTGAACCTAAGAGCTGTGCTAACACCACATTGATGAGCTGAAACTCAGAGCTCTGCAAACACCACAGTGATGAGCTGACACCACAATGATAAGCTGATATTTAGAGCTGTGCTGACACCACATTGATTAGCTGGCACTCAGAGCTGTGTTGACTCCACACTGATGACCTGACACTCACAGCTGTGGTGACAGCACATAGATGAGCTGATGCAGAGCAGTGCTGACATCATATTGATGAGCTGACCAACAGAGCTTTGCTGACACCACATTGATGAGCTGACACTCAGAGCTGTGCTGACACCACATTGATGAGCTGCCACTGAGAGCTCTGCTGACACCACATTGATGAGATGAAACTGAGAGCTATGCTGACACCACATTGATGAGCTGACACTCAGAGCTGGGCTGACACCACATTGATGAGCTGATATTCAGAGATGTGCTAACACCACACTGATAAGCTGACACTATGAGCTGTGCTGACACCACATTCATGATGTAACACAGAACTGTGCTGACACCACACTTGTGAGCTGACACAGAGCTGTGCTAACAACACATTAATGAGATGATACCAAGCTGTGCTAATGCCACATTGATGAGTTGACACTCAGAGCTCCGCCAACACCACATTGATGAACTGACAGAGCTGTGCTGATACCACACTGATGAGCTGATACATACGGTTATGCTGACACCACATTAATGGGCTGATACTGAGAGGTGTGCTGACAACACATTGATGAGCTGCCAGAGCTGTGCTGACACCACAATGATGAGCTGATACTCAGATGTCTGCTGGCACCATAATGATGAGCTGAAATCAGAGCTGTGCTGACATCACATTGATGAGCTGACACTGAGAGCTCTGCTGACACTACATTGATGAGCTGCCAGAGCTGTGCTGACACCACACTGATGAGCTGATAGAGCTGTGCTAGTCCCATATTGATGAGCTAACACTCAGAGTTGCACTGACACCACATTGATGAGTTGTAACTCAGAGCTGTGCTGACACTACATTGATGAGCTGATAGTCAGAGCTGTGCTGACACCACATTGATGAGTTGACATAAAGCTGTGCTGACTCCACATTGATGAGCTCACACTCAGAGCTGTGCTGACACCACATTGATGGGCTGACACTGAGAGCTCTGCCGACACCACATTGATGAGCTGCCAGAGCTGTGCTGACACCACATTGATGAGCTGATACTCAGGGCTGTGCTGGCACCACATTGATGAGCTGACACACAGAGTTGTTCTAACACCACATTGATGAGCTGAAACTCAGAGCTGTGCTGACACCACATTGATGAGCTGATACTCAGAGATGTGCTGGCACCACATTGATGAACTGACAATCAGAGCTGTCCTGACACCACATTCATGAGGTGACACAGAGCTGTGCTGACACCACATTGGTGAGCTGACACAGAGCTGTGCTAACACCACATTGATGAGCTGATACAAAGCTGTGCTAATGCCACATTGATGAGCTGACACTCAGAGATATGCTGACACCAGAATGATGAGCTGACACTCAAAGGTGTGATGATATTACATTCATGAGTTGACACTCAGAGCTCCACTGACACCACATTTATGAGCTGACAGAGCTGTGCTGACACCACACTGATGAGCTGACACAGAGCTGTGCTGACACCACATTTATGAGCTGATACTCAGAGCTGTGCTGACAGCATATTGATGAGCTCATACTCAGAGCTCTGCTGATACCACATTGATGAGCTATTACTCAGAGCTGTGCTGACAACACATTGATGAGCTGACACTCAGAGCTGTGCTGACACCACATTGATGAGCTGATAGAGCTGTGCTGACACCACAATGAGATGATACTCAGAGCTGATCTGACAGCACATTGACGAGCAAATACTCAGAGCTGTGCTGACAGAACATTGATGAGCTGAAACTCAGAGCTGTGCTGCACCACACTGATGAGTTGACAGTCAGAGCTGTGCTGACACCGCACTGATGAGCAGAAACGCAGAGCTGTGCTGACACCACATTGATGAGCTGATACTCAGAGCTGTGCTGACAATAGGTTGATGAGCTGATATTCAGAAATATGCTGACACCACATTGATATGTTGACACTCAGAGCTGTGTTGAAACCGCATTGATGAGATAATACTCAGAGCTGTGGTGACACCACATTGATGAGCTGTCACAGCTGTGTTGACACCACACTGATGAGCTGACACAGAGCTGTGCTGACATCACATTTATGAACTGATACTCAGAGCTGTGCTGACAGCATATTGATGAGCTCATACTCAGAGCTCTGCTGATACCACATTGATGAGCGCTTACTCAGAGCTGTGCTGACAACACACTAATGAGCTGACACTCAGAGCTGTGCTAATTCCACATTGATGTGCTGACACTTAGAGCTGTGCTGACACCACATTGATGAGCTGATAGAGCTGTGCTGACACCACAATGATGAGCTGATATGCAGAGCTGTACTGACAGAACATTGATGAGCTGAAACTCAGAGCTGCGCTGTACCACACTGATGAGCTGACAGTCAGAGCTGTGCTGACACTGCACTGATGAGCAGACACTCAGAGCTGTTCTGTCACCATATTGATGAGCTGATACTCAGAGCTGTGCTGACACCAGGTTGATGAGCTGATACTCAGAAATATGCTGACATCACATTGATATGTTGACACTCACAGCTGTATTGAGACCACATTGATGAGCTAATACTCAGAGCTGTGTTGACACCACATTGATGAGCTGTCACAGCTGTGCTGACTCCTCATTGATGAGCTGACACAGAGCTTTGCTGACACCAAATTGATGAGCTGACACTAAGGGCTGTACAGACACCACATTGATGAGCTGACACTCAGACCTGTGCTGACACCACATTGAAGACCTGACATTCAGAGCTGTGCTGACACCATATTGATGAGCTGACACTTAGAGCTTTGCTGACACAACATTGATGAGGTGACACTCAGAGATGTGCAGACACAAAATTGATGAGCTGATACTCAGAGCTGTGCTGACACCACATTGATGAGACGACATAGAGCTGTGGTGGCACTACAGTGAAGAGCTGCCAGAGAACTGTGCTGACAACACATTGATGAGCTGATACTTAGAGCTGTGCGGACACCAAATTAATGAGCTCATACTCAGAGCTGTGCTCACACCACATTGATGAGCTGACACTTAGAGCTTTACTGACGCAACATTGATGAGGTGACACTCAGAGATGTGCAGACACAAAATTGATGAGCTGATACTCAGAGCTGTGTTGACACCACATTGATGAGCTGTCACAGCTGTGATGAGTCCTCATTGATGAGCTGACACAGAGCTTTGCTGACACCAAATTGATGAGCTGACACTAAGGGCTGTACAGACACCACATTGATGAGCTGACACTCAGAGCTGTGCTGACACTACATTGAAGACCTGACATTCAGGGCTGTGCTGACACCATATTGGTGAACTGACACTTAGAGCTTTGCTGATACAACATTGATGAGGTGAAACTCAGGGATGTGCAGACACAAAATCGATTAGCTGATATGCAGAGCTGCGCTGACACCACATTGATGAGATGACATAGAGCTGTGGTGACACTACAGTGAAGAGATGCCAGAGAACCTGTGCTGACAACTCATTGATGAGCTGATATTTAGAGCTGTGCGGACACCAAATGAATGAGCTGATAATCAGAGCTGTGCTCACACCACATTGATGAGATGACACTCAGAGATCTGCTGTCAACACATTGATGAACTGAATCTCGCAGCTGTGCTGACATCATGTTGATGAGCTGATAGAGCTGTGCAGACACCACATTGATGAGCTAATACTCAGAGCTGTGCTGACACCACATTGATGAGCGGACACTGGGAGTTGTGCTGACACCACATTGATGAACTGACACTCACAGCTGCGCAGACAGCACATTGATGAGCTGACCTGACCTACATTGATGAGCTGACACAGAGCTGTGCTGACATCACATTGATGAGCTGGCACTCAGTGCTCTGTTGAAACCACGTTGATGAGCTGACACTCAGAGCTCTGCTGATACCACATTGATGAGCTGACACTGAGAGCTCTGCTGACACCACTTTGATGAGCTGATGCTCAGAGTTGTGCTGACACCACACTGATGAGCTGATACCACATTGATAAGCTGACACTCAGGGCTGTGCTGACACCACATTGATGAACTGACAATCAGTGCTGTACTGACACCATATGGAAGAGCTGACATTCAGAGCTGTGCTGACAGCACATTAATGAGGTGACACTCAGAGCTTTGCAGACACAACATCGATGAGCTAATAGAGCTGTGCTGACACCACATTGAAGAGCTGACATTCAGTGCTGTGCTGATACCATATTGAAGAATTGACATTCAGAACTGTGCTGACACCACATTGATGAGCTGACACTCAGAGCTGTGCTGACACCACATCAAAGAGGTGACACTCAGCACTGTGCAGACACATTGATGAGCTGATAGAGCTGTGCTGACACCACATTTATGACCTCACACTCACAGCTGTGTTGACATCACATAGATGAGCTAACACTGAGCTGAGCTGCAATACATTGAAGAGCTGGCATAGAGCTGTGCTGTCACCACATTGATGAGTTGATACTTAGAGCTGTGCTGATAACAAATTGATGAGATGACACTCAGAGCTGTGTTGACACCACATTGACGAGATGACACTCAGAGCTGTGTTGTCACCACATTGATGAGCTGAACCTAAGATCTTTGCTAACACAACATTGATGGGCTAAAACTCAGAGCTCTGCAGACACCACAGTGATGAGCTGACTCTGAGAATTGTGCTGACACCACAATGATAAGCTCATACTCAGTGCTGTGCTGACACCACATTGATGAGTTGATACTTAGAGCTGTGCTGACATCAAATTGATGAGCTGGCACTCATAGCTGCGCTGACACCACATTGATGACCTGACACTCATAGCTGTGCTGACAGCACATAGATGAGCTGATGCAGAGCTGTGCTGACCCACATTGATGAGCTGACACATTGCTGTGTTGACATCACATTGATGAGCTGACCATCACAGCTGTGCTGACACCACAATGATGAACTGATAGAGCTGTGCTGACACCACACTGATGAGCTGATACTCAGAGATGTGCTGACACCACACTGATGAGCTGACACTACATTGATGAGCTGATGCCCAAAGATGTGCTGACACCACACTGATGAGCTGACACACAGAGCTGTGCAGACGCCACTTTAATGCGCTGATACCACATTGATGAGCTGACACAGAGCTGTGCTGACATCACATTGATGAGCTGACACTCAAAGCTGTGCTGAAACCATGTTGATGAGCTGACACTGAGAGCTCTGCTGACACCACATTGATGAGCTGACAGAGCTGTGCTGACACCACAATAATGAGCTGATACTCAGAGCTGTGCTGACACCACATTGATGAGCTAATATTCAGAGCTGTGCTGACACAACATTGATGAGCTGACACAGAGCTGTGCTGACACTAAATTGATGAGCTGACACTCAGGGATGTTCTTCGTGTTTCACTGTTGCAGTCATTACACTTGGGTTATCCTGCTGGCAGGCTACCCTCAGTCGGCCTGAATTCCAAAGTCTAGGTCTGGCATCGGTTGCTGTCACCTCTTCCCTGACGTCAGTGCGCCAGGGGTATAAATGATGCAACCAATGCCATTTTCCTCAGTCTTTCTTGCCACGCGGTGCCCGAAGCATAAGCAGTTTGCAAGTGCCGGTCGGCTGACTCCTGAGATTTTCTTGTTTGAATTTAGATCCGAAGTCTTCATTAAAAGCTAAGTACCCCGTTGGGGAAACTTTTTTCTTGCTCCAGACCGAAGTCAGAAAAAGTTAATAATTGTATTTCTTGTGGGAAGCAAATACCTCATAAGAACTTTCATTCTTACTGTATTCCTTGCCTAGGCCCTGACCATGACATTGCTAGTTGTCGGTTTTGTGCTAGATTTAACCAACGCACTATTAAGTGTCGGTACGATTTTGCATTACACTATTTTGGCAGAAGATTTAATTATACAATGTCGTCGGATAGCCATCCACCTACCGGAATTCACAAAAAACGCAAAGAAAAAGAAAAGGACAGGCATCCGAGGTCCAAAACCGATGACGAGGCTTCTTCTAAGCCAGTCACTGGTTCACTGGTTCTCAGTGAGGCGCTTTCACAGCCCCTGACGCCCACTACTTTAGACCCGCAGGCCGCTACTGACTCACACGTGGAGTCGCCTAGGCCACTGGAGGCTCAAGGTATTGGACCTTCGGAGACTATTCCCTCAGATGGGTCTGGAGCCGCTGAGCAGACATCGGCTTCTAAGGGTGTTTTCAGACCAACTCAGTTATACATTAAAACAAATTAAGCTTCAAAGGCAAAGACTAAAGCACCCTTAAAGACAAAGAAACAAGTACAACAGCCTCATGGACAGGCCTCCATGCCCAAAAAACATATCCTCAAAATGGTCAAAGACTTGATTACTTTGATCAGGGGTTCCCATCCCCCTCCTGATAAAAGGCCTAGGCAAGAGACAGAATATGAATCTTCAGATCAGGTTTCCATTTCATCTGATTCCTCTTCTGATCAGGAATACTCTCTTCCTCTCTATGAGGATTCTGATGCTGAATAATCTATCCCTTCAGCCTCTCCTCCTGAGGATTACTCTTTTGGGGAAACCTTGCATACCATGAGGGAGCATTTCTACTGGGAGAGCCAACATTTTTCAGAATCTAAGAAAAGGCTCAGAGACTTCCTTTTACTACCACAACACAGGCCCCTAGCTATTCCACCTGTGTTAGACATTGTTGATGATGTATTTTCAGAGTCCAGTCTGACCCCTGACTCCTTACCGCCAGCTCCTGTTAAGCCGGACAGGTACTACAGGGTTCCTGACTCTCATAAATTCCTTTTCAAAAACCCTGCTGCTGACCAAGAAACTATCTCTCAGGGTCCCAAAGGGGTCAAGGCTTCTGCTGCAAAAAACCCTACCCCCTCTGACAGGGATTCTAGGGCATTGGACAGATGAGGAAAAAAGATTTACACTTCCACTACCTTGGCTATAAGGGCTTTAAATTGTCAGTTTCATATGCTCAAATATCAGCTATATATTATGTCACTGCTTAAACAGAAAATGTTGACAAATTCTGAATGTGCAGAAAACAAAGGAATACAGGATTTATTGCATGCAGCTGAACAAGTTGGAAAGCATACTTTGCAATGTGGTTTTGAATCGTTGGAGGACTCCTGCAGAGCCGCTGTTACGGGTTCTGTCATCAGGAGGCATGCTTTGTTAAAGGAACAAAGTCTGCCTGATCATGTCAAAGCAAAATTATTACATGCCCCATTACAGCATGATACATTGTTTGGTGTTAAAGCAGAAGAGGTGTTAAAGAAAATGGAGGACAAAGCTAAATCTATGCAAACGGTTAAGGATTTCTTACAGGTTCAGCCTCCAAGATTTAGCAGACACTGGCCTACAAAAAATTGGTCCTTTCCAGTATCAGACAGATCACAAAGGGGCAGATATAGACACCCAAGAGGCAGATCCCAGCCCCAAGGCTCATACAGGTCTAAACAATGGTGTGCTTCTACCTCCAAATGTGGAGAAGACAAATCACAGCCATACAGGAAACAGTCCCAATGACCCCCCCCCCCCGCCTGCACCAAGCACTTATCTTCTGGCAGCAACTTTAGGGGGAAAACTAGCACGTTTTTCTCAAAACTGGCACATAATAACCCAGGACAAATGGATCCTAGACATAGTGTCACAGGGCTACACGTTTCACTTCCATACCCTGCCAAGGACAAACGGTTGGCCAGACCCGCCAAAACATCAATGGGCAGAGGCACAAAAGCAAGTCTCATCCCTCATGGACATGAGGGCCATTCAACAAGTACCAGAGCAAGAGCAGGGACAAGGATTTTATTCAAGACTTTTCTTGGTGCCAAGAAAGGACAAGACCTGGAGACCAATACTGGACCTATCTATTCTAAATACATTTCTGGATATACCAAAATTTAAAATGTTGACTCTGTAGCAACTTCTGCCCATGCTGGGCAAGAAGGCTTGGCTTGTGACTTTAGACCTAAAGAGGCATACCTACATGTCCCAATCAGACAAACATGCAGACGATACCTCAGATTCAAAGCAGGCTCAATGCATTACCAATTCTCTGCACTGCCCTTTGGCTTGTCTACTGTGCCCAGGGTCTTCACAAATTGCCTGGCACCAGTAATTGCATTCTGCAGGCAAAGAGGAATACAAATATATCCTTACTTGGATGACTGCCTCATTCAAGCAGAGAACAAAGACATTTTACTACAGCATCTGGTATTTGTAAAGAGATTTCTAACAGGCCTAGGGTAAACAGTCAACGAAAAGAAATCAAAACTAGTACCCCCTCAAGAGATAATATTCCTGTGTGCAAGTTTAAATACAACTGCCCAGATGGCTTATCTCATGCCAGACAAACAAAGGCAACTGACTACCTATTTCAACCTGTTGGCAACAAAGGCCCAGTTATCTGCAAGAAAGATACTGCAGACTTTGGGCTTCATGGCATCCTGCATTCTACTAATTCCATATGCGAGACTGCATATGAGGAAACTTCAATGGTACCTAAAAAGTGTTTGGACTCAACATTGCCACAGCCTGGAAACAATAATTACCCTCATTCCCTGCCTGCAACAGGAGTTTCATTGGTGGGCAAAGGCTTGTCACCAGAACAAGGGACAGCCATTCACTTTAACCCCAGCCAGCAGACATTAACAATGTCAGATTATGCCTGGGGGGCCCACATGGCAGGAAGATGTATTCAAGGCAAATGGTCCGCAAACCAAATGCATCTACATAGAAACCAAAAAGAGATGCTAGCTGTTCAGAATGCCCTGACAGCCTTCAAGGACCTACTTCATCCGGGACAATTACTAATAAAGACAGACAACACCACAGTCATGTGGTATATAAACAAGCAGGGAGGCACTCATTCTTACCTCCTTTGCAGACTAGCCATGAATTTGTGGGACACAGCATTGACTTACCAAGTACATCTGCAGGCACAATTCCTGCCAGGAAAGATAAATACTCTGGCAGACGAACTAAGCAGAAACCTCATGGATCTGCACGAGTGGAAATTGGATCCACAAGTCTTCAGCATGATAACAAGGAAATGGGGATGCCCGGACATAGATCTATTTGCCTCTCCTCACAACTACCAACTAAAAAGATTCTGCACAAGGACTTATCACAGACAAGCATGGAAAGTGGACGCCCTATCTTTCAGCTGAAAAAGCTTAGCAGTATATGCCTTTCCTCCACTGCCTCTCCTCCCCAAGGTACTCATAAAGGTCAGATGAGAATCCAAAGATGATACTGATTGCCCCAGACTGGCCCCGCCAGCACTGGTATCCAATTCTAAGGAACTTGTCTCAATGCCCGGCTTGGACCTTGCCTCAAATACCTCATCTACTATCCCAACAAAACAATCAGATCCTGCACAGCCAACTAAAGACCTTAAATCTTGCAGCATGGCGGATAATGTAGTGATACAAAATGCACCTCTCACTAAAGCTGTAATGGACGTAATTTTGGAGGCCAGAAGGCCTTGTACCAGAAAATCATACACTGGAAAATGGAAGAGATTCTGTGCTTGGAACCAGGCACAAGGAATTGACACAGCTGTACCAAATATTCCTCAGATTTTGCAATACTTAACTGAGATGCTGGACAAAGGCCTATCCTTTTCATCAATTAAAATTCACGTCTCTGCCATTTCAGCTCATTACAATACAGAGCCACCAATCTTTTCTCTTCCCTTGTTAAGGCAGTACCTCAGAGGAGCCAAAAACTTATGGCCCCCAAGGAGACCACCAATACCTGCATTTTGGAGAAACTCAACCTGCCTCCTTTTGAGCCAACCTCTACAGCTGATATAAAGTTTTTATCTTGGAAAACAGCTCTGCTACTAGCAATAACCTCTGCAAGATGAGTCTCAGAGCTACAGGCATTCATGGCTGTGGAACCTTTTATCATTTTTTATCCAGACAGGGTTTCTCTGAGGACAAACCCCACATTTATGCCTAAGGTAGTGTCCAGTGTGGCCCTTAACCAAACTACTCATCTGCCTACTTTTTATCCAAACCCAAAGAATAAGGAGGAGAGAATTCTGCATTCTTTGGACATACACAGACAGCTACGCTTCTACTTGGACAGAACCAAAGATTTCAGAAAGACAGAGCAACTACTAGTGGCATATGCTGCAGGATCACAAGGAAAGGCTATCTCAAAGCAGACTATTTGACACCACATTGAAGAGTTGACATTCAGAGCTGTGCTGACACCACATAGATGAGCTGACAGTCAAAGCTGTGCTGACACCACATTGATGAGGTGACACTCAGAGCTGTGCTAACAACACATTGATGAGATGACACTCAGAGCTGTGCTGTCACCACATTGATGAGCTGAAACTCAGAACTGTGCTGACACCACATTGATTAGCTGACACTCAGAGCTCTGCAGACATCACAGTAATAAGCTGACTCAGAATTCTGCTGACACCACATTGATAAGCTGAAACTCAGAGCTCTGCTGAGACCACATTGAGAAGCTGACACTCAGAGTTGTGATGACACCACATTGATGACCTGACACTCACAGCTTTGCTGACAGCACTATGATGAGCTGGCACAGAGCTGTGCTGACCCACACAGATGAGCTGACACAGAGCTGTGCTGACACCACACTGATGAGCTGACAGAGCTGTGCTGACACCACACTGATGAGCTGAAACTCAGAGCAATGCTGACACCACATTTATGAGCTGACACTCAGAGCTATGCTGACACCACTTTGATGAGCTGACACTAAGAGCTGTGCTGACACCACATTCATGAGGTGACACAGAACTGTGCTGACACCACATTGGTGAGCTGACACAGAGCTGTGCTAACACCACATTGATGAGAAGATACAAAGCTGTGCTAATGCCACATTGATGAGTTGACACTCAGAGCTCAACCAACACCACATTGATGAGCTGACCGAGCTCTGCTGACACGACATTGATGAGTTGACACAGAGCTGTGCTGACACCACAGTGATGAGCTGACACTCAGAGCTGTGCTGACTCCACATTGATGAGCTCACACTCAGAGCTGTGCTGACACCACACTAATGAGCTGATACTCAGAGCTGTGCTGATACCACATTGATGAGCTGACACAGAGCTGTGCTGACACCACATTGATGAGCTGACACTCAGAGCAGTGCTTACACCACATTAATGAGGTGACACTCAGAGCTGTGCAGACACACCATTGATGAGCTGACATTCACAGCTGTGCTGACAGCACATAGATGAGCTGACACTGAGCTGTGCTGGCAATATATTGAAGAGCTGACACAGAGCTGTGCTAACTCCATATTGATGAGTTGATACTTAGAGCAGTGCTGATATCAAATTCATGAGATGGCACTCAGAGCTGTGCTGACACCATATTGACGAGATGACACTCAGAGCTGTGCTGTCACCACATTGATAAGCTGAACCTAAGAGCTGTGCTAACACCACATTGATGAGCTGAAACTCAGAGCTCTGCAGACACCACAGTGATGAGCTGACTCTGATAATTGTGCTGACACCACAAAGATAAGCTGATATTTAGAGCTGTGCTGACACCACATTGATTAGCTGGCACTCAGAGCTGTGTTGACTCCACATTGATGAACTGACACTCACAGCTGTAGTGACAGCACATAGATGAGCTGATGCAGAGCTGTGCTGACCCACATTGATGAGCTGAAACAGTGCTGTGCTGACATCACATTGATGAGCTGACCAACAGAGCTTTGCTGACACCACATTGATGAGCTGACACTCAGAGCTGTGCTGACAGCACATTGATGAGCTGACAATGAGAGCTCTGCTAACACCACATTGATGAGCTGACATAGCTGTGCTGATACCACACTGATGAGATGATACTGAGAGCTATGCTGACACCACATTGATGAGCTGACACTCAGAGCTGTGCTGACACCACATTGATGAGCTGATATTCAGAGATGTGCTAACATCACACTGATAAGTCAACACTAAGAGCTATGCTGACACGACATTCATGAGGTAACACAGAACTGTGCTGACACCACACTAGTGATCTGGCACAAAGCTGTGCTAACAACACATTAATGAGATTATACAAAGCTGTGCTAATGCCACATTGATGACTTTACACTCAGAGCTCCGCTGACACCACATTGATGAGCTGACAGAGCTGTGCTGACACCACACCGATGAGCTGATACTTAGGGCTATGCTGACACCACATTAATGGGCTGATACTCAGAGGTGTGCTGACACCATATTGATGAGCTGCCAGAGCTGTGCTGACACAACATTGATGAGCTGACACACAGCTGTGCTGGCACCACATTGATCAGATGATACTCTGACCTGAGCTGTGCTGACACCACATTGATGAGCTGATACTCAGATGTCTGCTAACACCATAATGATGAGCTGAAATCAGAGCTCTGCTGACATCACATTGATGAGCTGACACTGAGAGCTCTGCTGACACCTCATTGATGAGCTGCCAGAGTTGTGCTGACACCACACTGATGAGCTGATAGAGCTGTGCTAGCACCATATTGATGAGCTAACACTCAGAGTTGCGCTGACACATTGATGAGCTGTAACTCAGAGCTGTGCTGACACTACAATGATGAGCTGATAAAGATGTGCACACTGATGAGTTGACATAGAGCTGTGCTGACACCACATTGATAAACTGACACTCAGAGCTGTGCTGACTCCACATTGATGAGCTCACACTCAGAGCTGTAATGACACCACATTGATTGGCTGACACTGCGAGTTCTGCTGATACCACACTGATGAGCTGCCAGAGCTGTGCTGACACCACACTGATGAGCTGATACTCAGAGCTGTGCTGGCACCACAATGATGAGCTGACACACAGAGTTGTGCTAACACCACATTGATGAGCTGAAACTCAGAGCTGTGCTGACAACACATTGATGAGCTGATACTCAGAGATGTGCTGACACCACATTGATGACCTGACAATCAGAGCTGTCCAGAGATCAAATTTATGAGGTGACACCGAGCTGTGCTGACACCACATTGGTGAGCTGACACAGAGCTGTGCTAACACCACATAGATGAGATGATATAAAGCTGTGCTAATGCCACATTGATGAGCTGACACTCAGAGATATGCTGACACCAGAATGATGAGCTGACACTCAAAGGTGTGATGACATCACATTCATGAGTTGACACTCAGAGCTCCACTGACACCACATTTATGAGCTGACAGAGCTGTGCTGACATCACACTGATGAGCTGACACAGGGCTGTGCTGACACCACATTTATGAGCTGACACTCAGAGCAGTGCTTACACCACATTAATGAGGTGACACTCAGAGCTGTGCAGACACACCATTGATGAGCTGACATTCACAGCTGTGCTGACAGCACATAGATGAGCTGACACTGAGCTGTGCTGGCAATATTTTGAAAAGCTGACACAGAGCTGTGCTAACACCATATTGATGAGTTGATACTTAGAGCAGTGCTGATACCAAATTCATGAGATGGCACTCAGAGCTGTGCTGACACCATATTGACAAGATGACACTCAGAGCTGTGCTGTCACCACATTGATAAGCTGAACCTAAGAGCTGTGCTAACACCACATTGATGAGATGACACTGAGAGCTCTGCTGACACCTCATTGATGAGCTGCCAGAGCTGTGCTGACACCACACTGATGAGCTGACAGAGCTGTGCTAGTACCATATTGATGAGCTAACACTCAGAGTTGCGCTGACACATTGATGATCTGTAACTCAGAGCTGTGCTGACACTACATTGATGAGCTGATAGAGATGTGCACACTGATGAGTTGACATAGAGCTGTGCTGACACCACATTGATAAACTGACACTCAGAGCTGTGCTGACTCCACATTGATGAGCTCACACTCAGAGCTGTGCTGACACCACATTGATTGTCTGACACTGAGAGTTCTGTTGATACCACATTGATGAGCTGCCAGAGCTGTGCTGACACCACACTGATGAGCTGATACTCAGAGCTGTGCTGGCACCACAATGATGAGCTGACACACAGAGTTGTGCTAAGACCACATTGATGAGCTGAAACTCAGAGCTGTGCTGACACCACATTGATGAGCTGATACTCAGAGATGTGCTGACACCACATTGATGACCTGACAATCAGAGCTGTCCTGAGACCACATTTATGAGGTGACACCGAGCTGTGCTGACACCACATTGGTGAGCTGACACAGAGCTGTGCTAACACCACATAGATGAGATGATATAAAGCTGTGCTAATGCCACATTGATGAGCTGACACTCAGAGATATGCTGACACCAGAATGATGAGCTGACACTCAAAGGTGTGATGACATCACATTCATGAGTTGACACTCAGAGCTCCACTGACACCACATTTATGAGCTGACAGAGCTGTGCTGACATCACACTGATGAGCTGACACAGGGCTGTGCTGACACCACATTTATGAGCTGACACTCAGAGCAGTGCTTACACCACATTAATGAGGTGACACTCAGAGCTGTGCAGACCATTGATGAGCTGACATTCACAGCTGTGCTGACAGCACATAGATGAGCTGACACTGAGCTGTGCTGGCAATATATTGAAGAGCTGACACAGAGCTGTGCTAACACCATATTGATGAGTTGATACTTAGAGCAGTGCTGATACCAAATTCATGAGATGGCACTCAGAGCTGTGCTGACACCATATTGAGGAGATGACACTCAGAGCTGTGCTGTCACCACATTGATAAGCTGAACCTAAGAGCTGTGCTAACACCACATTGATGAGCTGAAACTCAGAGCTTTGCAGACACCACAGTTATGAGCTGACTCTGATAATTGTGCTGACACCACAATGATAAGCTGATATTTAGAGCTGTGCTGACACCACATTGATTAGCTGGCACTCAGAGCTGTGTTGACTCCACATTGATGACCTGACACTCACAGCTGTAGTGACAGCACATAGATGAGCTGATGCAGAGCTGTGCTGACCCACATTGATGAGCTGAAACAGTGCTGTGCTGACATCACATTGATGAGCTGACCAACAGAGCTTTGCTGACACCACATTGATGAGCTGACACTCAGAGCTGTGCTGATAGCACATTGATGAGCTGACACTGAGAGCTCTGCTGACACCACATTGATGAGCTGACATAGCTGTGCTGACACCACACTGATGAGCTGATACTCAGAGATTTGCTGACACCACATTGATGAGCTGACACTCAGAGCTGTGCTGACACCACATTGCTGAGCTGATATTCAGAGATGTGCTAACATCACACTGATAAGTCAACACTAAGAGCTATGCTGACACCACATTCATGAGTTAACACAGAACTGTGCTGACACCACACTGGTGATCTGGCACAAAGCTGTGCTAACAACACATTAATGAGATTATACAAAGCTGTGCTAATGCCACATTGAATACTTTACACTCAGAGCTCCACTGACACCACATTGATGAGCTGACAGAGCTGTGATGACACCACACTGATGAGCTGATACTTAGGGCTATGCTGACACCACATTAATGGGCTAATACTCAGAGGTGTGCTGACACCATATTGATGAGCTGCCAGAGCTGTGCTGACACAACATTGATGAGCTGACACACAGCTGTGCTGGCACCACATTGATCAGATGATACTCTGACCTGAGCTGTGCTGACACCACATTGATGAGCTGATACTCAGATGTCTGCTGACACCATAATGATGAGCTGAAATCAGAGCTCTGCTGACATCACATTGATGAGCTGACACTGAGAGCTCTGCTGACACCTCATTGATGAGCTGCCAGAGCTGTGCTGACACCACACTGATGAGCTGATAGAGCTGTGCTAGTACCATATTGATGAGCTAACACTCAGAGTTGCACTGACACTTTGATGAGCTGTAACTCAGAGCTGTGCTGGCACTACATTGATGAGCTGATAAAGATGTGCACACTGATGAGTTGACATAGAGCTGTGCTGACACCACATTGATAAACTGACACTCAGAGCTGTGCTGACTCCACATTGATGAGCTCACACTCAGAGCGTTGCTGACACTACATTGATTGGCTGACACTGAGAGTTCTGCTGATACCACATTGATGAGCTGCCAGAGCTGTGCTGACACCACACTGATGAGCTGATACTCAGAGCTGTGCTGGCACCACAATGATGAGCTGACACACAGAGTTGTGCTAACACCACATTGATGAGCTGAAACTCAGAGCTGTGCTGACACCACATTGATGAGCTGATACTCAGAGATGTGCTGACACCACATTGATGAGCTGACAATCAGAGCTGTCCTGACACCACATTTATGAGGTGACACCGAGCTGTGCTGACACCACATTGGTGAGCTGACACAGAGCTGTGCTAACACCACATAGATGAGATGATATAAAGCTGTGCTAATGCCACATTGATGAGCTGACACTCAGAGATATGCTGACACCAGAATGATGAGCTGACACTCAAAGGTGTGATGACATCACATTCATGAGTTGATGCTCAGAGCTCCACTGACACCACAATTATGAGCTGACAGAGCTGTGCTGACATCACACTGATGAGCTGACACAGGGCTGTGCTGACACCACATTTATGAACTGATACTCAGAGCTGTGCATGCAGCATACTGATGAGCTCATACTCAGAGCTCTGCTGATGCCACATTGATGAGTTGTGCTGACAACACACTGATGAGCTGACACTCAGAGCTGTGCTAATTCTGCATTGATGAGCTGACACTTAGAGCTGTGCTGACACCACAATGATGAGATGATACTTAGAGCTGTTCTGACAGCACATTGACGAGCAAATACTCAGAGCTGTGCTGACAGAACATTGATGAGCTGAAAGTCAGAGCTGTGCTGACTCCGCACTGATGATCAGACACTCAGAGCTGTGCTGACACCACATTGATGAGCTGATACTCAGAGCTGTGCTAACACCAGGTTGATGAGCTGATACTCAGAATTATGCTGACACCACATTGATATGTTGACACTCAGAGCTGTGTTGAGACCACATTGATGAGATAATACTCAGAGCTGTGGTGACACCACATTGATGAGCTGTCACAGCTGTGCTGACTCCTCATTGATGAGCTGACACAGAGCTTTGCTGACACCAAATTGATGAGCTGACACTAAGGGCTGTACAGACACCACATTGATGAGCTGACACTCAGAGCTGTGCTGACACCACATTGAAGACCTGACATTCAGAGATGTGCTGACATCATATTGATGAGCTGACACTCAGAGCTGTGCTGACACAACATTGATGAGGTGACACTCAGAGATGTACAGACACAAAATCGATGAGCTGATACTCAGAGCTGTGCTGACACCACATTGATGAGATGACACAGAGCTGTGGTGGCACTACACTGAAGAGCTGCCAGTGAGCTGTGCTGACAACACATTGATGAGCTGATACTTAGAGCTGTGCTGACACCAAATTAATGAGCTGATACTCAGAGCTGTGCTCACTCCACATTGATGAGATGACACTCAGAGATGTGCTGTCAACACACTGATGAGCTGAATCTCGCAGCTGTGCTGACATCACATTGATGAGCTGATAGAGCTGTGCAGACACCACATTGATGAGCTAACACTCAGAGCTGTGCTGATACCACATTGATGAGCGGACACTGGGAGCTGTGCTGACACCACACTGATGAACTGATACTCACAGCTGCACAGACAGCGCATTGATGAGCTGACCTGACCTATATTGATGAGCTGATGCAGAGCTGTGCTGACATCACATTGATGAGCTGACACTCAGTGCTCTGTTGAAACCACATTGATGATTTGACACTCAGAGCTCTGCTGATACCACATTGATGAGCTGGCACTCAGAGCTGCACTGACACCACATTGATGACCTGACACTCACAGCTGTGCTGACAGCACATAGATGAGCTGATGCAGAGCTGTGCTGACCCACACTGATGAGGTGACACATTGCTGTGCTGACATTGCTTTGATGAGCTGACCATCAGAGCTGTGCTGACACCACATTGATGAGCTTACACACAGAGCTGTGCTGACACCACATTGATGAGCTGATGCTCAGAGATATGCTGACACCACATTGATGAGCTGACACAGAGCTGTGCAGACACCACTTTAATGTGCTGATACCACATTGATGAGCTGACACTTACAGCTGTGCTGACACCACATTTATGAGATGACACTCACAGCTGTGCTGACAACACATTGATGAGCTGACACTGAGAGCTCTGCTGACACCACTTTGATGAGCTGACAGAGCTGTGCCGACACCACACTGATGAGCTGATGCTCAGAGCTGTGCTGGCACCACATTGATGAGCTGACACCACATTGATGAGCTGACACTCAGGGCTGTGCTGACACCACATTGATGAGCTGACAATCAGTGCTGTGCTGACACCATATGGAAGAGCTGACATCCAGAGCTGTGCTGACACCACATTGATGAGTTGACACTCAGAGCCGTGCTGACACCACATTAATGAGGTGACACTCTGAGCTTTGCAGACACAACATCGATGAGCTGATGGAGCTGTGCTGACACCACATTGAAGAGCTGACATTCAGTGCTGTGCTGACACCATATTGAAGAACTGACATTCAGAGCTGTGCTGACACCACATTGATGAGCTGACACTCAGAGCTGTGCTGACACCACATTAATGAGGTGACACTCAGTGCTGTGCAGACACATTGATGAGCTGATAGAGCTGTGCTGACACCACATTGAAGACCTCACACTCACAGCTGTGCTGACACCACATGGATGAGCTGACACAGAGCTGTGCTGTCACCACATTGATGAGTTGATACTTAGAGCTGTGCTGACACCAAATTGATGAGATGACACTCAGAGCTGTGTTAACACCACATGGATGAGATGACACTCAGAGCTGTTTTGTCACCGCATTGATGAGCTGAACCTAAGAGCTGTGCTAACACAACATTGATGAGCTAAAACTCAGAGCTCTGCAGACACCACAGTGATGAGCTGATGCTGAAAATTGTGCTGACACTGCAATGATAAGCTGATACTCAGTGCTGTGCTGTTACCACACTGATGAGCTGGCACTCAGAGCTGCACTGACTCCACATTGATGACCTGACACTCACAGCTGTGCTGACAGCACATAGATGAGCTGATGCAGAACTGTGCTGACCCACACTGATGAGGTGACACATTGCTGTGCTGACATTGCATTGATGAGCTGACCATCAGAGCTGTGCTGACACCACATTGATGAGCTGACAGAGCTGTGCTGACACCTCACTGATGAGCTGATACTCAGAGATTTGCTGACACCACATTGATGAGCTGACACACAGAGCTGTGCTGACATCACATTGATGAGCTGATACTCAGAGATGTGCTGATACCACATTGATGAGCTGACACAGAGCTGTGCAGACACCACTTTAATGTGCTGATACCACATTGATGAGCTGACACAGAGCTGTGCTGACACCACATTTATGAGATGACACTCACAGCTGTGCTGACAACACATTGATGAGCTGACACAGAGTTGTGCTGACCCACATTGATGAGCTGACACAGAGCTGTGCTGACATCACAATGATGAGCTGACACTCAGAGCTGTGCTGAAACCACATTGATGAACTGACACTGAGAGCTCTGCTGACACCACATTGATGAGCTGACAGAGGTGTGCTGACACCACAATAATGAGCTGATACTCAGAGCTGTGCTGACACCACATTGATGAACTAATACTCAGAGCTATGCTGACACAACATTGATGAGCTGACACAGAGCTGTGCTGACACCAAATTGATGAGCTGACACTCATGATGTTCATCGTGTTACACTGCTGCAGTCATTACACTTGAGTTATCCTGCCATCAGACGGTTCCCCAGTCGGCCTGAGTTCCAAAGTCTTGGTCCGGCGTCGGTTGCTATCGCCTCCTCCCTGACGTCAGTGTGACAGGGGTATATAAAATGCAGCTGACGCCATTTTCTTCAGTCTTTCTTGCTGCACGGTGCCCGAAGCAAAAGCAGTTCACAAATGCCGGTCGGCCGTCTCCTGAGATTTTCATTCCGAATCCAGAACCGAAGTCTTCTACAAAGCTAAGTACCCCATTGGGGAAACTTTTTCTTGCCTCAGACCATCGTCAGTAAAAGTTAATAACTGTATTTCTTGTGGGAAGCAAATACCTCATAAGGATTTCCATTCCTATTGTATCCCATGCCTAAGCCCAGACCACGACGTCACTGGTTGTCGGTTTTGTGCTAGGTTTAACTTGCCCGACATTATTTTGGTAAAAAAATCAATTATACCATGTCGTCAGAACTTCCGACGAGCAGAATACACAAAAAGTGCAAAGACAAGGATAGGCATCCGCGGCCCAAAACTGACGACGAAGCCTCTTCTCGGCCAGTCGCCAGTTCTCCGGTTTTCAGCGAGGCACCTTCGCAGCCCCTGACGACTGCTTCTGTAGAACCACAGTCCGCCTCTGACTCCCACATGGAGATGGCTGGGCCTTCGGAAGCACAAGTTATTCAGCCTACCGAGACTAACCTTTCAGAAGGATCCAGAGTAGCTGAACAACCCACAGCTTCAGAGGGTGTCTTCAGACCTACTCAGTTAAGCATCAAACCCTCAGCTAAGTCTACGCCTCCTTTAAAATCAAAGAGACAAATACAGCATTCTCCAGGGCAGGCCTCCATGCCTAAGAAACAAATGCTCAAAATGGCCAAAGACCTAATCACTCTGATCAGGGGGCCCCATCCCCCTCCCCCTCCCGATAAAAGGCCTAGACAGGATGCAGACTATGACTCATCCGACCAGGTGTCCATCTCTTCTGATTCATCCTCAGACCTAGGATACTCTTTACCCCCTTATGAGAATTCTGATGCTGAGGAATCAATTCCATCAGCCTCACCGCCTGAGGACTACTCCTTTGGGGAAACCCTACATACCATGAGGGAGCATTTCCACTGGGAAGGCTAGGATTACTCAGAATCCAAGAAAAGGCTCAGAGACTTCCTTTTATTACCTCAACACAGACCCCTTGCTATTTCACCAGTGTTAGATATTGTGGATGATGTGTATACTGAATCCAGCTTAAATCCTGATTCCTTACCTACAGCCCCTGTTAAACCTGACAGATACTGCAGAGTCCCTGACTCACATAAATTTCTGTAGAAAAGCCCTGTAGCTGACCCTGAAACTATTTCTCAGGGACCCAAAGGAGTTAAGGCCTCATCAGCCAAGAATCCAGTTCCCTCTGACAGAGATTCCAGAGCATTAGACAGATGGGGAAAGAAAGTGTATACGTCTGCAACTTTAGCAATGAGAGCCTTAAATTGCCAGTTTCACATGCTAAAATATCAGCAATTTTTTACTGTCTCAGTTAAAACAAAAAATTCTTCCAGAATCAGATCCTCCTAATTTTAAGGAAATGCAGGATTTATTGAATGCAGCTGAACAAGTGGGAAAGCATACTTTGCAATGTGGTTTTGATTCTCTAGAGGCCTCCTGCAGAGCAGCAGTTACAGGCTCTGTCATTAGAAGACATGCTTGGTTAAAAGAACATACGTTACCAGATCATGCTAAAGCAAAATTATTGGATGCACCTTTGCAGCAAGATGTGTTATTTGGAGTTAAGGCAGAAGAGGTATTAAAGAAAATGGAGGACAAGGCAAAATCTATGCAAATGGTGAAGGATTTCTTACAGGTTCAGCCTCCTAGATTTAGCAGAAACTGGCCAACTAGGAAGTGGTCCTTTCCAATTACAGACAGACCTCAAAGGGGAAGATATAGATGTCCAAGAGGTAGAGGTCAAACACAAGGTCCTTACAGGCCTCGACAATGGGTTGCATCAGGCCAGAAAGAAGGGGAAGACAGGCCCCAACCATATAAAAAGCAGCTCCAATGACTTCCCACTACAGCTGCCAAACAAATCCCTCTTGGCAGCCCCCTTGGGAAGAAAACTGGCACTCTTCTACCACAATTGGCAAATGATCACCAAAAACAAATGGGTTCTCAACATTGTATTTCAAGGTTACAGGTTCCACTTTCACACTCTGCCAAGGTTAAAAGGAATGCCAAATCTGCCACCAAATCAATGGGCAGAGGCTCAAAAACAAATTACAGCACTCATGGATATGAGAGCTATTCAAAAGGTACCATCACAGGAGCAAGGACAAGGATTTTACTCAAGACTCTTTCTGGTACCCAGAAAGGACAAAGCCTGGAGGCCCATTCTGGATCTTTCATCTCTAAACACTTACCTGGATGTTCCGAAATTCAAAATGTTGACACTACAGCAGCTTCTTCCCATGCTGGGCAAGAAAGCTTGGCTCGTGACTTTGGACCTCATGGAGGCATACTTGCATGTCCCTATCAGACAAAACTGCAGAAGATTCCTCAGATTCATAGCTGGTTCAATGCACTACCAATTCTCTGCACTGCCCTTTGGGTTATCTACTGCGCCCGGGGTCTTCACAAAGTGCCTGGCACCAGTAATTGCATGTTGTAGACAGAAAGGAATTCAAATTTATCCATACCTGGATGACTGCCTGATTCAAGCAGAGAGCAAGGACATTCTTCTAAAGCATCTGGCATTTGTAAAAAAGTTATTAAGTTGCCTGGGGTACACAGTAAATGAAAAGAAATAAAAACTAGTGCCCTCACAAGAGATTATATTCCTGGGTTCCAGCTTGAACGCAACTGCCCAGATGGCTTATCTCACGCCAGGCAAGCAAGGACAACTGACTCAATACTTTCAATTGATGGCAACAAAGACCCAACTCCCTGCAAGAAAAATTTTGCTGGCCTTGGGATACATGGCATCCTGCATACTACTAATTCCATATGCCAGACTGCATATGAGGAAACTACAATGGTACCTAAAGAATGAATGGTCTCAACACTGTCAATGTTTGGAAAAAGTTATACCACTAATCCCTTGCCTTCAACAGGAGTTTCAATGGTGGGCTCAAGCTTGTCACCTCAACAAAGGACAGCCTTTTCAACAACCCACAGCAAGGCAAACACTGACAACAGATGCATTGGATTACGCCTGGGGAGAACACATGGCAGGCAAATGTATTCAGGGCACGTGGCCCGCAGAACAAAGGCATCTTCACATCAATCAAAAAGAGATGCTAGCTGTACAAAATGCCCTTATAGCTTTCAAGGACCTGCTGCATCCAGGACAACTAGTGATAAAGACAGACAACAACACAGTTATGTGGTACATAAACAAGCAAGGGGGCACTCACTCCTACCCCCTATGCAGACAAGTCATGATCTTGTGGAACACAGCTATAAACCTTCAAGTTCATCTGCAAGCACAATTCCTACCAGGAGAGAAAAACACACTGGCAGACGACTTAAGCAGAAACATCATGGATCCCCACGAATGGGAATTGAATCCACAAATATTCAGAATGATAACACAGAAATGGTGGAGCCCGGACATAGATCTGTTTGCATCCCCAATAAACTGCCAGCTACAAAAATTCTGCACAAGGAGTTACCATCCACAAGCATGGAAAGTGGATGCCCTCTCATTCAGCTGGGAGAACCTACAAGTATATGCTTTCCCACCACTACTTCTCCTGCCAAAGGTACTCATAAAAGCCAGGCAAGAAGAGCCAAATATGATCCTGATTGCACCAGACTGGCCACGCCAGCACTGTTAGCCAATCTTAAGGAGCTTAGCACAAGAACCACCCTGGATTTTGCCTCAAATCCCACATCTGCTGACTCAGCACAACAATCAAATACTACACAGCCAGCTAAGTACCTCAAACCTAGCTGCATGGAAGATTCCTTAGTCAAGCAAGTAATGCCTCTCTCCAAAGCTGTTATGGATGTCATTCTGGAGGCCAGAAGGCATAGTACCAGAAAAGTCTATTCGGATAAATGGAAGAGATTCTGTGCCTGGAACCAAGCTCACAGCCTTGACCCTCTTGTCCCAAACATTCTTCAGATACTACAATACTTAACTGAGATGCTGGACAAAGGCCTCTCCTTCTCATCCATCAAGATCCACACCTCTGCCATCTCTGCTCATTACAACACAGATCCACCAATTTTCTAATCCTCTGTTAAAACAGTACCTCAGAGGGGCTAAAACATAAGACTGCCCAGAGCACCTACTCCAACTTGGGACCTCAACTTTGTTTTGGAAAAACTAACTCTACCTCCTTTTGAGCCAGCTAACACAGCAGAATTAAAATATATCTCTTGGAAAACTGCTCTGCTCCTGGAAATAACATCAGCACGAAGAGTTTCAGAATTACAGGCACTAATGGTAGTGGAACCTTTCCTCATTTTCCACCAGGACAGGGTGTCTTTAAGAACTAACCCTACATTTATGCCAAAGGTGGTATCCAGTGTGGCTCTAAACCAAACTATTCACCTGCCAACTTTTTATCCTAAACCACAGAATAAAGGAGAGAGACTACTGCACTCCTTGGACATTCACAGGCAGTTACACTTCTACTTGGATAAAACCAAAGCTTTCAGAAAATCTGAGCAATTATTGGTAGCATATGCTGCAGGAGCACAGGGAAAAGCCATTTCAAAACAGACTATTTCAAAATGGATAGGACATTGTATATGTTTCTGCTACACCTACCATGGAAAACCTGTACCTAGCAGCATTAGATCTCACTCCACCAGGGCAACAGCCACTTCAACTTCCTACCTCAGGGGAGTACCTACCAAGGATATTTTGGAAGCAGCAACTTGGAGTTCTGTACATACCTTCAGCAAGCATTACCATCTGCCTCTATACTCTAAATCCAGAGCGGGCTTCACCACTGCAATGCTGCAGGGCCTTATAGCCACCCCTAATGCCTTATAGAACCAGCCACCCTACCTCAGCTTTGGGATTCTACCCAAGTGTAATGACAGCAGCAGTGTAACACGATGAACATAGTACAGTTTTGTACCTACCATAAATGTAGATGTTCGAGTGTATACACTGCTGCAGTCCAGGTTACACTCCCTCCTTCCCCTCTTACTGGCTGGTACGTACCTATGTCTTCTACCCTTACTACCTATGGGGAGTATTTGCTGGTAGCTGTAAGTTGTTTTTTGCTTTTCTTATGTATGTTTTATTAGCAATTGGAATTGCCTACCTATTTAGAGGCACCTGACATCTGGGGCAAGAAAAACTGAAGAAAATGGCATCGGCTGCATCTTCTATACCCCTGTCGCACTGACATCAGGGAGGAGGTGACAGCAACTGACGCCGGACCAAGACTTTGGAACTCAGGCCAACTGGGGAACTGCCTGACGGCAGGATAACCCAGGTGTAATGACTGCAGCAGTGTATACACTAGAACATCTACATTTATGGTAGGTACAAAACTGTACTTTGTGCTGACACCACATTGATGAGCTGACATTCAGAACTGTGCTGAAACCACATATATGAGCTGACAGTCAAAGCTGTGCTGACACCACATTGATGAGGTGACAGAGCAGTGCAGACACAACATACATGAGCTGTTACTCAGAGCTGTGCTAACACCACATTGCTGAGTTGATACTTAGAGCTGTGCTGACACTAAATTGATGAGCTGACACTCAGAGCTGTGCTAACAACACATTGACAAGATGACACTCAGAGCTGTGCTGTCACCACATTGATGAGCTGAAACTCAGAGCTGTGATGACACCAGATTGATTAGCTGACACTCAGAGCTCTGCAGACATCACAGTAATAAGCTGACTCTGAGAATTGTGCTGACACCACATTGATAAGCTGATACTCAGAGATCTGCTGACACCACATTTAGAAGCTGATACTCAGAGTTGTGATGACACCACATTGATGACCTGACAATCACAGCTTTGCTGACAGCACTTTGATGAGCTGGCACCGAGCTGTGCTGACCCACACTGATGAGCTGACAGAGCTGTGCTGACACCACACTGATGAGCTGAAACTCAGAACTATGCTGACACCACTTTGATGAACTGACACTCAGAGCTGTGCTGACACCACATTCATGAGGTGACACAGAACTGTGCTAACACCACATCGGTGAGCTGACACAGAGCTGTGCTAACACCACATTGATGAGAAGATACAAAGTTGTGCTAATGCCACATTAATGAGTTGACACTCAGAGCTCCGCCGACACCCCATTGATGAGCTGACAGAGCTGTGCTGACACCACACTTATGAGCTGATACTCAAAGCTGTGCTGATACCAAATTGATGAGCTGACACAGAGCTGTGCTAACACCACGTTGATGAGAAAATACAAAGCTGTGCTAACGCCACATTAATGAGCTGACACTCAGAGCTGCACTGACACCACATTGATGAGCTCACACTCAGAGCTGTTCTAACACCACACTGATGAGCTGATACTCAGAGCTGATAGAGCTGTGCTGACACCACATTGATGCACTGGCACAGAGCTGTGCTGACACCACATTGATGAGCTGACATTTACAGCTGTGCTGACAGCACATAGATGAGCTGAAACTGAGCTGTGCTGGCAATACATTGAAGAGCTGACACAGAGCTGTGCTAACACCACATTGATGAGTTGATATTTAGCTGTGCTGATACCAAATTCATGAGATGGCACTCAGAGCTGTGCTGACACCACATTGATGAGATGACACTCAGAGCTGTGTTGTCACCACATTGATAAGCTGAACCTAAGAGCTGTGCTAACACCACATTGATGAGCTGAAACTCAGAGCACTGCAAACACCACAGTGATGAGCTGACACCACAATGATAAGCTGATATTTAGAGCTGTGCTGACACCACATTGATTAGCTGGCACTCAGGGCTGTGTTGACTCCACATTGATGACCTGACACTCACAGCTGTGGTGACAGCACATAGATGAGCTGATGTAGAGCAGTGCTGACATCATATTGATGAGCTGACCAACAGAGCTTTGCTGACACCACATTGATGAGCTGACACTCAGAGCTGTGCTGACACCACATTGATGAGCTGCCACTGATAGCTCTGCTGACACCACATTGATGAGCTGACAGAGCTGTGCTGACACCACATTGATGAGCTGAAACTGAGAGCTATGCTGACACCACATTGATGAGCTGACACTCAGAGCTGGGCTGACACCACATTGATGAGCTGATATTCAGAGATGTGCTAACACCACACTGATAAGCTAACACTATGAGCTGTGCTGACACCACATTCATGATGTAACACAGAACTGTGCTGACACCACACTTGTGAGCTGACACAGAGCTGTGCTAACAACACATTAATGAGATGATACAAAGCTGTGCTAATGCCACATTGATGAGTTGACACTCAGAGCTCCGCCGACACCACATTCATGAACTGACAGGGCTGTGCTGCCACCACACTGATGAGCTGATACATAGGGTTATGCTGACACCACATTAATGGGCTGATACTGAGAGGTGTGCTGACAACACATTGATGAGCTGCCAGAGCTGTGCGGACACCACATTGATGAGCTGATACTCAGATGTCTGCTGGCACCATAACGATGAGCTGAAATCAGAGCTGTGCTAACATCACATTGATGAGCTGACACTGAGAGCTCTGCTGACACCACATTGATGAGCTACCAGAGCTGTGCTGACACCACACTGATGAGCTGATAGAGCTGTGCTAGTCCCATATTGATGAGCTAACACTCAGAGTTGCACTGACACCACATTGATGAGTTGTAACTCAGAGCTGTGCTGACACTACATTGATGAGATGATAGTCAGAGCTGTGCTGACACCACATTGATGAGTTGACATAAAGCTGTGCTGACACCACATTGATAAACTGACACTCAGAGCTGTGCTGACTCCACATTGATGAGCTCACACTCAGAGCTGTGCTTGACACCACATTGATGGGCTGACACTGAGAGCTCTGCTGACACCACATTGATGAGCTGCCAGAGCTGTGCTGACACCACATTGATGAGCTGATACTCAGGGCTGTGCTGGCACCACATTGATGAGCTGACACACAGAGTTGTTCTAACACCACATTGATGAGCTGAAACTCAGAGCTGTGCTGACACCACATTGATGAGCTGATACTCAGAGATGTGCTAACACCACATTGATGAGCTGACACTCAGAGCTGTGCTGACACCACATTCATGAGGTGACACAGAGCTGTGCTAACACCACATTGATGAGATGATGCAAAGCTGTGCTAACTCCACATTGATGAGAAGACACTCAGAGATGTGCTGACAACAGAATGATGAGCTGACACTCAAAGGTGTGCTGACACCACATTCATGAATTAACACTCAAAGCTCCACCGACACCACATTGATGAGCTGAAAGAGCTGTGCTGACACCACACTGATGAGCTGACACAGAGCTGTGCTGACACCACATTTATGAACTGATACTCAGAGCTGTGCTGACAGCATATTGATGAGCCTATACTCAGAGCTCTGCTGATACCACATTGATGAGCTATTACTCAGAGCTGTGCTGACAACACACTGATGAGCTGACACTCAGAGCTGTGCTAATTCCACATTGATGAGCTGACACTTAGAGCTGTACTGACACCACATTGATGAGCTGATAGAGCTGTGCTGACACCACAATAATGAGATGATACTCAGAGCTGATCTGACAGCACATTGACGAGCAAATACTCAGAGCTGTGCTGACAGAACATTGATGAGCTGAAACTCAGAGCTGTGCTGCACCACACTGATGAGTTGACAGTCAGAGCTGTGCTGACACCGCACTGATGAGCAGAAACTCAGACCTGTGCTGACACCACATTGATGAGCTGATACTCAGAGCTGTGTTGACAATAGGTTGATGAGCTGATACTCAGAAATATGCTGACACCACATTGATATGTTGACACTCAGAGCTGTGTTGAAACCGCATTAATGAGATAATACTCAGAGCTGTGGTGACACCACATTGATGAGCTGTCACAGCTGTGTTGACACCACACTGATGAGCTGATGCTCAGAGGTGTGCTGGCACCACATTGATGAGCTGACACCACATTGATGAGCTGACACTCAGGGCTGTGCCGACACCACATTGATGAGCTGGCAATCAGTGCTGTGCTGACACCATATTGAAGAACTGACATTCAGTGCTGTGCTGACACTATATTGAAGAACTGACATTCAAAGCTGTGCTGACACCACATTGATAAGGTGACACTCAGAGCTGTGCAGACACATTGATGAGCTGATAGAGCTGTGCTGACACCACATTGAAGACCTCACACTCACAGCTGTGCTGACACCACATAGATGAGCTGATACAGTGCTGTGCTGTTACCACATTGATGAGTTGATACTTAGAGCTGTGCTGACTCCAAATTGATGAGATGACACTCAGAGCTGTGTTAACACCACATGGACGAGATGACACTCAGAGCTGTGTTGTCACCACATTGATGAGCTGATCCTAAGAGCTGCACTAACACAACATTGATGAGCTTAAACTTAGAGCTCTGCAAACACCACAGTGATGAGCTGACTCTGAGAATTGTGCTGACACCACAATGATAAGCTGATACTCAGTGCTGTGCTGATACCACATTGATGAGCTGGCACTCAGAGCTGCGCTAACACCACATTGATGACCTGACACTCACAGCTGTGCTGACACCACATTGATGAGCTGATGCTCAGAGATGTGCTGACACCACATTGATGAGCTGACACAGAGCTGTGCAGAAGCCACTTTAATGTGCTGATACCACATTGATGAGCTGACACTGATATCTGTTCTGATACCACATTGATGAGATGACACTCACAGCTGTGCTGACAACACATTGATGAGCTGACTCAGAGTTGTGCTGACCCACATTGATGAGCTGACACAGAGCTGTGCTGGCATCACATTGATGAGCTGACACTCAGAGCTGTGCTGAAACCACGTTGATGAGCTGACACTGAGAGCTCTGCTGACACCACATTGATGAGCTGACAGAGCTGTGCTGACACCACAATAATGAGCTGATACTCAGAGCTGTGCTGACACCACATTGATGAGCTAAAACTCAGAGCTGTGCTGACACAACATTGATGAGCTGACACTCAGGGTTGTGCTGACACCACTTTGATGAGCCGACATTCAGTGCTGTGCTGACACCACATTGAAGAGCTGACATTCAGAGCTGTGCTGACACCATATAGATGAACTGGCACTCAAAGCTGTGCTGACTCCACATTGATGAGTTGACAGAGCTGTGCAGACACAACATCCATGAGATGCTACTCTGAGCTATGCTAACACCACATTGATGAGTTGATACTTAGAGCTGTGCTGACACCAAATTGATGAGCTGACACTCAGAGCTGTGCTAACAACACATTGACGAGATGACACTCAGAGCTGTGCTGTCACCACATTGATGAGCTGAAACTCAGAGCTGTGCTGACACCACATTGCTTAGTTAACACTCAGAGCTCTGCAGACATCACAGTAATAAGCTGACTCTGAGAATTGTGCTGACACCACATTGATAAGCTGATACTCAGAACTCTGCTGACACCACATTGAGAAGCTGACACTCAGAGTTGTGATGACACCACATTAATGACCTGACACTCACAGCTTTTCTGACAGCACTTTGATGAGCTGGCACAGAGCTGTGCTGACCCACACTGATGAGCTGACACAGAGCTGTGCTGACACCACATTGATGAGCTGACAGAGCTGTGCTGACACTACACTGATGAGCTGAAACTCAGAGCTATGCTGACACTACATTGATGAGCTGACACTCAGAGCTGTGCTGACACCACATTGATGAGCTGATACTCAGAGATGTGCTAACACCACATTCATGAGGTGACACAGAACTGTGCTGACACCACATTGGTGAGCTGACACCGAGCTGTGCTAACACCACATTGATGAGAACATACAAAGCTGTGCTAATACCACATTGATGAGTTGACCCTCAGAGCTCCACTGGCACCACATTGATGAGCTGACAGAGCTGTGCTGACACCGTATTGATGAGCTGACACTCAGAGCTGTGCTGACTCCATATTGATGAGCTCACACTCAGAGCTGTGCTGACACCGCACTAATGAGCTGATACTCAGAGCTGTGCTGATACCACATTGATGAGCTGACACAGAGCTGTGCTGACACCACATTGATGAGTTGACACTCAGAGCAGTGCTGACATCACATTAAAAAGGTGACACTCAGAGCTGTGCAGACACACCATTGATGAGATGACATTCACAGCTGTGCTGACAACACATAGATGAGCTGACACTGAGCTGTGCTGGCAATACATTGAATAGCTGACACAGAGCTGTGCTAACACCACATTGATGAGTTGATACTTAAATCTGTGCTGATACCAAATTCATGAGATGGCACTCAGAGCTGTGCTGGCACCACATTGATGAGATGGCATTCAGCGCTGTGCTGTCACCACATTGATAAGCTGAACCTAAGAGCTGTGCTAACACCACATTAATGAGCTGAAACTCAGAGCTCTGCAGACGTCACAATGATGAGCTGACTCTGATAATTGTGCTGACACCACAATGATAAGCTGATATTTAGAGCTGTGCTGACACCACATTGATTAGCTGGCACTCAGAGCTGTGCTGACTCTACATTGATGACCTGACACTCACAGCTGTGGTGACAGCACATAGATGAGCTGATGCAGAGCTGTGCTGACATCATATTGATGAGCTGACCAACAGAGCTTTGCTGACACCACATTGATGAGCTGACACTCAGAGCTGTGCTGACACCACATTGATGAGCTGCCACTGAGAGCTCTGCTGACACCACATTGATGAGCTGACACAGTGCTTTGCTGACATCACATTGATGAGCTGACCAACAGAGCTTTGCTGACACCACATTGATGAGCTGACACTCAGAGCTGTGCTGACACTACATTGATGAGCTGACACTGAGAGCTCTGCTGACACCACATTGATGTGCTGCCAGAGCTGTGCTGACACCACACTGATGAGCTGATACTGAGAGCTTTGCTGACACCACATTGATGAGCTGACACTCAGAGCTGTGCTGACACCACATTGATGAGCTGATATTCAGTGATTTGCTAACACCACACTGATAAGCTGACACTAAGACCTGTGCTGAAGCCACATTCATGAGGTAACACCGAACTGTGCTGACACCACACTGGTGAGCTGACACAGAGCTGTGCTAACAACACATTAATGAGATGATGCAAAGCTGTGCTAACGCCACATTGATGAGTTGACACTCAGAGCTCTGCCGACATCACATTGATGAGCTGACAGAGCTGTGCTGACATCACACTGATGAGCTAATACTTAGGGCTATGCTGACACCACATTAATGGGCTGATACTTAGAGGTGTGCTGACACCACATTAATGAGCTGCCAGAGCTGTGCTGACACCACATTGATGAGTTGACACAGAGCTGTGCTGACACCACAATAATCAGGTAGGGTGTGCTGACACTACATCGATGAGCTGATACTCAGATGTCTGCTGACACCATAATGATGAGCTGAAATCAGAGCTCTGCTGACACCAAATTGATGAGCTGCCAGAGTTGTGCTGACACCACACTGATGAGCTGATAGAGCTGTGCTGGTACAATATTGATGAGCTAACAGAGTTGCACTGACACCACATTGTTGAGCTGTAACTCAGAGCTGTGCTGACACTACATTGATGAGCTGATAGTCAGAGCTGTGCTGACACCACATTGATGAGTTGACATAGAGCTGTGCTGACACCACATTGATAAACTGACACTCAGAGCTGTGCTGACTCCACATTGATGAGCTCACACTTAGAGCTGTGCTGACATCACATTGATGGGCTGACACTGAGAGCTCTGCTGACACCACATTGAGCTGCCAGAGCTGTGCTGACACCACACTGATGAGCTGATTCTCAGAGCTGTGCTGGCACCACATTGATGAGCTGACACTCAGAGTTGTGCTAACACCACACTGATGAGCTGATACTCAGAGATGTGCTGACACCACATTGATGAGCTGACAATCAGAGCTGTCCTGACACCACATTCATAAGGTGACAAAGAGCTGTGCTGACACCACATTGGTGAGCTGACACAGAGCTGTACTACCACCACATTGATGAGATGATACAAAGCTGTGCTAATACCACATTGATAAGCTGACACTCAGAGATATGCTGACACCAGAATGATGAGCTGATACTCAAATGTGTGATGACATCACATTCATGGGTTGACACTCAGAGCTCCACTGACACTTTTATGAGCTGACAGAGCTGTGCTGACACCACACTGATGAGCTGACACAGAGCTGTGCTGACACCACATTTATGAACTGATACTCAGAGCTGTGCTGACTCCACATTGATGAGCTCACACTCAGAGCTGTGCTGACACCACATTGATGAGCTGACAGAGCTGGGCTGACACCACACTGATATACTGAGAGCTATGCTGTCACCACATTGATGAGCTGAAACTCAGAGCTGTGCTGACACCACATTCATGAGCTGATGCTCAGAGGTGTGCTAACACCACACTGTAAGCTGACACTAAGAGCTGTGCTGACACCACATTCATGAGGTGACACAGAACTGTGCTGACACCACATTGGTGAGCTGATACAGAGTTGTGCTAACACCACATTGGTGAGATGATACAAAGCTGTGCTAATGCCACATTGATGAGTTGACACTCAGAACTCCACCGGCACCACATTAATGAGCTGACAGAGCTGTGCTGACACCACACTGATGAGCTGATACTCAGAGGTGTGCTGACAACACATTGATGAGCTGCCAGAGCTGTGCTGACACGACATTGATGAGCTGACACACAGCTGTGCTGGCATCACATTGATCAGCTGAAACTCAGATATCTGCTGACACCACAATGATGAGCTGACACTCAGAGCTGTGCTGGCACCACATTGATGAGCTGACACCACATTGATGGCCTGATACACATAGCTGTGCAGACACACTGATGAGCTGACACTCAGAGTTTTGTTAACACCACATTGATGAGCTGACACCACACTGGTGAGCTGATACTCAGATATGTGCTGACACCACATTGATGAGTTCACACTCAGAGCTGTGCTGACACCACATTGATGAGCTGATACTCAGAGCTGTGCTGACACCACATTGATGAGCTGACACAAAGCTGTGCAGACAGCACTTTAATGTTCTGATACCACATTGATGAGATGATACTCAGAGGTGTGCTGACACCACATTGATGAGCTGATACTCAGAGCTGTGCTGACACCACATGAATTAGCTGCCACACAGAGCTGTGCTGACACCACATGGATGAGCTGACACAGAACTGTACTGACTCCACATAGATGAGCTGACACAGTGCTATGCTGATACCACATTGATGAGCTGACTCTCAGAAGACTGCTGGCACCACATTGATGAGCTGACACAGCTGACACCACATTGATGAGCTGATACTTAGAGCTGTGCTGACACCGAATTGATGATCTGATACTCAGAGCTGCCCTGACACCACATTGATGAGATTATACTCAGAGGTGTGCTGACACCACATTGATGAACTGACAGTCAGAGCCGTGCTGACACCACATTGATGAGCTGACACTCAGAGCTGTGCTGACATCACATTGATGAGCTGACACTAGGCTGTGCTGATGCCACATTGATGAGCTGATACCATGAGTGGATACTCAGACCTATGCTACCACCACATTGATAAGCTGACACTCAGAGTTCTACTGACACCACAATAATGAGCTGATGCTCAGAGTTGTGTTGACACCACATTGATGAGCTGACACAGAGCTGTGCTAAAAACACATTGATGAGCTGATACTCAAAGGTGTGCTGACACTCAGAGCTGTACTGACACCACATTTATGAGCTGAAACATCTGTGCTGACACCACATTGAAGAGTTGAAACTCAGAGCTGTGCTGGCACCACAATAATGAGCTGCCAGAGCTGTGCTGACACTGCACTGATGAGCAGACACTCAGAACTGTGCTAAAACCACATTGATGAGCTGACACTCAGAGCTGTGCTGAAACCACATTGATGATCTGATACTCAGAGTTGTGCTGACACCACAGTGATGAGCTCATAATCAGAGCTGTGCTAACACCACATTGATGGGCTGATACTCAGATCTGTGTTGGCATCACATTGATGAGCCGACACAGAGCTATGCTGACACCATGTTGATGAGCTGAAAGAGTTGTGCTAAAACCATATTGATGAGTTGACACTCAGAGCTGTGCTGACACCACATTGATGAGTTTACACTCAGAGCTGTGCTGACACCACATTAATGAGCTTATACTCAGAGTTGTGCTGACACCACATTAATGAGATGACAATTAAAGCTGTGCTGACACTCAGAGCTGTGCTGACTCCACATTGATGAGCTCACACTCAGAGCTGTGCTGACACCACAATAATGAGCTGATACTCAGAGCTGTGCTGACATCACAGTGATGAGCTCATAATCAGAGCTGTGCTGACACCACATTGATGGGCTGATACTCAGAGCTGTGCTGGCATCACACTGATGAGCTGACAGAGAGCTGTGCTGACACCATGTTGATGAGCTGAAAGAGCTGTGCTAAAACCATATTGATGAGTTGGCACTTAGAGCTGTGCTGATACCACATTGAAGAGCTTACACTCAGAGCTGTGTTGACACCACATTGATGAGCTGACACTCGGATCTGTGCTGACACCACAATGATGAGCTGACACTGAGAGCTGTGCTGACACATCAATGAGCTGAACTCAGAGCTGGGCTGAAGCCATGTTGATGAACCGATACTCAGACTTGTGCTGACAAAACATTGATGAGCTGACACTCTGAGCTGTACTGACACCATATTGATGAGCTCACACTCAGAGCTGTGCTGACACCACAATAATGAGCTGATGCTCAGAGTTGTGTTGTCACCACATTGATGAGCTGACACAGAGCTGTGCTAAAAACACATTGATGAGTTGATACTCAAAGGTGTGCTGACACTCAGAGCTGTACTGACACCACATTTATGAGCTGAAACATCTGTGCTGACACCACATTGAAGAGTTGAAACTCAGAGCTGTGCTGGCACCACAATAATGAGCTGCCAGAGCTGTGCTGACACTGCACTGATGAGCAGACACTCAGAACTGTGCTAAAACCACATTGATGAGCTGACACTCAGAGCTGTGCTGAAACCACATTGATGATCTGATACTCAGAGTTGTGCTGACACCACAGTGGTGAGCTCATAATCAGAGCTGTGCTGACACCACATTGATGGGCTGATACTCAGATCTGTGTTGGCATCACATTGATGAGCCGACACAGAGCTATGCTGACACCATGTTGATGAGCTGAAAGAGTTGTGCTAAAACCATATTGATGAGTTGACACTCAGAGCTGTGCTGACACCACATTGATTAGCTGACACTCAGAGCTGTGCTGACACCACATTGATGAGCTCACACTCAGAGCTGTGCTGACACCACAATAATGAGCTGATACTCAGAGTTGTGCTGACATCACATTGATGAGCTGACATAGAGCTGTGCTAAAACCACATTGATGAGCTGACACTCAGAGCTGTGCTGAAACCACATTGATGATCTGATACTCAGAGCTGTGCTGACATCACAGTGATGAGCTCATAATCAGAGCTGTGCTGACACCACATTGATGGGCTGATACTCAGAGCTGTGCTGGCATCACACTGATGAGCTGACAGAGAGCTGTGCTGACACCATGTTGATGAGCTGAAAGAGCTGTGCTAAAACCATATTGATGAGTTGACACTTAGAGCTGTGCTGATACCACATTGAAGTGCTTACACTCATAGCTGTGTTGACACCACATTGATGAGCTGACACTCAGAGCTGTGCTGACACCACAATGATGAGCTGAGACTCAGTGCTGTGCTGACACATCAATGAGCTGAACTCTGAGCTGGGCTGAAGCCATGTTGATGAACCGATACTCAGACTTGTGCTGACAAAACATTGATGAGCTGACACTCTGAGCTGTACTGACACCATATTGATGAGCTGATACTCAGAGCTGTGCTGACACCACATTAATAAGCTGACACTCAAAGCTGTGCTGACACCACATTGATGACCTGAGACTCAGAGCTCTGCTGACACCACACTGATGAGCTGACAGAGCTGTGCTGACACAACATTTATGAGCTGATACACAGAGCTGTGCTGATACCATACTGATGAGCTGATACTCAGATTTCTGAAGAAACCACATTGATGACCTGACACTCACGGCTCTGCTGACAACACACTGATAAACTGACAGTCAGATATGTGCTGAAACCACATTGAACTTATACTTAGAGATGTGCTGACACCACATTGATGTGCTGACACCACATTGATGAGCTGACACTCAGAACTCTGCTGACACCACATGGATGAGCTGGCACCCAGAGCTGTACTGTCACCACATTGATGAGCTGATACTCAAAGGTGTGCAGACAGCAAATTGATGAGCTGATACTCAGTCCTGTGCTGACAACACATTGATGAGTTGAAACTCAGAGCTGTGCTGGCACCACACTAATGAGCTGGCAGCTGTGCTGACACTGCACTGATGAGCAGACACCCAGAACTGTGCTGACACTGCATTGATGAGCTGACACTCAAAGCTGAGCTGACACCACATTGATGAGCTGACACAGCTCTGCTGACACCATATTGATGACCTGACACAGAGCTGTGCTGACACCACATTGATGAGGTGACACTCTGGGCTGTGCTGACACCACATTGATGAGCTGACACTCAGAGGTGTGAGGACAGTAAATTGATGAGCTGATTCTCAGTCCTGTGCTGACACCACATTGATGAGCTGAAACTCAGAGCTGCATTGGCACCACACTAATGAGCTGACAGAGCTGTGCTGACACTGCACTGATGAGCAGACACTCAGAGCTGTGCTGACACTGCATTGATGAGCTGACACTCAAAGCTGTGCTGACACCTCATTGAGCTGACACTCAGAGCTGTGTTAAAACCACATTGATGAGCTGACACCACATTAATGAGATGATACCCAGAGAGTGTGTTGACACCACATTAATAAGTTGACACTCAGAGCTGTGCTGACACCACATTGATGAGCTCATACTTAGAGCTATGCTGGCACCACATTGATGTGCTGACACAGCTGTGCTGACACCATATTGGTGAGGTGACACAGAGCTGTGCTGACACCACATTGATGAGGTGACACTCTAGGCTGTGCTGACTCCACATTGAAGAGCTGATATTCAGAGCTGTGCTGACACCACATCGATGTGCTGAAACTCAGAGGTGTGCTGACACCACATTGATGAGGAGACACTTAGAGCTGTGCAGACACAAAATCGATTAGCTGATATTCAGAGCTGTGCTGAGACCACAATGATGAGCTGACACAGTGCTGTGCTGACACTACATTGGAGAGCTGACACAGAGCTGTACTGACACCACATTGATGAGCTGATACTTAGAGCTGTGCTGACACCAAATTTATGAGCTGACACTCAGAGATGTGCTGAGACCACATTGATTTGCTGACACTAAGAGCTTTACAGACACCACACTGATGAGCTGACTCTCAGACCTGGCTGAGAACACATTGATAAGCTGATACTCAGAGGTGTTCTGACACCACATTGATGAGCTGACACTGAGAGCTGTGCTGAGACCACATTGATGAGCTAACACTCAGAGCTCTGCTGATACCACATTGATGAGCTGACAGTGAGAGCTCTGCTGACACCACATTGATGAGCTGACAGAGCTGTGCTGACACCACACTGATAAGCTAACACTCAGAGCTGTGCTGACACCACATTGATGAGCTAACACTGAGAGGTGTGCTGACATGACATTGATGAGCTGACACAGAGCTGTGCTGACACCACATTGATGAGCTGACACTCAGTGCTGTGCTGACACCACATTGAAGATCTGACACATAGCTGTGCTGATACCACATTGATGAGCTGACACTCAGGGTTGTGCTGACACCGTATTGATAAGCTGACACTCAGTTCTGTGCTAACACCACACTGAAGAGCTGACATTCAGAGCTGTGCTTACACCACATAGATGAGCTGACACTCAGAGCTGTGCTGACACCACATTGATGAGCTGACGCTCAGGGTTGTGCTGACACCACATTGGTGAGCTAACACTCAGTGCTGTGCTGACACCACATTGAAGAGCTGACACAGAGCTGTGCTGACACCACACTGATGAGCTGACTCTCATACCTGGCTGAGAACACATTGATAAGCTGATACTCAGAGGTGTTCTGACACCACATTGATGAGCTGACACTGAGAGCTGTGCTGAGACCACATTGATGAGCTAACACTCAGAGCTCTGCTGATACCACATTGATGAGCTGACAGTGAGAACTCTGCTGACACCACATTGATGAGCTAACAGAGCTGTGCTGACACCACACTGATAAGCTAACACTCAGAGCTGTGCTGACACCACATTGATGAGCTAACACTGAGAGGTGTGCTGACATGACATTGATGAGCTGACACAGAGCTGTGCTGACACCACATTGATGAGCTGACACTCAGTGCTGTGCTGACACCACATTGAAGATCTGACACATAGCTGTGCTGATACCACATTGATGAGCTGACACTCAGGGTTGTGCTGACATCGTATTGATAAGCTGACACTCAGTTCTGTGCTAACACCACACTGAAGAGCTGACATTCAGAGCTGTGCTTACACCACATAGATGAGCTGACACTCAGAGCTGTGCTGACACCACATTGATGAGCTGACGCTCAGGGTTGTGCTGACACCACATTGGTGAGCTAACACTCAGTGCTGTGCTGACACCACATTGAAGAGCTGACACAGAGCTGTGCTGACACCAAATTGATGAGCTGACACTCAGGGCTGTGCTGAAGCCACGTTGATGAGCTGGCACTCAGAGCTGTGCTGATGCCACATTAATGAGCTGACACTTAGAGCTCTGCCATCACCAGATTGATGAGCTGAAACTTAGAGTTGTGCTGACACCATATTGATAAGCTGACACTCAGTTCTGTGCTAACACCACATTGAAGAGCTGACATTCAGAGCTGTGCTTACACCACATTGATGAGCTGACACTGAGAGCTGTGCTGACACCACATTGATGTGCTGACACTAAGAGCTGTGCTGAAACCACATTGATGAGCTAACACTCAGAGCTCTGCTGATACCACATTGATGAGCTGACAGTGAGAGCTCTGCTGACACCACATTAATGAGCTGACAGAGCTGTGCTGACACCACACTGATGAGCTAACACTCAGAGCTGTGCTGACACCACATTGATGAGCTAACACTGAGAGGTGTGCTGACGACATTGATGAGCTGACACAGAGCTGTGCTGACACCACATCGATGAGCTGACACTCAGTGCTGTGCTGACACCACATTAAAGATCTGACACATAGCTGTGCTGACACCAGATTGATGAGCTGACACTCAGGGTTGTGCTGACACCATATTGATAAGCTGACACTTAGTTCTGTGCTAACACCACATTGAAGAGCTGACATTCAGAGCTGTGCTTACACCACATAGATGAGCTGACACTCAGAGCTGTGCTGACACCACATTGATGAGCTGACACTCAGGGTTGTGCTGACACCACATTGATGAGCTAACACTCAGTGCTGTGCTGACACCACATTGAAGAGCTGACACAGAGCTGTGCTGACACCAAATTGATGAGCTGACACTCAGAGCTGTGCTGAAACCACATTGATGAGCTGGCACTAAGAGCTTTACAGATACCACACTGATGAGCTGACTCTCAGACCTGTGCCGAGACCACATTGATAAGCTGATACTCAGAGGTGTTCTGACACCACATTGATGAGCTGACACTGAGAGCTGTGCTGACACCACATTGATGTGCTGACACTAAGAGCTGTGCTGAAACCACATTGATGAGCTAACACTCAGAGCTCTGCTGATACCACATTGATGAGCTGACAGTGAGAGCTCTGCTGACACCACATTGATGAGCTGACAGAGCTGTGCTGACACCACACTGATAAGCTAACACTCAGAGCTGTGCTGACACCACATTGATGAGCTAATACTCAGAGGTGGGCTGACACCACATTGATGAGATGACACAGAGCTTTGCTGACACCACGTTGATGAGCTTACACTCAGGGTTGTGCTTACACCACATTGCTGAGCTGACACTCAGTGCTGTGCTGATACCACATTGAAGAGCTGACACAGAGCTGTGCTGACACCACATTGATGAGCTGACACTTAGGGTTGAGCTGACACCATATTGATGAGCTGACACTCAGTCCTGTGCTGACACTACATTGAAGAGCTGACATTCAGAGGTGTGCTTATACCACATAGATGAGCTGACACTTGGAGCTGTGCTGACACCACATTGATGAGCTGATACTCAGGTTTGTGCTGACACCACATTGATGAGCTGACAGTGCTGTGCTGATACCACATTGATGAGCTGACACTTAGAGCTCTGCTGCCACCACATTAATGAGCTAATACACAGAGCTGTGCTGACACAACATTGATGAGCTGACGCAGAGCTGTGCTGACATGACATTGATGAGCTGACACTCAGGGTTGTGCTGACACCATATTGATGAGCTGACACTCAGAGAGCTGTGCTAACACCATATTGATGAGCTGACACTCAGAGCTGTGCTGGCATCACATTGATGAGCTGACACAGAGCTGTGCTGACACCACATTGATGAGCTGATACTCAGAGCTGTGCTGACACCACATTGATGAGGTAACACTCAGAGCTGTGCAGACACAACATCCATGAGCTGATACTCAGAGTTGTGCTGACACCACATTGATGAGTTGATACTTAGAGCTGTGCTGAGACCAAATTGATAAGCTGACACTCAGAGCAGTGCTGACAACACATTGACAAGATGACATTCAGAGCTGTGCTGTCACTGCATTGATGAGCTAAAACTCAGAGCTGTGCTGACACCACTTTGATTATTTAACAGATCTGTATAGACATCACAGTAATAAGCTGACTCTGAGAATTGTGCTGACACCACATTGATAAGCTGACACCCAGAGCTGCTCTGGCACCACATTGAGAAGCTGTCACTCAGTACTGTGCTGACACCACATTGAAGAGCTGACATTCAGAGCTGTGCTGACACCACATTGATGAGCTGACAGAGCTGTGCTGACACCACATTGATGAGGTGACACTAAGAGCTGTGCAGACACATCAATGAGCTGATACTCAGAGCCGTGCTGACACCACATTGATGACCTGACACTCACAGTTGTGCTGACAGCACATAGATGAGCTGACAGAGAGCTGTGCTAGCAATACATTGAAGAGCTAATACAGAGCTGTGCTGACACCACATTGATGAGCTGACACTCAGAGAGCTGTGCTAACACCATATTGATGAGCTGACACTCAGAGCTGTGCTGACACCACATTCATGAGTTGACACTCAGAGCTCCGCCAACACCACATTGATGAGCTGACATAGCTGTGCTGACACCACACTGATGAGCTGATACTCAGGGCTATGCTGACACCATACTGATGGGCTGATACTCAGAGCTGTGCTGACACTACATTGATGATCTGCCAGAGCTGTGCTGACACCACATTGATGAGCTGACACACAGCTGTGCTGGTGCCACATTGATCAGCTGATACTCTGAGCTAATACTTAGAGCTGTGCTGACACCACATTGATGAGCTGATACTCTGATGTCTGCTGATACTACATTGGTGAGCTAACACTCAGAGCTGTGCTGGCATGACACTGATGAGCCGACATGACACTGATGGCCTGATACTCAGAGATGTGCTGACACCAAAATGATAAGCTGATAGAGCGGTGCTGAGAAGCTGACTCTCAGAGTTGTGCTGACATCACATTGATGAGGTGACAGAGCTGTGCTGACACCACATTGAAGAGCTGACATTCACAGCTGTGCTGACAGCACATTGATGAGCTGACACAGAGCTGTGCTGACACCACATTGATGAGGTCACACTAAGAGCTGTGCAGACACAACATCGATGAGCTGATACTCACAGTTGTGCTGACAACCCATAGATGAGCTGACACAAAGCTGTGCTGGCAATACATTGAAGAGCTGACATACAGGTGTGCTGACACCACATTGATGAGCTGACACAGTGCTGTGCTGACATCACATTGCTGAGATGACCATCAGAGATGTGCTGACAACACATTGACGAGAAGACATTCAGAGCTGTGCTAACACCACATTGATGAGCTGAAACTCAAAGCTCTGCAGACACCATGGTGATAAGCTGACTCAGAGAACTGTGCTAACACCACAATGATAAACTGATACTCAGAGCTGTGCTGACACTACATTGATGAACTGGCACTCAGAGCTGTGCTGACACCACATTGATGACCTGACACTCACAGCTGTGCTGACAGCACATAGATGAGCTGACACAGAGCTGTCCTGACCCACATTAATGAGCTGACACAATGCTGTGCTGACATCAGATTGCTGAGCTGACCATCAGAGCTGTGCTGACACCACATTGATGAGCTGACACTCAGAGCTGTGCTAACACTGCGTCTATATTCGAACCCCAAACTTTCAAAATTTTGAGTGCTCTAATATCGACCCCTTTTCAGTGAATGCTGAAAATATCAGAGAAACAGAAAACCAAATGTTTTCCTAAGGAAAGAATTTGGTTGTCCTTTTCTGTTGCTTCGGTATTTTCAGCGCTGTGGTGGAAAGTTATGGGTCGGGTTCAGGTAAGTGTGCGATTGTGTGGACGTGAGGGTTGGGGCGGGGTAGGTCAGTTAGGGTTAAAGCGCGGGTGAGGTGACTGCGATAGTGACGGACTTTAAGGTTAGGGTTTGGGTTAAGGTAAGTGGATAGTTAATGGTGTATGTATAGTGTAGTGTAGGGTTAGGTGTAAGAGTTTAGGTGTATGTGTGTGGATTGCTGTTTGTTTGGTGTGCTTGTGTTGTGTGTATGTGTTTTGGAACAGCAAATTGTTTTCCCTAGGAAAAGATTCACTGTTCTGTATGTTTGATGTTTTAAATTTTCTATTAGTAGCGTTCGATATTAGAACACTCAAAATTTTGAAAGTTTGGTGTTCTAATATAGACCTGCTAACACCACATTGATGAGCTGACACTGAGAGCTCTGGTGACACCACATTGATAAGCTGACAGAGCTGTGCTGACACCACACTGATGAGCTGATACTCAGAACTGTGCTATCACCACATTGATGAGTTGACAGAGCTGTGCTGATAAATTGATGAGATGACACTCAGAGCTGTGCTGCCACCACATTTATGAGCTGAACCTAAGAGCTGTGCTAACATTACATTGATGAGCTGAAACTCAGAGCTCTGCAGACACCACAGTGATGAGCTGAATCTGAGAATTGTGCTGACACCACAATGATAAGCTGATACTCAGAGCTGTGCTGACACCACATTAAGAAGATGGCACTCAGAGCTGTGCTGACTCCACGATGATGTGCTAACACTCAGAGCTTTGCTGACACCACATTGAGGAGCTAACAGAGCTTTGCTGACACCACATTGATGAGCTGACACTCAGAGCTCTTCTGACACTACATTCACAAGGTGACACAGAGCTGTGCTGACATTATATTGGTGAGCTGACACAGAGCTGTGCTAACACCACATTAATGAGATGATACAAAGCTGTGCTAACACTACATTGATGAGCTGACACTCAGAGATGTGCTGACACCAGATTGTTGAGCTGACACTCAAATGTGTGCTGACACCACATTCATGAGTTGACACTCAGAGCTCTGTGGACACCACATTGATGAGCTGACAGAGCTGTGCTGACACCACACTGATGAGCTGATACTCAGAGCTATGCTGATGCCATATTGATGGGCTGATACACAAAGCTGTGATGACACCACATTGATGAGCTGCCAGAGGTGTGCTGACAACACATTGATGAGCTGACACATAGCTGTGCTGGTGCCACATTGATCAGCTGATACTCTGAGCTGATACTTAGAGCTGTGCTGACACCACATTGATGAGCTGATACTCAGATGTCTGCTGACACCATATTGATGAGCTGACACTCAGAGCTGTGCTGACACCACACTGATGAGCTGATACTCAGATGTCTGCTGACACTACATTGATGAGCTGACACTCAGAGCTGTGCTGACACCACATTGATGAGCTGACATGACATTGATGGCCTGATACTCAGAGATGTGCTGAAACCACATTGATGAGCTGACACTCAGAGCTGTGCTGGCACCACTTTGAGAAGCTGACACTCAGAGTTGTGTTGATACCACATTGATGACCTGACACTCACAGCTGTGCTGACAGCACCTTCATGAGCTGGAAGAGAGCTGTGCTGACCCACAATGATGAGCTGACACAGTGTTGTGCTGACATTGCATTGATGAGCTGACCATCAGAGCTGTGCTGACACCACATTGATGAGCTGACACTCAGAGCTGTGCTTACATCACATTGATGAGCTGACACGGAGCTGTGCTGACACAACATTGATGAGCTGATACTCAGTGCTGTGCTGACAACACATTGAAGAGCTGTCATTCAAAGCTGTGCTGACACCACATTGATGAGCTGAAACTCTGAGCTGTGCTGAGACCACATTGATGATGTAACACTAAGAGCTGTGCAGACACAATATTGATGAGCTGATACTCAGAGCGTGCTGACACCACCTTAATGACCTGACAGCACATAGATGAGCTGACACAGAGCTATGCTGGCAATACATTGAAGAGCTGTACAGAGCTGTGCTGACACTACATTAATGAGTTGATACTTAGAGCTGTGCTGATGCCAAATTGATGAGATGACACTCAGAGCTGTGCTGACACCACATACAAGACTGCATATGAGGAAACTTCAATGGTACCTAAAAAGCTTATGGAGTCAACATTGTCACAGCCTGGAAACAATGATTCCTATCATTCCTTGCCTGCAGCAAGAGTTCCTATGGTGGCCAGAGGCCTGTCACCAAAACAAGGGTCCGTCATTCAGTCAACCCCTGCCACCCAAACCCTGACTACAGACACATCAGACTATGCTTGGGGGGTGCATATGGCAGGGAGATGCATTCAGGGCCAATGGAGCCCAAATCAAATACACCTACATATCAACCAGAAAGAGATGCTAGCTGTACAGAATGCTCTGACAGCCTTCAAGGACTATCTTCATCCAGGACAACTACTGATAAAGACAGACAACACCACAGTCATGTGGTACATAAACAAGTAGGGGGATATCCATTCCTACCCTCTTTGCAGACTAGCCATGGCTTTGTGGAACATGGCCTTGACATATCAAATACATCTCCCAGCTCAATTCCTGCCAGGAAAGCAAAACACTCTGGCAGATGAACTAAGCAGAAATCTTATGGACCCACATGAATGGAAACTGGATCCACAAATCTTCAGCATGTTGACACGCAAATGGGGGAGCCCAGACATAAATCTCTTTGCCTCACCCCTGAACTATCAGTTGGACAAATTCTGCACAAGAATTCATCACAGAAAAGCTTGGAAAGTGGACGCTCTATTTTTCAGCTGGAAAAAACTATCAGTCTATGCCTTTCCTCTCTGCCTCTGCTCTCCAAGGTCTTACTAAAAGTCAGACAGGAAAAACCAAAAATGATTCTGATTGCTCCAGACTGACCTCACCAACACTGGTATCCGCTCCTACGCAATATGTCACACCTTCCTCCAATGGTACCTGCCTCAGACACCTTACTACTGTCTCAGCAGAACTATCAAATTCTGCACACTCAGCTTCAAACTCTGAATCTTGCAGCATGGCTAATCAACTAATTTCACCAGTTACATCTCTCAGCAAACCTGTGATGAATGTCATTTTGGAGGCTAGAAGGCCTAGTACTAGAAAATCTTATGCTGATAAATGGTAAAGATTATGTGCCTGGAACCAAGCACAAGGAATAAGCACAGCAATGCCCAATATTCCTCAGATTCTGCAATATTTAACTGAGATGCTTCACAAGGGTCTCTCTTTCTCTTCCATAAAAATACATGCCTCTGCCATTTCAGCTCATTACAACACATAGCCTCTTCTCTTTTCTCATCCCCTGCTAAAGCAGTACCTCAGAGGGGCCAAAAATGTAAGACCTCCCAGGAGAGCGCCAACTCCTGCAGGGACCTCAATTTTGTGTTGGAAACGCTCACCCTGCCTCCCTTTGAGCCAGCTGCTACTGCAGACATAAAATTTCTCTCTTGGAAGACAGCTTTTCTTTTAGCAGTCACTTCAGCTAGAAGGATTTCAGAACTACAGGATTTCAAATGCAAACAACTAAGATTCTACTTAAAATGGACAGAATCTCTAAGAAAATCTGAGCAATTACTGGTGGCATTTGCTGCAGGGGCAGAGGGAAAGGCTATTTCAAAGCAGACTATTTCAAAATGGATAAGCCATTGTATTTGTTTCTGTTACATGCACCATGGTAAACCTGTTCCCAAGGGGATCAGATCCCATTCTACCAGGGCTGCATCTACTTCTGAAGCCTTTCTTTGAGGGGTTCCTACCAGAGATATTCTAGAAGCTGCTACCTGGAGTTCAGTTCATACATTCACCAAACATTACTATTTACCTCTCTTCTCTAAATCCAGAGCAGGCTTTACCACTGCTGTCCTGCAGGGCCTTATAGCTGCTCCTAATGCTGTATAATTCCATCCTCCCAACCATAGCTTTCAGATTCTACCCAAATGTAATGACTGCAACAGTGAAACACGAAGAACATAATACAGTTGTGTACATTTACCATAAATGTAGATATTCAAGTGTATTCACTGTTGCAGTCCTGATTACCCACCCGCCAGCCCCGTTTTTCTCTTACTATACCACTTCTTTCTTTTACTATGCTCAAAAGCCTTTTTGGTGTATTTGCTTTTATTTGGAGGTATATTTGTTGTGTTCTAAATTACATGCATATATATTTATATATTTTGCTCCCCATTTGGGGGGCACCTGACATCTGGGGCAAGAAAAACTGATGAAAATGGTGTCAGCTGTATGTTTTATACCCCTGATGACCTGACGTCATGGAAGAAGGGACAGCAACCAATGCAGGGCCCAATACTTTGTTAATCAGGCCGACTGAGGGCAACCTGCCAGCAGATTACCCAAATGTAATGACTGCAACAGTGAATACACTCGAACATTTACGTTTATGGAAAGTTTACACAACTGTACTTTGTGCTGACACCACATTGATGACCTGACACTCACAGCTGTGCTGACAGCACATAGATGAGCTGGTGCAGAGCTGTTCTGACCCACATTGATGAGCTGACAGTGCTGTGCTGGCATCACATTGATGAACTGACCATCAGAGCTGTGCTGACACCACATTGATGAGCTGAAACTTAGACCTGTGCTGACACCACATTGATGAGTTGACAGTAAAAGATCTGCTGACACCACATTGATGAGCTGACAGAGCACTGCTGGTACCATATTGATGAGCTGACACAGAGGTGTGCTGATACCACATTGATGAGCTGATACTCAGAGATGTGCTGACACCTCATTGATGAGCTGACACTCAGAGCTGTGCTGACACCACATTCATGAGGTGACACAGAGCTGTGCTGACATTACATTGGTGAGCTGACACAGAGCTGTGCTAACACCACATTGATGAGATAATACAAAGCTGTGCTAATGCCACATTAATGAGCTGACACTCAGAGATGTGCTGACACCAGAATGTTGAGCTGACGCTCAAAGGTGTGCTGACACCTCATTCATGAGTTAACACTGAGAGCTCCACTGACACCATGTTGATGAGCTGACAGAGCTGTGCTGACACCACACTGATGAGCTGATACTCAGAGCTATGCTGACACCATATTGATGGGCTGATATTCGGAGCTGTGATGACACCATATTGATAAGCTGCCAGAGGTGTGCTGACACCACATTGATGAGTTGACACACAGCTGTGCTGGTGCCACATTGATTAGCTGATACTCTGAGCTGATACTTAGAGCTGTGCTGACACTACATTGATGAACTGACACTCAGAGCTGTGCTAGCACCACACTGTTGAGCTGATACTCAGATGTCTGCTGACACTACATTGATGAGCTGACACTCAGAGCTGTGCTGACACCACATTGATGAGCTGACACGACATTGATGGCCTGATACTCAGGGATGTGCTGAAACCACATTGATGAGCTGACACTCAGAGCTGTGCTGGCACCACATTGAGAAGCCAGCACTCAGAGTTGCACTGGCACCACATTGATGACCTGACACTCACAGCTGTGCTGACAGCACCTTCATGAGCTGGCACAGAGCTGTGCTGACCCACACCGATGAGCTGACACAGAGCTGTCCTGACATCACATTGATGAGCTGACCCTCAGAGCTGTGCTGACACCACATTGATGAGCTGACACTCAGTGCTGTGCTGACACCACATTAAACAGCTGACATTCAGAGCTGTGCTGACACCACATTGATGAGCTGACACTCAGAGCTGTGCTGACACCACATTGATGAGGTGACACTAAGAGCTGTGCAGACACATCAATGAGCTGATAGGTTCATAGGTTCATAGGTTCATACTAGGCTATCTGCCCTAGGGCATTTATAAGCCTAGCCAGAGTGTATGTGGCTTACACCACCCCTTAGGATGAGAATACTACGCCCTTTTAGGGTTTAGTTTACTATGCCTCTGTCTAGTAGTGACACAGAGATGACCCCCAGGGTAAACCTACGATCTCCCATCCACTCGTCGAGATTTCTCTTGAATAGAGTCAGTGAGGGGCTCTGCCTAACATGGACTGGGATCCTGTTCCAGAGTGTAGGGAGCCTCTGGGTTATGAATCTGTCCCTCAAGCACGTCCTATTTATTTCTGTGTTGAGGTTTAAGTCACTTGTTCTCATGGCTCTGATGGATTTGGATTTTCTGAGGTGGAGCATGTCCATTAATTCAGGATTGGACATGGCCTTGTACGTCAGGCACAGATCACCTCTGAGTAGGCGGTATGCGACTGAATAGAGCTGGAGTTTTTTCAGTTGGGCAGCATATGACATATGTTTAAGACCCTTTATCCTCTTGGTGAGGAACTTTTGGGGTCTTTCCAACTGCTGCAGGTGTCGGGTGAGATACATCCCAAATGGGGCATTGTACTCAATCATTGGCCTGATAAGAGAAGAGTACAGGGGCACAATGACCTCTCTTGATCTAGATGTGAAACCCTTCATGATAAGGTGGGCAATATAGAAGGTCTTCCTAACCACTTTGGCAATGTGAGTGTCAAATGAGAGGTTACTGTCAACCTGGGTCCCTAGGTCCCTGATTACCTGTTCCATACTTAATGGATTACCACCTATGCGGTAATTTGTCGGTACCTTGTTTTTCCCAAAGGGTATGACTATACATTTTTTGGCGTTCAGCTTAAGGCCATGGCTCTGGCACCAATTATCCGTTTCTATGAGGCCTCTCTGAAGGATGTTTGTGTCCGCTGGAGTATCAATTATGGCGCCCAGTTTGCAGTCATCTGCGAACTTTGTCAGCCACAATCCTCCTATGTTTGCCTGTACCTCGGAAAAATAAATGCTGAACAAGAGGGGTCCCAGGACTGAGCCCTGTGGGACACCGCTTGTGACTGGCTTAGAGTCTGACATAGCTCCAGCAACTCTGACCCTGTGGGTTCTGTCCTTGAGCCAGTTTGCAACCCATCTTGTGACATATGGGTTTACATTTAAGCTGGTGAGTTTGTCTATGATGCCCGAATGGGGTATTGTGTCAAAGGCTTTGCAAGGTCAAGGTAGGCTGTGTGAACTGCCTTACCCTCATCAATGGCCTTAGTGACTGTTTCAAAAAGTCGACCAAGTTCAAAAGGCAGGATCTGCCCTTGACAAAGCCAAATTGGGTAGGATCCAATGTCTGTAGGTCCCCAATGTCTTTGTTTATGAGTTCCATAATGATCCTCTCCATAGCTTTGCAGACCAGGCTCGTCAAGCTTATGGGGGTAATTTCAGGGTCCGTAGAAGCACCGCTTTGTGAAGTGGGACCACTGTTGCCGTCGCCACTCTTTGGAGTGTATCCTGTGGTAAGGCTAAGATTAAACAGCAGCCTTATGTGTGGGTTTAGTTCCTCTTGGAGTTCATGTAGCACACAGCCGGGACACCATCCGGTCCCATTGATGCTGTGTTTTTAGCTTTAGAGAGGGCTCTCACCTGGGCATCTGAGATGTTAGGGAGGCTACACTCTGCTGGGATAGTTATTTCTCCTTTTGGGGGAGGAGGAGAAATTTGCACTGAACCTGTCTGCCAGAATGTTGGCAATGTCAGTGGGTTCAGTGTATTTTGTGTCATTTTGGACTAACTCTGAGCATATCTGGGAGTTTCCACCCAGGTTTCTAACATAGCTAAAGAAGGCCTTGTGATTGTCTTTTGTGTCATTTGCGATTTTTCTCTCAAAGTTGGCCTTGGATGATTTTATGAGTGATCGTAGTTTTTTGCTAGTACTGATCAGAGATGCCTTCCCTTTTAGGGATTTTGCTCTGTCATGTAGTAGCTTTCTCCTTCTGCTGTAAAGTTTGTTTATGGCTGGGGTCCACCAGACCGGTCGCCTGCCTTTGGGGGAATGGGTCTTGGTTTTATTTGGGATTGCATGATCCATGCATTCTTGAAGGTGCCCATAGAAGGCATTTGCAAAGGATTCAGCAGTGTGGGTTGTGGTTTCCACTGGCCCAGGGGCCTTGAAAGATACCACTTCAGTCTTAAGAAGTGTGAAGTTTGCTTTTGAGAAGTTCTTCACTGTGGTCTTTTGTGCAGGGGGTGGGGGCGGGATGTGGATTTCCAGTGAGATTAATTTATGGTCTGATCTTACCAAAGAGGGATGTACTTCCGGTGTGGAGCATTTTGTCCCCATGTTTGTGATGATCAGGTCTAGTATATTGTCTCCTCTTGTGAGAATGGTGACTAGTTGTTCCATTGCATTTGAGTTTATGAATTCTAAGAACCTTTGGGCTAGGGTGTTGGGGCTTGAGTAATGTTCCCAGTCTATGTTTGGGTAGTTGAAGTCTCCCAAAATGATGGTATTTGGAGAGAAATTCATACTCTCCAGTGTCTTCAGGAAGGCTGTGTGGGGTTCCTGAGTTTGAGAGGGTGGTCTGTAGCATGCTATAAACTGTAGGGCAGTTTTGCCTATGGTTAGTTGCACCTGGATAGTCTCCGATGCTTCGTGCGTTGCCACTAACCTGGAGGTATGGGTATCTTTGATGAAAATGGATACTCCCCCTCCTTTTGTGGTTCTGTCCAAGTTTTGGGGCCTAAAAGCATGATATGAGGTAAAACCTGATAGTGCTGGGGTGCTCTCAGGAGCCTTGAACCAGGTTTCAGTCACTGCACAGATATCGATGTTCTCCATACTGAGGAGGGCTTCGAGGGTGTGCATCTTGAGGTTTAGACTTCTGGCATTGAGCAGCATTACCCTTAATTTTTTTCCACTTGTGTTTTCTAGGGAGGTAGGTTTGTCATTTGAGCCTTGCCTAAAAAAGGCACTATGGGGGTGGCAAGAGCCTTGGCCAATATCCGGAAGCCCAGGAGTGACAGGTGCAAACCATCCCTTGCGAAGCAGCGTGGCTTGTCAAGCATGTCATCCCAAGCAGACAGACACTGGATCCCCTTAGAATGACACCAGTAATTAAGCCAATTGTTAAAACTGATCATTTTGTCTTTGTACTGTGGCATCATTCTTGGTGAGGGTAAGATGCTGCTCAGGGTCAGGGTCATACCGGCCTGGGCTACATAATCAGAGAGCTCCTCTATGTATTTTTTCATGTAGTCCAGGGAGGTACGTCTCAGGTCGTTCACACCGGCATGTACAATGACTGAGTCATATTTGTACTTGCTGTGGAGTGACCTGAGTGCTTGTGTTATGTGGCGGATTCTAGCTCCCGACAGGCAGCTTACTGTGACCCTCTCCTTGTTCAGTCTGGTGAGCGGGACGTCAGTGTGCCTGACTATGGAGTCACCTATTACAAGTGTGTCTGGCATGTCGTTTGGCCTTAAGGGCTGTGACTGTTTAGCACACTGACTTTGTGAACTATGTGTTGCATTTGCTATGTCTTGAGGTGGTGGTTGCTTGGGTGTCTGCTTTGGAGGCCTCTGTTGTTTTGGTAGATTTTTAATCAAGCGCCTCAGTATGTTTTTGTGTGTTTATGTGTTTGGTTTGCAGTTGTGATAGTTCTATGTGAGACTGGGTTTGTGGTGTGCGTGGTTACCTTCTCCTCCTGACTGGTCTTGCCAGTACTGAATTGAGAGAGCTCAGCCTCGAGTTTGGCTATATAGTTGCATCTGCATATGTTTGTATTTGTTGGGAGGAGAGGGTTGTCTGTGTACATGAGGCAATTGTAACATTGCCTCAAGATTCCCAGATTCACCAGCTGAACAGGAGAGGACGCCAGCAACTGACCCTTCGACATGCTAGAAATAGTGAAAAAGATTGCTGTGTAACTGAGTCAGAAAGGACCTATAGGGAAATGGGTACTCAACAGAATTTAGGTGAATGAAGTACTTTTTGTTTGTTTAAGAATGCTTTACCTGTATACAAAATGCTTTAGGAGCAAGTGCTGAGCTTTTCAGATAGAGTATAGGCTGTTTAGATTGCAAGTAGAACAGTTCTAAGGGAAAAATTGAAGAGCAGACTTGGAGCCAGAAAAGTTTAACCTTGTTTAACCAAGTTTAACCTTGTTTAACTGGCGCTAAGCTACTGTGCGACTAAGCCGTGCAAAGGTGGATTTTAAGCAGTGAACTACAAAAGAGCTAGGAATGGTCCCAAACAACCAATTACTAACAGCTTCTTGTGCTGAGGTCACTTCCCCCAAGGATAGGTAGGCTGCTCAAGGCTCCCCACTCCCACTGGTGAGCAAAGAAACTTCCTTTTATTCAAGTAAGGTAATGGACAACACAGGAACTACACAGCCCAGAATACAGCAATGCCTGTATACTGGTCTAAACTAGTTGAGAAAGGCGGGAAAACAAGGATTATTTTTTTGTTTTTTTGTTTTTTTTTTTGCAGAAATACACAGAAAATGCAGAGACAGTGATAAATTAATTACACAGGCTAGCACACTTTAGTGGGCAGCCTCCACAGTTCAATTAAACAAACAAACAAGTAAACTTTCGACTAAATTCGACTAAATGTAACTTTAAGTGCAGTTTTTAAAATAAATGCAGTAATCAGTAAAAAAACAGTTCAGGCTAGTTTAAAGTAAGCAGCAGAAGCTATTTTCAGTGATACTCAGTGCCATGCTGACACCACATTGATGACCTGACACTCACAGTTGTGCTGACAGCACATAGATGAGCTGACACAGAGCTGTGCTGGCAATTCATTGAAGAGCTGACACACAGCTGTGCTGACACCACATTTATGAGTTGATACTTAGAGTTGTGCTGACACCACATTGATGAGATGACACTCAGAGTTGTCCTGTTACCATATTGATGAGCTGAATCTAAGAGCTGTGCTAACACCACATTGATGAGCTGAAACTCAAAGCTCTGCAGACACCACAGTGATGAGCTGACTCTGAGAATTGTGCTAACACCACTATGATAAGCTGATACTCAGAGCTGTGCTGACACCACATTGATGAACTGGCACTCAGAGCTGTGCTGACACCACATTGATTGGGAAAAGGGGCCTTTTAAAAACAGAGGGGCC
>NC_056744.1:329681259-329799652 GCF_019279795.1 Protopterus annectens | reverse complement strand
TTATTATTCACCCTCTGTAAATGAAACAAAAAAAACATGTCAGTCTGAGAAATGTGCACAATTCCACAGAAGCAATTATTAATTACCCTCTGTAAATGAAACAAAAAAAATGTAAGTCTGTGAAATGTGCACAATTCCACGGAAGCAATTATTAATCATCCTCTGTAAATGAAACAAAAAAACATGTAAGTATGTGAAATGTACACTTTTCCACGGAAGCGATTACTAATCACCCTCTGTAAATGAAACAAAAAACATGTAAGTCTGTGAAATGTGCACTATTCCACGGAAGCGATTATTAATCACCCTCTGTAAATGAAACAAAAAAAATGTAAGTCTGTGAAATGTGCACTATTCCACGGAAGCGATTATTAATCACCCTCTGTAAATGAAACAAAAAAACATGTAAGTCTGTGAAATGTGCACTATTCCACGGAAGCGATTATTAATCACCCTCTGTAAATGAAACAAAAAAAATGTAAGTCTGTGAAATGTGCACTATTCCACGGAAGCAATTATTAATCACCCTCTGTAAATGAAACAAAAAAACATGTAAGTCTGTGAAATGTGCACTATTCCACGGAAGCGATTATTAATCACCCTCTGTAAATGAAACAAAAAAAACATGTAAGTCTGTGAAATGTGCACTATTCCACGGAAGCAATTATTAATCACCCTCTGTAAATGAAACAAAAAAAAAACATGTAAGTCTGTGAAATGTGCACTATTCCACGGAAGCAATTATTAATCACCCTCTGTAAATGAAACAAAAAAACATGTAAGTCTGTGAAATGTGCACTATTCCACGGAAGCGATTATTAATCACCCTCTGTAAATGAAACAAAAAACATGTAAGTCTGTGAAATGTGCACTATTCCACGGAAGCGATTATTAATCACCCTCTGTAAATGAAACAAAAAACATGTAAGTCTGTGAAATGTGCACTATTCCACGGAAGCGATTATTAATCACCCTCTGTAAATGAAACAAAAAAAACATGTAAGTCTGTGAAATGTGCACTATTCCACGGAAGCAATTATTAATCACCCTCTGTAAATGAAACAAAAAAACATGTAAGTCTGTGAAATGTGCACTATTCCACGGAAGCAATTATTAATCACCCTCTGTAAATGAAACAAAAAAACATGTAAGTCTGTGAAATGTGCACTATTCCACGGAAGCAATTATTAATCACCCTCTGTAAATGAAACAAAAAAACATGTAAGTCTGTGAAATGTGCACTATTCCACGGAAGCGATTATTAATCACCCTCTGTAAATGAAACAAAAAAACATGTAAGTCTGTGAAATGTGCACTATTCCACGGAAGGGATTATTAATCACCCTCTGTAAATGAAACAAAAAAAATGTAAGTCTGTGAAATGTGCACTATTCCATGGAAGCAATTATTAATCACCCTCTGTAAATGAAACAAAAAAAACATGTAAGTCTGTGAAATGTGCACTATTCCACGGAAGCAATTATTAATCACCCTCTGTAAATGAAACAAAAAAAAACATGTAAGTCTGTGAAATGTGCACTATTCCACGGAAGCAATTATTAATCACCCTCTGTAAATAAAACAAAAAAAATGTAAGTCTGTGAAATGTGCACTATTCCACAGAAGCGATTATTAATCACCCTCTGTAAATGAAACAAAAAAACATGTAAGTCTGTGAAATGTGCACTATTCCACGGAAGCGATTATTAATCACCCTCTGTAAATGAAACAAAAAACATGTAAGTCTGTGAAATGTGCACTATTCCACAGAAGCGATTATTAATCACCCTCTGTAAATGAAACAAAAAAAAACATGTAAGTCTGTGAAATGTGCACTATTCCACGGAAGCGATTATTAATCACCCTCTGTAAATGAAACAAAAAAAATGTAAGTCTGTGAAATGTGCACTATTCCACGGAAGCAATTATTAATCACCCTCTGTAAATGAAACAAAAAAACATGTAAGTCTGTGAAATGTGCACTATTCCACGGAAGCGATTATTAATCACCCTCTGTAAATGAAACAAAAAAACATGTAAGTCTGTGAAATGTGCACTATTCCACGGAAACAATTATTAATCACCCTCTGTAAATGAAACAAAAAAAACATGTAAGTCTGTGAAATGTGCACTATTCCACGGAAGCAATTATTAATCACCCTCTGTAAATGAAACAAAAAAACATGTAAGTCTGTGAAATGTGCACTATTCCACGGAAGCGATTATTAATCACCCTCTGTAAATGAAACAAAAAACATGTAAGTCTGTGAAATGTGCACTATTCCACGGAAGCGATTATTAATCACCCTCTGTAAATGAAACAAAAAACATGTAAGTCTGTGAAATGTGCACTATTCCACGGAAGCGATTATTAATCACCCTCTGTAAATGAAAAAAAAATATGTAAGTCTGTGAAATGTGCACTATTCCACGGAAGCGATTATTAATCACCCTCTGTAAATGAAACAAAAAAAATGTAAGTCTGTGAAATGTGCACTATTCCACGGAAGCGATTATTAATCACCCTCTGTAAATGAAACAAAAAAAACATGTAAGTCTGTGAAATGTGCACTATTCCACAGAAGCGATTATTAATCACCCTCTGTAAATGAAACAAAAAAAACATGTAAGTCTGTGAAATGTGCACTATTCCACGGAAGCAATTATTAATCACCCTCTGTAAATGAAACAAAAAAAAACATGTAAGTCTGTGAAATGTGCACTATTCCACGGAAGCAATTATTAATCACCCTCTGTAAATGAAACAAAAAAACATGTAAGTCTGTGAAATGTGCACTATTCCACAGAAGCGATTATTAATCACCCTCTGTAAATGAAACAAAAAAAAACATGTAAGTCTGTGAAATGTGCACTATTCCACGGAAGCAATTATTAATCACCCTCTGTAAATGAAACAAAAAAACATGTAAGTCTGTGAAATGTGCACTATTCCACGGAAGCAATTATTAATCACCCTCTGTAAATGAAACAAAAAAACATGTAAGTCTGTGAAATGTGCACTATTCCACGGAAGCGATTATTAATCACCCTCTGTAAATGAAACAAAAAAAACATGTAAGTCTGTGAAATGTGCACTATTCCACGGAAGCAATTATTAATCACCCTCTGTAAATGAAACAAAAAAACATGTAAGTCTGTGAAATGTGCACTATTCCACGGAAGCAATTATTAATCACCCTCTGTAAATGAAACAAAAAAAACATGTAAGTCTGTGAAATGTGCACTATTCCACGGAAGCGATTATTAATCACCCTCTGTAAATGAAACAAAAAAACATGTAAGTCTGTGAAATGTGCACTATTCCACAGAAGCGATTATTAATCACCCTCTGTAAATGAAACAAAAAAAACATGTAAGTCTGTGAAATGTGCACTATTCCACGGAAGCGATTATTAATCACCCTCTGTAAATGAAACAAAAAAAACATGTAAGTCTGTGAAATGTGCACTATTCCATGGAAGCGATTATTAATCACCCTCTGTAAATGAAACAAAAAAAACATGTAAGTCTGTGAAATGTGCACTATTCCACAGAAGCAATTATTAATCACCCTCTGTAAATGAAACAAAAAAACATGTAAGTCTGTGAAATGTGCACTATTCCACGGAAGCAATTATTAATCACCCTCTGTAAATGAAACAAAAAAACATGTAAGTCTGTGAAATGTGCACTATTCCACGGAAGCGATTATTAATCACCCTCTGTAAATGAAACAAAAAAACATGTAAGTCTGTGAAATGTGCACTATTCCACAGAAGCGATTATTAATCACCCTCTGTAAATGAAACAAAAAAAACATGTAAGTCTGTGAAATGTGCACTATTCCACGGAAGCGATTATTAATCACCCTCTGTAAATGAAACAAAAAAAACATGTAAGTCTGTGAAATGTGCACTATTCCACAGAAGCAATTATTAATCACCCTCTGTAAATGAAACAAAAAAAAACATGTAAGTCTGTGAAATGTGCACTATTCCACGGAAGCAATTATTAATCACCCTCTGTAAATGAAACAAAAAAAATGTAAGTCTGTGAAATGTGCACTATTCCACGGAAGCGATTATTAATCACCCTCTGTAAATGAAACAAAAAAAACATGTAAGTCTGTGAAATGTGCACTATTCCACAGAAGCAATTATTAATCACCCTCTGTAAATGAAACAAAAAAAATGTAAGTCTGTGAAATGTGCACTATTCCACGGAAGCGATTATTAATCACCCTCTGTAAATGAAACAAAAAACATGTAAGTCTGTGAAATGTGCACTATTCCACGGAAGCGATTATTAATCACCCTCTGTAAATGAAACAAAAAAAACATGTAAGTCTGTGAAATGTGCACTATTCCACTGAAGCAATTATTAATCACCCTCTGTAAATGAAACAAAAAAACATGTAAGTCTGTGAAATGTGCACTATTCCACAGAAGCGATTATTAATCACCCTCTGTAAATGAAACAAAAAAAACATGTAAGTCTGTGAAATGTGCACTATTCCATGGAAGCGATTATTAATCACCATCTGTAAATGAAACAAAAAAAACATGTAAGTCTGTGAAATGTGCACTATTCCACGGAAGCAATTATTAATCACCCTCTGTAAATGAAACAAAAAAAACATGTAAGTCTGTGAAATGTGCACTATTCCACGGAAGCAATTATTAATCACCCTCTGTAAATGAAACAAAAAAACATGTAAGTCTGTGAAATGTGCACTATTCCACGGAAGCGATTATTAATCACCCTCTGTAAATGAAACAAAAAAAAAACATGTAAGTCTGTGAAATGTGCACTATTCCACTGAAGCGATTATTAATCACCCTCTGTAAATGAAACAAAAAAAACATGTAAGTCTGTGAAATGTGCACTATTCCATGGAAGCGATTATTAATCACCCTCTGTAAATGAAACAAAAAAAAAACATGTAAGTCTGTGAAATGTGCACTATTCCACAGAAGCAATTATTAATCACCCTCTGTAAATGAAACAAAAAAAACATGTAAGTCTGTGAAATGTGCACTATTCCACGGAAACAATTATTAATCACCCTCTGTAAATGAAACAAAAAAAACATGTAAGTCTGTGAAATGTGCACTATTCCACTGAAGCGATTATTAATCACCCTCTGTAAATAAAACAAAAAAACATGTAAGTCTGTGAAATGTGCACTATTCCACAGAAGCGATTATTAATCACCCTCTGTAAATGAAACAAAAAAAACATGTAAGTCTGTGAAATGTGCACTATTCCACAGAAGCAATTATTAATCACCCTCTGTAAATGAAACAAAAAAAAACATGCAAGTCTGTGAAATGTGCACTATTCCACGGAAGCAATTATTAATCACCCTCTGTAAAGGAAACAAAAAAAACATGTAAGTCTGTGAAATGTGCACTATTCCACGGAAGTGATTATTAATCACCCTCTGTAAATGAAACAAAAAAAGTGTAAGTCTGTGCAATGTGCACTATTCCACGGAAGCAATTATTAATCACCCTCTGTAAATGAAACAAAAAAACATGTAAGTCTGTGAAATGTGCACTATTCCACGGAAGCGATTATTAATCACCCTCTGTAAATGAAACAAAAAAACATGTAAGTCTGTGAAATGTGCACTATTCCATGGAAGCGATTATTAATCACCCTCTGTAAATGAAACAAAAAAAACATGTAAGTCTGTGAAATGTGCACTATTCCACGGAAGCGATTATTAATCACCCTCTGTAAATGAAACAAAAAAACATGTAAGTCTGTGAAATGTGCACTATTCCATGGAAGCGATTATTAATCACCCTCTGTAAATGAAACAAAAAACATGTAAGTCTGTGAAATGTGCACTATTCCACGGAAGCGATTATTAATCACCCTCTGTAAATGAAACAAAAAAACATGTAAGTCTGTGAAATGTGCACTATTCCATGGAAGCGATTATTAATCACCATCTGTAAATGAAACAAAAAAACATGTAAGTCTGTGAAATGTGCACTATTCCACGGAAGCAATTATTAATCACCCTCTGTAAATGAAACAAAAAAAACATGTAAGTCTGTGAAATGTGCACTATTCCACGGAAGCAATTATTAATCACCCTCTGTAAATGAAACAAAAAACATGTAAGTCTGTGAAATGTGCACTATTCCACGGAAGCGATTATTAATCACCCTCTGTAAATGAAACAAAAAAAAATGCAAGTCTGTGAAATGTGCACTATTCCATGGAAGCGATTATTAATCACCCTCTGTAAATGAAACAAAAAAAAACATGTAAGTCTGTGAAATGTGCACTATTCCATGGAAGCGATTATTATTCACCCTCTGTAAATGAAACAAAAAAAACATGTAAGTCTGAGAAATGTGCACAATTCCACGGAAGCAATTATTAATTACCCTCTGTAAATGAAACAAAAAAAATGTAAGTCTGTGAAATGTGCACTATTCCACGGAAGCGATTATTAATCACCCTCTGTAAATGAAACAAAAAACATGTAAGTCTGTGAAATGTGCACTATTCCACGGAAGCGATTATTAATCACCCTCTGTAAATGAAACAAAAAAAAATGCAAGTCTGTGAAATGTGCACTATTCCACGGAAGCGATTATTAATCACCCTCTGTAAATGAAAAAAAAATATGTAAGTCTGTGAAATGTGCACTATTCCACGGAAGCGATTATTAATCACCCTCTGTAAATGAAACAAAGAAAACATGTAAGTCTGTGAAATGTGCACTATTCCACGGAAGCGATTATTAATCACCCTCTGTAAATGAAACAAAAAAAACATGTAAGTCTGTGAAATGTGCACAATTCCACGGAAGCAATTATTAATCATCCTCTGTAAATGAAACAAAAAAACATGTAAGTATGTGAAATGTGCACTTTTCCACGGAAGCGATTACTAATCACCCTTTGTAAATGAAACAAAAAAAACATGTAAGTCTTTGAAATGTGCACTATTCCACGGAAACGATTATTAATCACCCTCTGTAAATGAAACAAAAAAACATGTAAGTCTGTGAAATGTGCACTATTCCACAGAAGCAATTATTAATCACCCTCTGTAAATGAAACAAAAAAACATGTAAGTCTGTGAAATGTGCACTATTCCACGGAAACAATTATTAATCACCCTCTGTAAATGAAACAAAAAAACATGTAAGTCTGTGAAATGTGCACTATTCCACGGAAGCGATTATTAATCACCCTCTGTAAATGAAACAAAAAAACATGTAAGTCTGTGAAATGTGCACTATTCCACGGAAGCAATTATTAATCACCCTCTGTAAATGAAACAAAAAAAAAACATGTAAGTCTGTGAAATGTGCACTATTCCACGGAAGCAATTATTAATCACCCTCTGTAAAGGAAACAAAAAAAAACATGTAAGTCTGTGAAATGTGCACTATTCCACGGAAGCGATTATTAATCACCCTCTGTAAATGAAACAAAAAAAAACATGCAAGTCTGTGAAATGTGCACTATTCCACTGAAGCGATTATTAATCACCCTCTGTAAATGAAAGAAAAAAGAAATGCAAGTCTGTGAAATGTGCACTATTCCATGGAAGCGATTATTAATCACCCTCTGTAAATGAAACAAAAAAAAACATGTAAGTCTGTGAAATGTGCACTATTCCACAGAAGCAATTATTAATCACCCTCTGTAAATGAAACAAAAAAAACATGTAAGTCTGTGAAATGTGCACTATTCCACGGAAGCGATTATTAATCACCCTCTGTAAATGAAACAAAAAAACATGTAAGTCTGTGAAATGTGCACTATTCCACGGAAGCGATTATTAATCACCCTCTGTAAATGAAACAAAAAACATGTAAGTCTGTGAAATGTGCACTATTCCACGGAAGCAATTATTAATCACCCTCTGTAAATGAAACAAAAAAAATGTAAGTCTGTGAAATGTGCACTATTCCACGGAAGCGATTATTAATCACCCTCTGTAAATGAAACAAAAAAACATGTAAGTCTGTGAAATGTGCACTATTCCATGGAAGCGATTATTAATCACCCTCTGTAAATGAAACAAAAAAAACATGTAAGTCTGTGAAATGTGCACTATTCCACAGAAGCGATTATTAATCACCCTCTGTAAATGAAACAAAAAAATGTAAGTCTGTGAAATGTGCACTATTCCACGGAAGCGATTATTAATCACCCTCTGTAAATGAAACAAAAAACATGTAAGTCTGTGAAATGTGCACTATTCCATGGAAGCGATTATTAATCACCCTCTGTAAATGAAACAAAAAACATGTAAGTCTGTGAAATGTGCACTATTCCACGGAAGCAATTATTAATCACCCTCTGTAAATGAAACAAAAAAACATGTAAGTCTGTGAAATGTGCACTATTCCACGGAAGCGATTATTAATCACCCTCTGTAAATGAAACAAAAAAACATGTAAGTCTGTGAAATGTGCACTATTCCACGGAAGCAATTATTAATCACCCTCTGTAAATGAAACAAAAAAAATGTAAGTCTGTGAAATGTGCACTATTCCACGGAAGCAATTATTAATCACCCTCTGTAAATGAAACAAAAAAACATGTAAGTCTGTGAAATGTGCACTATTCCACGGAAGCAATTATTAATCACCCTCTGTAAATGCAACAAAAAACATGTAAGTCTGTGAAATGTGCACTATTCCACGGAAGCAATTTTTAATCACCCTCTGTAAATGAAACAAAAAAAACATGTAAGTCTGTGAAATGTGCACTATTCCACGGAAGCAATTATTAATCACCCTCTGTAAATGAAACAAAAAAAAAATGCAAGTCTGTTTAGTACATGGCAAAGAACATTAAGCAAAAGTAGTTTGTTATTTAACAACAGTGCAAACACTAAACAGATTTTTTTTTAAATAAAACAGCAAGTCGGGGTACTACAATTCTAAGTGAATCAACAATGCGTACTAATGCTAAAAGAATAGCATAAATGTGTCATATATTGGGAAGATGGAGAATATTTTGGGTGTGAAGAAAACTTAGATGTAAAATAAAATCATGTCAGTATGCCAGCCCATTTCAGGCCATTTTCAGGTAGAACAAGTCACTAAATAATATTAATAACTAGGACGTGTGCTTCACTGACAAATTATGATTTGTTTTCAGTTTCCAACCATTCAGTTATTGTAAGGTCGTCGATTCAGTACTGCTGACTATGAAAAATATTTTTTTAAGGCTTATTTTTAGACTTCATTTACTGATTCGGCAGATGTAAACAGGACCACATTATTTGCATAGTGATGTGTTTATTTTGGGTAAATCAGTGGTGAGGTTATTTATAAATAAAGAGGTATATTAGGGCCCAGAATGTATCCTTGAGAGAGCCCAGAACTAATATAACAGGACTGTGAGGACTGGCGATACTGTTTACTAAAGTCATTGATCAGGAATAACTGAGACGTAGGTAATTTCTTAAAAGACTGGCAGCTGGTTTGGAAATTTAAGGTCTGGCGTCTATCTGGCCATTTCAACTGCAGGAAAAGATCAGATTCAAAGTTGTTGCAATTCTGTAAGCTTAATCATATCTGCATGTTTTAGTTTTGTGCTCTTGTAAGATGAAGGTGAATTTTTGTTTTGTGATGAAAAACACATGTGCCAGAAAGTATCAAACTGCAGCTGGGATGGACATTTAAGACTGAAATAGCTCTTCCAGACATCAGGGACGTGCTTTAAAAAGATTTTATATAATTATTTATTTACAGGAGTCTTTTACTTCGGTTTCAACATATTGACCAACCTTCCCCATGACATGACAAATGGGAAGATATACTCTCGATTCCATCTTTAAAAGAATGGTCTTGTAAATGTGTGTACCTGTGAGTGTGTGTTGATGTGTGTACACGTGTGTATGTGCATGAGTATGCTCGTGTGTGTGTGTCTGTGTGTACATGCATGTGTGTGAATATAGACGTGTGTGTGCATGTGTGTGCATATACACGTGTGTGTGGGCATGTATGTGCTTCTGTGTGTACACACATGCATGTGCGTGCATGTACACATGTGTATGTGCATGTATGTGCTTTTGTGTGTGTGTGTGTGTGTGTGTGTGTGTGTGTGTGTGTGTGTGTGTGTGTGTGTTTGTGTGTGTGTGTGTTCACTGCATGGTCTTTGTGCATGCAGGCCTGAGTGCTGCTTTAACCCTGCAGTGTACAAAATGTGGCTTGATATGAGGATTGTCTTTATCATTTCATATAAACATGTCAAAGCACACTTACACCAGTTTTGTTTAACTTATGAGACCATGGTATTGTAAATTTTCTCCAAGTTCCTTCAGTTCAGCAGATGTCTTCTGTCAGTGATAAGTCTTTGTAAACTTTTCAGCATAAATGCAACCTAGATTGTGATAATGATACATTAATTGTCTTCCCTATAGATATATTTTTGTGTGAAAATTTTAAACACTTATTTAATTCCTTTTTATTTTCACTCTGTAGGCTTTGCCTTAAGAAAAATCTAACAACAGACTGATCTCCTATTCGGTGCCCCTGAAAATGGGCTTTGATCTCTGTGAGCTGTAGTCTGCTTACCAGAAAGTCAAATAAATATGTACTGTGTTAGGTTTCTGTATGTATACTTTATTTTTTTTCCTTTTTAGAGTCATTGCTAAATATTTATGCAGTAATGTTAACCACACCATTCAGAATAAACATAGATATATAAACTGCAGATCAGATTTAAACTGAAAACATATTTAAGAAGGTAGTTACAAAATGCAGATGCCATCTTTTTGTTATGTTTCCCCATCTCACTGTGCTCCCTTCACTGTTCTGTTTCATCTGGGGAAATGTGCCCCTAATTGGGTAGTAGTGGTAAACCCTACTTTCCTTTGTGTGATACATATGTGTATACAAAACAATGTCTTGCTAAAATTTAAGTACAGTATATAAGGTGGCAAAATCAGAAAGAAAATGGATATAGGTAGGTGAATTCTAAAGACAGCATCTGATTTTTGAGCTCTACAGCTGTTTGAATGTAGATAATTCTGGAAGGATAGTGCCCAGAGTAAGTTCCCTGATGGCTCAGTTTCTGGAATATTTTACAGTGGCGGCTTTACTGCAGTAGTTGCACAAGCCATGTTTTACCCTTGACTGATGTTTTTTCTTTTCTCTGATGTTTGCCATCTATGGATTTAGTATATATGTAAGTTATGGGGTGTGGGGATGAATTCTCCCATATTAGAGACGCAGGGAGCTTGACTTTACTTACTGATTTACCCCTAAAACTCTGAAGCTGCATGTTCAGGGAAAATATCAGGAGGGGTGCACACAGGAACGTATACTTCCAAAATTCATAGTGGAACCCTTCTAATTTAAACTTATCCGGGTGGTGCCACTGTATCTCTACAATGCAGCTGATATCCAATACTAAATAATTAATGCAAAGTAATGAATCTTGATTGAAACTAGTGTTTGTCTAACATAAAACATTGATAGTGCTGTAAAAGAAAAACACACATAAGGCTGCTGGTTAACATGCCTTTGCCTAATCCTGAACAATACAGGAGGTTCCCCCCACAAGGACATTCATACATACATACATGTGCGTGTGTATTTCAGACACACATGCACTATGTTTCCTAACCCTTTACTGTTATTTCCTCTTAAACATAACAGTGGTTATTTTAAAGAGGGGTCAGTAAAGCATTGCTAGGAATGGGAATGCTATTTGCTTTTGAATAACATACCAGCTCTCCTTTATTTTCCTAGCAAATTATGATGAACTATTACTTTCCCATCATGTATTAACCACATGCATCTTCCTCAGCACACAGAACTACATCTTTGGAGCCTTTCTGAGCCTGAAAATTTAACCTACCAAGTTTTTCAGGTGGATTCCCTTTTGTTTTTTTTTTCTTCCAGCAGCACTATCATCAGTGAAGAATGCCTTTAGAGATCCATTCGCCTGTGGCTAAGAAATGGATCTGGTGATGATGTAGCACCAAATCACCCATTCTTCTGTTGAACGGACTTCGGTAAGGCCTAGTATTGATGTCTGGTATTGGTCTTCTGTCCGCTAGTATGTCTCCTGTAGTAATGGCATAGCTGACAACTTGTTATTTGCAAGTCAGTTGGCTAACAGTAGGCCTCATGCCATTAGGCCGGTTGTCACATATTTGGCTTACATGCTGTCTTCATGTTCCATATCTAACATCAAGGAACCTGTTCTGGTCATACCTTTGTTAAGTAGCCATTTGTCAGTGCTTGTGTTTGTCACTAGCATTATGCTGACCTGCAGATAAACTTCTTAACAACCTATTCATCTGTTGAGACAGTTGGGTATGTATTATATCAGATTTTAGGAAGTCTGGACTTCAGCTTAATCTTCTATTCTGAAAAAGAAAAAAGAACATGTGACATTTGTAATTGTGTTCTAAAGGAAAAAAAGAAAACATTATCCTCGTGTCTTAAGGTTTTGCTGTCTGGGTTAGTAAATCTCATAGCTTTGTTGCACATTTGCATACAAAATCCACAATGTATGAATTGTAGCCATATTCACTGATTATTGATGAAACATTTCCAATGTATTTCTTTTCATCCATACTTAGATATACGCTGCTACATGAAACCAGACAAACATAAGAATTCCTTGCATTTATCTGTACCCAGAAATCACAATATAATAATCTTTTTTTTCTGTAGAATTTCTTCTGTGACCCTTCTTGTTACCCCAAAACACTTTGTGCACCTTATCTTCTCTGATTTTACTAAAGGAACCATCAGTCTGCCACCTCAGCATGAGGCACCCGTCATTCATACAGGCAGTACAGCCTGTTTCTCTTATTTTTTCTCTCTTCATACTGAGGTTTTTACCTTTCCAGTCATAGTCAGACTCCAGTACACATGGAATGACATCATGTCCAGCCCGCGTAGTGTGTACCCAGCATGAAACACATACATCAGACAGAACAACTTGAACATTACTGAAAGTGCACCTCACAAGCATGTGTGTACATATGTGCTTGTTGTTGTATTTATTTACAGTTGTTGAACGGGGAAAGTCCTCTGAGCTCGTGGCACCTTTTCATGGAGTCCCAAGAGGAAAATCTCCACATAGGACAAATTACAATAACAACAGTGCAATAATGTTAGAATATATTTTAACACTGTAACAATAGTAAAGGTATAGGTTCATGTACCCAGTAATGTAGAAAAAACAAAAGTACAGTATTACGTACATAGTGTTTGAAATATGAGCATCTGTAGGAAAACAGGTGGACACAAATTGGGAATAGAAGACTACAGAGGAAGTTTGCAAGTAATGCCTGAAGGAAGGTATCTAATCATGTTAGGAGCATTGTATACAAGTTATACAGTGATAGGTTATTACTGAATGACATGCCTGAAGGAAGGTATGTAATCATGTTAGGAGCATTGTATACAAGTTATACAGTGATAGGTTATTACTGAATGACATGCCTGAAGGAAGTTATATAAACAAGTTATTATATGGCTACGTTAGTATAATGATGTAATGTCAAACAAGAATGGGAGATCAGGAATAAAAAATAGTGTCCAGAAAGAAATAGACTGATTATTTTGTCATGTTGGAGAAATGAAATTATTTAACATCTGCGTTCAGGAAACAAATTATAATATATCCTCCATTCATATTATGTTTTTTGAACTATGCTTATCTCTCATCTGTGTGAACTTTGTATAAAAATGTTTGGCATATTCGTGTACAACTATTTTGTGCAGTGCTTTATAAGTACCTAACACATGTTCTACCGTGTATTCTTTATACTGTTAAACTATTTATACTCTGTTGTGTAAACTCCTTTTATTTATGCTTTTTTTGCTTTTGTATTGTATTGCAGACAGCCATGTAATATTTCTGCACATAGATCACCAACCACATAATGTTTGTGAAAATAGCATCTAATGGGGGCCACTACCCTGAAATGGGAGTCACACTGCATACATGGTGCCAATCTGTTGGGCATCACTGCTCACTGGGAAATATGTTCCATGTATTCTGCCTGTTCACCATCTGCCTCAGTGCTTTTTTCCCTACTTCCTCCTGTGCCTGTTCGCCATCTCTCCAGTCTTTTTTCTATTTCCCCAGTGCCTGTTCACCATCCCCCCCCAATGTTTTTTCCTATTTCGCCCTGTGCCTGTTCACCATCCCCCCCAGTGTTTTTTCCTATTTCGCCCTGTGCCTGTTCACCATCCCCCCAGTGTTTTTTCCTATTTCGCCCTGTGCCTGTTCACCATCCCCCCCAGTGTTTTTTCCTATTTCGCCTAGTGCCTGTTCACCATCCCCAGTGTTTTTCCTATTTCGCCCTGTGCCTGTTCACCATCCCCCAGTGTTTTTCCTATTTCGCCCTGTGCCTGTTCACCATCCCCCAGTGTTTTTCCTATTTCGCCCTGTGCCTGTTCATCATCCCCCAGTGTTTTTCCTATTTCGCCTAGTGCCTGTTCACCATCCCCCAGTGTTTTTCCTATTTCGCCTGTGCCTGTTCACCATCCCCCAGTGTTTTTCCTATTTCGCCCTGTGCCTGTTCACCATCCCCCCCAGCGTTTTTTCCTATTTCTCCCTGTGCCTGTTCACCCTGCCCCCCTGTGTTTTTTCCTATTTCGCCTGTGCCTGTTCACCATCCCCCAGTGTTTTTTCCTATTTCGCCCTGTGCCTGTTCACCATCTCCCCCAGTGTTTTTTCCTATTTTCTCTGTGCCTGTTCACCATCCCCCAGTGTTTTTTCCTATTTCCCCAGTGCCTGTTCACCATCCCCCCCAGTCTTTTTTCTATTTCCCCAGTGCCTGTTCACCATCCCCCCCAGTGTTTTTTCCTATTTCGCCCTGTGCCTGTTCACCATCGCCCCCAGTGTTTTTCCCTATTTTCTCTGTGCCCGTTCAGCATTTCCCTAATATTTTTCTGTTTTCTGTGCATACTCATTATCTCCCCGGTAACCTTTACAGTAGTTTCCGCATGTCTGTGCTTGCCAGCTGTATGCATACTGCCTATGTCTGTGCTCTGTTCATTATACTTAGTAGGCAAAATAATCATGATGTGTCTATCATCCATACAGCCATGAGGGGTTTTCTATAGTTTTAGCCTAGTACCAGCCCAGATGGCTGGCATGCATGCTGCTTATATGAGGGCCTGCTACACCTTCCTTACAGGCATGCATTTGCCCCCATGCATACAGATGTACCCATGCATGTGCTCCCATGGATGAACTCCCATCCATGTGCCAGTTGAAGATTACTGAGCATATGTAGCTTGGCAGAGTCAATCACCCATCCCACGCCCCCATATGGCATGCTGTACATCAGACCTCCATGGACGTCAGTCTTGCAGTGGACTGTGCCACCTCCCTCCCTCCCTGGATGGGCAACACAATATTAGTTCCTCACTCCAGCACTTCCTGTTTAGTTGGTGCTGGCTATTCTAGGTCAGCCAAGTGACAACCAGACTTTTATCCCTTTTTGTTAGAGGATGGCATCTCTCCCTACTGTTGTTTGAGGTAGGGCACTACAGAGTAACAAAAGGTTGAATAGGGAAGTTTATGTATTATTCTCAAAAATCACAGATTGCTGTATGCCAGAGACCTCATCAAAAAGGAAAAATTCTCCTCTATCCTTGTCAAGAAAAATAAAATGAAAATACACATGAGGCACCAAAAAGGCCAACATATGTCATGGCTAGACTGGTAGGCCTCCAGACTAACTTATCATATGAAGGCCAACATATGTCATGGTTAGACTGGTAAGCCTCCAGAATAACTTATCATATGAAGGCCAGCATATATCATGGTTAGACTGGTAGGCCTCCAGACTAACTTATCATATGACCCTCTTCCAGTAAGTGACTTGTACATTCGGGTGTCCCTTTCATCATTCCTAAAAAACTCTTCTACTTTTGGTCAAGCTGGCTAAAGTTTTTCCACCTTAAAATGGAGTTAGTCTAATGCTCTGTCAGAGAGCACATCCTGTTTAAACATTCCATTGTAATCATGGTAGTTTGTGGAATCAGCCTGTAACCAGAATGTGGTAATCACTTTCACCCCACTGGCTGAAAATATGTTAGTCTGTGAGTGCCCATATAACATACCTATCAACTTTCAAGGTTTTCGCAGAAGTCTATATTTTTGCTTCATACTTTTGGTCTGTTTCTCATAATATAATGCAGACATTTGAGTTTCAGACTTCATATCTTTCAGAAAAATCCATGCTAATGCAAAACCTGTTATTCTATTATCTTTCTAAGTTTGTAAGAGCAATATTTAAAAGGTGCCCCTATTTTTAGGCCTTTGTCTCCCCATTATTTGTGGCTTTGTCCAGATTTCTTCCTGTAAGAGGTTGAGAGGTATGCCAGATCACTTTAGCACCTTATAAGTAAGAAGTCACAGCAATAGCATTGCCTTCCTTGCAGGTAAACCTGGACAGATTTATTTATCATATGCTTAGTTGCACTAAAAAAAAAAAAGAACAGTTTGGACAACCTTTGGCTGTAAGTAATGGTGAGTAGCACTGGGAGTAGAGAATATCTAGTATAAACACTTTACACAGAAAGTCAGTCCTTGAACTACCTGCTAAATCATGATTTATATCATCCTGTACATACCCCAGTCAATTCCTGATTCATATCACCCCATATCATACCCAGTATGGCATCAGCCATGCCTCGGTTAGATCTGTACACAAACTACAGAGGGTCAAAATCAGAAGGTAGGCATAATGAATGATGCTTTGTGATCAGCTGCTCAAAACATTTCATAACAGTAGATATCAGAGTGACTGATACGTGGCTTCTCAGCGCTTCTGTGGATCACTAGTGATATCTGCATTGCTTACTGTACTTATTTCCTTGTTTCACTTAAAAGAAAGTTACTGTTTGTCGTTTTTGCATTTAAGTTACCTGTAACACATTGCACTTAAGTTACCTGGCACTTGCTCACTAAAGCAATTATATAAGTCAGCACTAAAAATTAAAAGCACTACACCCTCACTCCCCACTGGCCCTGGTTTTCAATTATTAAGGAATTCCCAATATTATTCTAGCATGTCCAAAGGTGAGTTGTCAATCTCCTCTCCGGTCCAGCTGGTGAATCTGGGAATCTTGAGGCAATGTTACAACTGCCTCATGTACACAGACAACCCTCTCCTACTCCCAACAAATTCCAACACATGTGAGAGATGCAACCATATAGCCAAACTGGAGGCTAAGCTCTCTCAACTCAGTACTGGCATAACCAGTCAGGAGGAGAAGGAAACCACACTCACTACAATTCCAGTCTCACACAGACCTACCACGACAGCAAACCAAACACATAATCACACAAAAACATACTCGAAGGCTCTAAATAAAGATCTGCCGAAGCAGCAGAGACCTCCAAAGCAGACAGCCAAGCAACTGCTACCCCAAAACAAAACACATGCTACACATATCTCACAAAGCCAGTGTGCTGAACAGTCACAGCCCTTAAGACTAAACAACACACCTGATACACTTGTAATAGGTGACTCTATCGTCAGGCACACTGACGTCCCGCTCACCAGGCTGAACAAGGAGAGGGTCACAGTGAGCAGCCTGTCGGACGCTAGGATCCGCCACATAACACAAGCACTCAGGTCACTCCAAGGCAAGTACAAATATGACTCAGTCATTGTCCATGCTGGTGTGAATGATCTGAGACGTACCTCCCTGGACTACATGAAAAGAGACATAAAGGAGCTCTCTGAGCATGTAGCCCAGGCCGGTATGACCCTGACCTTGAGTAGCATCTTACCCTCACCAAGAATGATGCCACAGTATGAAGACAAGATGATCAATTTCAACAATTGGCTTAAGTACTGGTGTCATTCAAAGGGGATCCAATGCCTGTCAGCTTGGATGATATGCTCGACAAGCCACGATGCTTCGCTAGGGACGGCTTGCACCTGTCACCCCTGGGCTTTCGGATATTGGCAAAGGCTTTTGCTACCCCCATAGTGCCTTTTTTAGGCAAGGCTCAAAAGACAAACCCACCTCCATAGGTATCACAAGGGATAAGAAACTAAAAGTAATGCTACTCGACGCCAGAAGTCTAAACCTCAAGATGCATGCACTCGAAACTCTCCTTAGCATGGAGAACATCGATATCTGTGCAGTAACAGAAACCTGGTTCAGGGCTCCCGAGAGCACCCCAGCACTACCAGGTTATACCTCATACCATGCTTTTCGGCCCCAAAACTTGGACCGAACCACGAAAGGAGGGGGAGTATCGATATTCATCAAAGATACCCACACCTCCAGGTTGGTGGCAAAGCACAAAGCATCAGAGACTATCCATGTGCAACTAACAGTGGGTAAAACTGCCTTCCAGTTTATAGCCTGCTACAGACCACACTCCCAAACCCAGGAACCCCACTCGGCCTTCCTGAGAACACTGGAAAATATGAAGGTCTCTCCAAACACCATTATATTGGGCGACTTCAACTACCCAAACATAGACTGGGAGCATTACTCTAGCTCCAACACCCTAGCCCAAAGGTTCCTAGAATTTATAAACTCAAATGCTATGGAACAACTTGTTACCACTCCCACAAGAGGGGAAAACATACTGGACCTGATCATCACCAACATGGGGACTCTATGCTCCAGACCAGAAGTGTATCCCTCACTGGTAAGATCAGACCATAAACTAATCTCACTGGATATTCACATCCCGATCCCACCCCCTGCCCAGAAAACCACAGTGAAAAACTTCTCTAAAGCAAATTTCACACTCCTCAAAACTGAGGTGGAATCCTTCAAAGCCCCCGGGCCTGTGGAAAATACGGCCCAGACCGCAGAATCCTTTATAAACGCATTCTATGAACACCTTTAGGAATGCATGGATCATGCGATCCCAAATAAAACCAAGACCCAATCCTCCAAAGGTAGATGTCCTGTCTGGTGGACCCCAGCCATAAACAAACTATACAATAGAAGGAGGAAGCTACTAAATGATAGAGCAAAATCCCAAAAAGGGAAGGCATCACTGATCAGTATTAGCAAAAAACTATGGGCACACATAAAATTGTCTAAGGCCAGCTTCGAGAGAAAAATTGCACAGGACACTAAGGATAATCACAAGGCTTTCTTTAGTTATGTTAGGAACCTGGGTGGTAATTCCCAGATATGCTCAGAATTAGTCCAAAATGACAAAAAATACACCGAACCCACAGACATTGCAAACATCCTAGCTGACAGGTTCAGCGCAAACTTCTCCCCCCCCCTCCCCACCAAAAGGGCAAATATCTATCCCAGCAGAGTGCTGCCCCCCTGACATCTCAGATGCTCAGGTAAGAGCCGCCCTCTCCAAAGCAAAAAAACAGCATCAATGGGACCAGACGGTGTCCCGGGCTGTGTCCTACATGAACTCCAAGAAGAGCTAAACCCAAACATAAAACTACTGTTCAATCTCAGCTTTACTACAGGATATGTGCCCAAAGAGTGGCGTACAGCAACAGTGGTCCCTCTCCATAAAGGTGGTGCCTCAACGGATCCTGGAAACTATCGCCCCATAAGCCTGACTAGCTTGGTCTGCAAAGCTATGGAAAGGATCATAATGGACCTCATAAATTAAGATATTGGGGACCTACAAACACTGGATCCTACCCAGTTCGGCTTTGTTAAGGGCAGATCCTGCCTCTTAAACCTGGTTGATTTCTTTGAAACAGTCACCAAGGCCATTGACGAGGGGAAGGTGGTCCACACAGCCTACCTGGACCTCACAAAAGCCTTCGATACAATACCCCACTCGGGCATTATAGATAAGCTCACCAGCTTAAATATAAACCCCTATGTCACTAGATGGATTGCAAATTGGCTCAAGGACAGAACCCACATGGTTAGAATTGCTGGAGCCATGTCAGACTCCAAACCAGTTACAAGTGGTGTCCCACAAGGCTCAGTCCTGGGACCTCTCTTGTTCGATATATATTTCTCGGAGGTACAGGCCAACACGGAAGGACTGTGGCTGACCAAGTTCGCAGATGACTGCAAACTGGGCACCATAATCGACTCTCCAGCTGACACAAGCATCCTCCAAAAGGGCCTCATAGAAACAGACAACTGGTGCCAGAGCCATGGCCTCAAGCTAAATGCCAAAAAGTGTATAGTCATCCCCTTTGGCAAAATCAAAGTGCCCATAAATGACCACATAGGTGGTAATCCATTAAGTACAGAAGAAGTAATTAGGGACCTGGGGACCCAAGTTGATAGCAATCTCTCATTTGACAACCACGTGGCCAAAGTGGTTAGAAAAACATTTTATATAGCCCACCTAATCATGAAGGGATTCACTTCTAGATCAGGGGACGTCATCGTGCCTCTTTACTCATCCCTCATCATGCCCATAATTGAGTACAATGCCTCTTTTGGGATGTACCTTACCAGACACCTGCAGCAACTGGAAAGACCCCAAAAGTACCTCAACAAGAGGATCAAAGGGCTCAAGCAGATGCCATATGCTGCCTGGTTAAAGAAACTCCAGCTCTAGTCAGTGGCATACCGCCTGTTCAGAGGCAATCTGTGCCTGACGTATAAAGCCATGTCCAACCCGGAATTAATGGACATGCTGCACCTCAGAAAATCCAAATCTCATTGAGCTACGCGCTCGAGAGACTTGAACCTCAGCACTGAAATAAATAGGACATGCTGGAGGGACAGATTCATAACCCAGAGGCTCCCTTCACTCTGGAATAAAATCCCAGTCCAGGTTGGGCAGAGTCCCTCATTGACTCTCTTCAAGAGGAATCTTGATGAGTGGATGGGAGATCGTAGGTTTACCCCGGGTATCACTTCTGTGTCACTGTTAGACAGAGGCACAGTATACTAACCTCGAAAAAGGGCATAGCAAAATAAATTTAAGATGGGTGGCGAAAGCCAAACACATTCTGGCTAGGCTTATAAATGCCCTAGGGCAGATAGCCTAGTATGAACCTATGAACCTATGAACCTATGATCTGTAGTTGTTGGGGCTAGAAGGAGTGGTTTTCTTAGGTAGTGGGATGATGTTAGTTTCCTCGTAGCATAAGGGTACTTTTGCCATGGCAAGAGAGGTGTTAAATATTTCCCTTGAATAATATGCATAGTTGATCAGCACAGCCTTTTAACACCTTGCCCAGTATGTTGTCTGGGCCAGCAGCCTTCCTGGGATTCACTCTCCTTAGCTCTCTTCTTACCCCCTCTGTGCTTTTTTTTTTTTTTTGTTATCAGTGTTGTAAGTTGAAGAGATAGCCTTCCCAAAGGGTATAATGATGCATTTTTTTTGCATTGAGTTTTAGGCACCAGTTATTTGTTTGTGTCAAGCCCTCCTGGAGGATATCTACATCTTTGGGTGAGTCAGTGATTGCACCCAGCTTGCAGTGTCAGAAAATTTGGACAGCCAAATGCCCTCTACATTTGCCTTGACCCTTGACTTCAGAGAAGTATATTCCAAACAGGAGAGGTCCTAGTACTGAGTTCTGTGGGACAGCACTAGGAACAGGCCTCTTGGCGGATGTGGATTCTGCTACCCTAACTTCATGCATCCTATATTTGAGCCATTTGGCTATCCATCACCTAATGTAGGGATTTACTTCTAAATGTGCGAGTTTCTCTGTAATACTCAAGTGAGGTATTATGTCAAATTCCTTTGCCAGGTCAAGGTAGGCAGTATGTGCCATTTTGCTCTTGTCCATTGCTCTAGTGACTTTCTCAAAAAATCCAACAAGTTTAGTAGGTATGACCTGCCCTGGATCAAACCAAACTGAGATTGTCCAGTATCTGAAGATTTCCTATGCCTTTGTTTATTAAGTCCATGATAATACTTTCCATGGCCTTGTATCTAAACCTGACAGGTCATGTTCCAAGCTATTTGGGAAGCATCCTGGGATAGTATCAGGACTGAATGATGCAACGGTTTAGCTCTGGAGAGTGCAGTGAGGACCTTTTGTTTAGTAATAGCTGGGAGAAAAATGGTAGAGGGTATTTCCTGGGGAGAAACTGGTGTGATGGGTGAGGATTGGAGATAACTTTTTCATCCAGCAAATTTGCTACATTTCCCACTTCAGTATAAGAAACCCCATTTACTATTAGTTCAGCAAACTGTTGGGAGTTCCCTTTAAGGTTATGTACATAACTAAAAAATGCCATATGGTTGTTCTTACCCTGGGGCGTATTTCGGTCTCAAAGTTGGTGCTGGTGGTGGACTTGATCAGTCCCCTGAGTTGCTTGATGAGCCTCATGAGGAAAATGTTTGCCTGTTGGGCATAACCCTTCTTATTTTTGGACAGGGTTTTCTTTGTTGTACAGCCTAATTATACTGGGGCCAACCAAAGGGGGTTGTTTTTGGAGTTTGCCCTAAGTATATTTCAGATTGAGACTGCTGTTTCTATGCAGTTTTTACAATATCATCTTGTTGCCTAGGAGTGTTTCTCCATGCCCTAATCCCATGTATTTTCATAATATCCAGGGCCAGACATGCAATGGAATGTGCTGGTGTATTATCCAGCCTATGTTCATAGGTGTGTTCTAGGCTAATGGCCTCGGAACCTTTACAAGCCTAGCCCATAGGATTACCCTGGCATCATGCCATCCGACCTTAGTTCCCAGTGCCTCTTTCGAGTAGGGCAACTGAAGTGATCCCCAGAGTGAATTTTCTATATAGGTTCATAGGTTGAAACTAAGTCAATGCCCCAAATATCGGGTCCATATTAATTCATCGAAAACTAATTTCAATGAACAGCTGTTCATCGAACACAAACAGTGAATGGCCTTTCATTGAACTTTCACTTCAGCAAATGTTTTTCTAAGAAAATGGAAATACTTATTCCCCGCACTGACTTTAACAGTGTAACAAAACATAAATGATATCAAACCCACCAAGGTGACCTCCCTTTTATACATATATATATATATATATATATATATATATATATATATATATATATATATATATATATATATATACCAACTCCAAGATCACACTACAGTGGGGAAATTTCCTAATGCTGGCCAGCTAACCCCCTTCCTTAGAAAAATGTCCACTGAAATGAAGGTTTGATGAACAGCCATTCACTGGTTTGGGTTTAATGAATGGCTGTTCACTGGAATTAGTTTTCGACAAACTAATATAGACCCCCACCTTAACGAACACATCACTCATGTATCTTCGGCCCCTGCTAGGCATAAATTCTGCGGTATGTCTTGAGTGTACATCCTCCCTACAAGGATGGACACGCTCATCTTCTCCTTGCCACTGACTCAGGTGTCTGAGTTGTTAATCCTACCTGTGTGACCTGTACCGTGGTCAGGCTTCATTCCTCAACACCATGGCACTGGCTGCACTTCATTAAAGGTTCTTGCAAGTGGACATCATTTCTAATCCTCTTCATCCATTTGTCTTGCCTATATGTGTACTTTACTGTTATATACACTACAAGGGTAAATTATCTGTACTTTACAGTTATATGCACTACAAGGGTAAATTATGTGTACTTTATTGTTACATACACTACAAGGGTAAATTATGTGTACTTTATTGTTACATACACTACAAGGGTAAATTATGTATACTTTACTGTTACATACACTACAAGGGTAAATTATGTGTACTTTATTGTTACATACACTGCAAGGGTAAATTATGTGTACTTTACTGTTACATACACTACTAGGGTAAATTATGTGTACTTTACTGTTACATACACTACAAGGGTAAATGATGTATACTTTACTGTTGCATACACTACAAGGGTAAATTATGTGTTCTTTACTGTTACATGCACTACAAGGGTAACTTATGTGTACTTCACTGTTACATACACTATAGGGGTAAATTATATGTACTTTACTGTTAGAATACAAGGGTAAATTATATGTACTTTACTACTACATACACTATAGCGGTAAATTATGTGTACTTTACAGTTACATACACGGCAAGGGTAAATTATTTGTACTTCACAGTTACATACACTACAAGGGTAAATTATGTGTACTTTACTGTTACATACACTACAAGGGTAAATTATGTTTACTTTACTGTTATATACACTACAAGGGTAAATGTTGTGTACTTTACTGTTACATGCACTACAGGGGTAAATTATGTGGACTTTACTGTTACATACACTATAGGGGTACATTATTTGTTCTCTATGGTTACATAAACTACAAAGGTAAATTATGTGTACTTTACTGCTACATGCACTACAAGGGTAAATTATTTGTACTTTATGGTTACATACACTACAAGGCTAAATTATGTGTACTTTTCTATTACATGCACTACAAGGGTAAATTATATGTACTTTACTATTACATACACTATAGGTGTAAATGATGTGTACTTTACTGTTACATACACTACAAGGGTAAATTATTTGTACCTTACAGTTACATACACTTCTTCTTCTTCTTCTTTCGGCTTTTTCCTGGTTAGGGGTCGCCACAGCGGATCACCTTGTCCGCACATTGAATGGCAGTGGAGTTTTTACGGTGTCGAGTTGCCAGCCCGGTGCCCAACCTTCCACAGAAGGCACTTACAGTTACATACACTACAAGGGTAAATTATTTGTTCTCTATGGTTACATAAACTACAAAGATAAATTATGTGTACTTTACTGTTACGTGCACTACAAGGGTAAATTATTTGTACATTATGGTTACATACACTACAAGGGTAAATTGTGTGTACTTTAATGGTACATGCACTACAGGGGTAAATTATATGTACTTTACAGTTACATACACTACAAGGGTAAATTATGTGTACTTTAGTGTTACATACACTACAAGGGTAAAGTATGTGTAATTTGTGGTTACTTACACTACAAGGGTAAATTTTATGTACTTTACTGTTATATACACTACAAGGGTAAATTATATGTACTTTACTGTTGCTTATACCACAAGGGTAAATTATGTGCACTTTATAGGTTCATAGGTAGGTGCTAAGCTATTGGCCCTAGGGCCTATATAAGCCTAGCCAAAAAGGTACCCAGGCTTTCTCCACCCAAGAAAATTATTTTCCTGTGCCCCTGTCAAGCAGAGCCACAGAATTGATCCCTGGGGTGAATTTCCCATCTCCAATCCAATCAATTTTTTTTGAAGGTAGCCAATGAGGAACTTTGTTTGAATTAGATAGGCAGTTTGTTCCAGAGTATGGGAAGTCTCTTGGACAGGAATCTATCCCTCCAGTATGTTCTGTTTATTGTAGTGACAAGATTTAGGTCTCTAGAGCATGTAGCTCAGAGAGATTGGGATTTCTTTAAGTGGAGCATGTCCAACAGCTCTGGATTTTGATATAGCTTTGTATGTTAGGCAGAGATCACCTCTGAGTAGGCGATATGCGACAGAGTAAAGGTGGAATTTTTTGAGACGGTCTGTGTAGGGCATCTGTTTGAGGTCAGTAATCCTCTTTGTAAGGTATTTCTGCAGCCATTCCAGTTGTTGTAGATGTCTTGTGAGGTACATACCAAAAGAGGTACTGTATTCTATAATGGGTCTAATTGCAGAAACAAGTAATGGGTCTAATGCGTGACGAGTAGAGGGGAACAATAACCTCTTTTTTCCTGGATGAGAAACCTTTTGTGATGAGGTGTGCCATGTAGAAGGATTTCCTGACTACTGTGGTGATGTGATTATTAAAGGAGAGACTACAGTCCACCTGTGTCTCAAGGTCTCATCACACGTTCGGTGTTAAGTAGACTACCGCCTATGTGGTAGTTCATTGGTACAGAGTTTTTACCAAAAGGGATGACAATGCACTTTTTGGCATTGAGCTTGAGGCCATGGCTTTGACACCAGGCATCTGTCTCAGTGAGGCCCTTGTGTAGGATGTCCACATTGTTAGGAGTTTCGATTATGGCTCCTAGTTTGCAGTCATCTGCGAACTTCATTAGCCAATGACCTTCTGTGTTACCCTGTACTTCAGAGAAGTAGATACCAAACAGTAGAGGACCCAGGACTGAACCCTGTGGTACTCCACTTGTCTGAAGTCCGATTTGGAGTCTGCTACTTTCACAGTGTGGGTTCTGTCAGTAAGCTAGTTGGCAACCCATCTTGTGACATAGGGATTTATACCTAGTTTAGTGAGTTTATCTATAATTCCAGATTGGGAGATGGTGTTGAAAGCATTGGCAAGATCTAGATAGGTTGTGTGAACCACCTTACCCTCATCTATGGCTTTGGTGACTGCTTCAATGAAGTCTATCAGGTTTAGGTGACATGATCTGCCTTTTACAAACCTGAACTGGTTGGGGTCCAGAGTCAGGAGATTACCAATGTCATTGCTTATAAGTTCCATGATGATACGTTCCATAGCCTTGCAGACCAGGCTCATCAGGCTAATGGGGCGGTAGTTCCCAGGGTCCATGGTGGCTTCCCCTCTGTGGAGTGGGATAACCATCACTGTGTGCCATTCAGTGGGCACAGAGCCTGAGATGAGGCTATGATTGAACATGTTACTTAGGTGGGGTGCCAGTTTGTTCTGTAGTTCGTATATAACACAGCCTGGGATGTTGTCAGGTCCCATGGATGCTGTATTCTTGGCTTTGGAGAGTGTGTTTTTTACCTGTGCAGCCATGATTACTGGAACATTCTTCTAGTATAGAGATGGGCCCCTTAGGGGGGGGGGGGTAAAGTTAGCACCGGACCTATCTGGCAGGATGTTGGCAATATCAGTTGGTTCTGTATATTTAGTGCCATTGTGCTGTAACCCAGAGCAGATCTGAGTGTTGCCATAGAGATTCTTGACATAGCTATAGAATGCTTTGTGGTTGTCTTTAAAATCAGTGGTGATTTTATTTTCGTAACTAGCTTTGGAGGATTTTATGAGGGAACTCAGCTTCTTACTGAGGCTGACCAGGGAGTTCCTCCAGTCATGGGATTTTATTTTTTTTTTGCAACAGTTTCTTTCTTCTGTTGTAGAGTTTGTTTATGGCAGGGGACCACCAGATTGGATTTCTTTTGTTGGAGGATAGCATCTTGGTTCTGTTAGGGATTGCATGATCCATGCACTCATGTAACTGTTTATAAAGTGCATTTGTGTAGGATTCAGCAGTCGTACCTCTATTGTCCATCTGTATGGGTGTCGTGAAGTTTGCCACTTTTTTCTTAAGAAGTGTGAAGTTGGCTTTGGAGAATTTTTTTACGGTGGTTTCCCTAATGGGGGGTGGGGGTGGGGGCAGGATGTGTATGTCTAGGGTGATTAGCTTGTGGTTGGATCTGACCAATGAGGAATTGACCTCTGGTGTCGAACACCGGTTGCCCATGTTAGTAATGACCAGGTCTAGGATATTGCTGCCTTTGGTGGGGGTGTGGATAAGTTGATCCAAGGCATTGGAATTTATGAATTCCAGAAAACGTTGAGCAAAAGAGTTGGTACATGAGTCGTTTTCCCAGTTAATGGTGAGGTAGTTGAAATCGCCCATTATTAGGGTGTTAGGTTGTACCCTAATATTTTCCAGTGTATCAAGAAATGAGGAGTGGGAATCATGGGACATGGTGGGAGATCTGTAGCAAGCTACAATTTGGATTGTGGTCTTGCCCAGAGTTAGTTGCACTTGGATAATCACGGATGCATAATGCTGAGCAACTAGCCCTGAGGTGTGGATATCCTTATTGAATATGGACACGCCTCCGCCTTTAGTTTTTCGGTCCAAGTTAGGTGACCGAAAGGTGTGGTATGAATTATGGCCTGGTAATGCAAGGGCGCTCTGTGGAGCTTTGAACCAGGTCTCTGTCACTGCACAGATGTTGATGTTCTCCATTTTAAGGAGTGCCTCAAGTGAGTGAATTTTGAGGTTTAGACTTCTATTATTGAGTAGCATTACCCTCAGATTTTGTTTGCTTGTACCTGTTACGGTGGTGAATTTGTCATTTGATCCTTGCCTAAAAAAGGCACTATGGGGTGGCAAGAGCCTTAGCCAGTATCCAGAATCCCAAGGGCGACAGGTGCAGGCCATCTCTGGCAAAGCATTGTGGTCTGTCAATCATGTCATCCCAGGCAGACAGATACTGGATCCCTTTAGAATGACACCAGAAGCTTAGCCAATTGTTCAAGTCAATCATTTTGTCCTTGTACTGTGGTATCATTCTGGGTAATGGCAGGATGCTACTCAGGGCTAGGGTCATACCTGCCTGGGCTACAAGATTGGACAGCTCCTCCATGTCCCTTTTCATGTAGTCAAGGGAGGTACATCTCAGGTCATTCACACCAACATGGACAATGACGGAGTCATATTTGTATTGTTGTGGAGTGACCTGAGTGCATGCATTACGTGGCAGATCCTGGCACCCGACAGGCAGCTGACAGTAACTTTCTCCTTGTTTAGCCTGGTGAGTGGAACATCAGTGTGCCTGACTATAGAATCACCTATGACTAGAGTGTTGGGTACGTTGTTATGCCTTATGGGCTGTGATTGAGTGGCACACTGAGTTTGTGGGCTATGTGTCATTTGGGTTGTGTTGGGGGGTGGAGGTTGCTTAGGTTTCTGTTTTGTAGGTCCGTGTTGCTTGGGCAGATTTTTATTGAGAGCCTCCGTGAATGTAGGTGTGTGTTTTGTGTTTCTACGGTTACATACATTACAAGGGTAAATTATGTGTACTTTACGGTTGCATACACTACAAGGGTAAATTATGTGTACTTTACTGTTACATCACTACAAGGGTAAATCATGTGTACTTTACTATTACATACACTACAAGGGTAAATTATGTGTACTTTACTATTACATACACTACAAGGGTAAATTATATGTACTTTACTGTTACATACACTACAAGGGTAAATTATATGTACTTTACTATTATATACATTATAGGGGTAAATTATGTGCATTTTACGGTTACATGCACTACAAGGGTAAATTATATGTATTTTACTATTACATACAATACAAGGGTAAATTATGTGTACTTTACTGTTACATGCACTATAAGGATAAATTATGCTTGGTATGTTATTGCTGAACTACTCATGCAATGTCAGGTACTTTACAAACAATCGTTAATTGAATTTGCAGATTCATAGCACTTTTCTAAGCTCAGGAGTATCCTTGTCCATCCATTGAGTAGGCAGAGTGGCACATTATTGCAACATTTACAGTTTTGGATGGTATTCATAGTCAAGGTGCATAGAACACAGCATGCTATTTAACAAAATCATGGACACTGAGCTACATAACGATTCACAGATACAGCTAGCGGTAAAGGTCAATGAACAAAAAGGCATGAGAATAGGGGTACTCAAGTGAATGTATAATGAAATGCAAATATACAGGCTAGTTTACTGAGTAAACAAAGAAAAACAAATGAGGGTCGATGAAAGCAGGTCATGATTCACAGTAAAGGTAAGTGAATGAGGTGGCATTACAGCCTTCAACCAGCAGGCATTGAAAATAGGTGCAGAGGCCCTTAAAACTAGATACATCCAGCCAAAGATCTGGACATCTAATTACCATAAAACTTGAATACCAAATTTCACATAACTCTTCCCACTTCCATTAGGAATGGGGGAGACTACTCCGAAACACTTTTAAAAAACAGAGTGATAAAAATGATGGAAAATTGTAAGCACATTCTTAAAGATTCAGTGTAAAATCTGTAGGTGTTAATGAACTCTATTACAAAGTTTCACCTCACAATGCCATTTATTTTTGCTTCTTTAAAAGGGAGATGTGAAGATGTATGTCCTCTTTCTTTAAATTATTGTTGCCCGTAGTATGCTATTTTATGTGGTGTGGTTTTCTGTATAACAGGCAGCTTCAAAAAACATGTGTAAGATAGTGGGATTCAAAACATTGTGTGAAGGGAAAATCAAGCCTGAAAATAGAAACACTTCCAAAAATTGGTACATCATGTGCAGGGATACATCAGACCTGAAATAGGTACATTCCTCCAAAATGTGAACAGATGAAAGGTCTGGGTACCAGTTTTATGTTTTACTATTTTCATAAAAGTAAATTTTTATGCTACAAAAGGTAACGTGTATGTAGGTGAATGATTTATAGTCACTGGAAATGAAAAGGTACATTTCGTTGCATCTGAATATAAAGATTCGAGTTACATGACAGGAAGAGGAACAACAGCAGTATTTGATGTCCACAGGTGTCACTAGGTGTCACTAGCTGCCATCTCGGAGTATAACATGGCTACAAGCAATGTGATTGAAAATGTTACCAGAAGGCAATAACATACCATCAGCTAACTCAACAGGGGCTGATAGACTGGTTCTGTGTTGAAATGGCTACTACATGGGCATCGGCTGATATGAATGGCCCACAAACTGGACCTAGAAGAATGCACAGACTTCCTATACCAGTGCACACCTGTGAGTAACAGTGTAACTCTTCCTATTCTACCTTCAGTGACCTTTCAGAGACAAACAGAGGACAACTTGAGCTTAAAACATGCATTGGTCAGTAGGATAATGAAGACATTTCTTCACAAAGTTCTGCTGCATGTGAATGAACATATCTGTTTTACTGTAAGTAAAAACACACTACCATGGGTGGCTTCTACAACATCGTCCACATCTGTTAAGTAGTGGGAGCCATAAATTGCACACAAGTGGCAATAAAGGTCCCACATGGTGTCCACGCACAGTGGTATATCAGTAGGATGAACTCCCATTCTATCAAATATCTATCAGTATGAAATGCACAGGATCTGACAAATAGTGTTTCTGGACAGCACCCTGGAAGTGCCTGCGATTCCCACATATGGCACAGAAGCCATCTATTTTGATGCCTCCTTCACAGATAAATTCCACAGCACCAGCTTGTAGGCAGTACCCAGGTACACTGGTAGTCTTATATATCTAGAGCCATAGACAACCTGTACCCATGTCTCACACCCCATGTCCCTACAGGGGATGAAGGATGACCACTAGTGCCTTGGTTGATGATGACCATAAAACACTGCCTAGACACATTTAGGGAAAAAACAGCAGTTTGTGCTCCTTTCAGAGTCTACAAGTTATTTATAGTATTCTGCATGCTACATAACAATTACCAGGATGCAGGCAGTGCAGCTTTTAGTCCTGGGAACCTCTGGACCCACAGTATCAAGCTCTGGCACAGCGGTTTCTCTGATATCCTCCATTAGCAATGGCAGTGATGGAAACACTCAGCATCCGATGTCTGCACCTCCTTGACAATGTCATGCACTGTACAGCAGTGCATGCAAAACTGTGGCCATACATTCTTTTGAATTATGAAATCAGTGTTAGTCCAAAACCAAATTTCTCCATGGTTTCCTACAAATATGTGAAGCCAAATGTCTTCCTAGCATCTACAGAGGCAACTGCTTGCACATGATTTCACAAGTGGACGTACAACGTGCTATGCAAGACATTCCTACCATTCTGGGTGACTGCCTACCAAGGGCAAACCCCACATGATTCCGGTTTATTAAACAGGGGAGGATCTGGCTGATTCTCATGGACAGAATATTTGACAATATCTTACAGCCCATATTGAACAGGGTCTGAATGGAGAGATAATAAAATCAGCAAGCAAAGGAGACCAGTACTGTTGGAACCAAATTCATCCTCAAATCTTGGTAAGTAACTTCACAAGGTGGACCCTGGTTTTCATAAAATCTCACCAAGACAACACTGATATATAGACTGTATTTTATATAGCATATATCATGCACAGAAGTAGATTAAAAATAAAAAAAGACAGCTGGGTGCACAAGACCCAAGATAAAAAGTGTCCAATCCTAAAAGGCGCACTTTTGCCAGGACTGGAAAAATTGACAGTGTAGAATCCTCAAAATAAAGAAACATTCCTACAATAGGGCTTAGCCAGGCCCAGTGGGAGGATTTATTTATTTGTCATTTGTTAACTGGGTTAGTCCAACTAAGCCAAAGGCCCATTTTCAGTGGAGACCCGAGGAGAAAAGCTCCAACATATTACACGTTCTACATACAATTCAGAGTTATACAAACATACAAAGATGCCCCCTCTGTTGTAAAAGGAAGTAGTAGTCCACAAAAATCACATAAATTGTTAGGCCAAAAAGGAGCCATAAAGATGATAGAGTAGACTATTGAGGATAAGAAAGACATTATGTATTGTTACTATTATGCAAGAAGCCCAGAATTTCCAGACACAAGATATACAAAAAGATTAAGAGAGAAATTAGAGGAAAGAAAAATACTTCCACAAGAAAAACTGTCAGAAGCTTTGAATAAAAATGTGTGTTCATTAATACAACAGATTTATGAAAACATTACATATAGCCCATGAAACATTGGGCCATTTGGAAAAAGAAATGACTGAGGAAGTGCAAAAATGTAAAGAACAAAATCTGGAGACCTGAAGGGAATGTAGCACAGGAAGATGGTCTGAAACTTTCTATAGAATGGCCGCAGGAAATGTAGAACAAAGAATGTGCCCTCAGTTTAGAAGAAATGATCTAAGAGAAGAGTTGCTTGATTTACTAGCGATGGAGAGACATATTAAGATCAATGAAAGAAGAAGACTACAGAAGGTCAATAAAACCCAAGAAGTCAGAAGTTTGATAAAACAAATGAAGACAGTAATTAGGACTGTCCATAGAGAGTCATGCAATATAACAGAAGTAAATAGGATAAGTAACTGTGCAGCTAAATTAATAACTGATAAAGTCTTACCATAAAAACACAGGGCAGTAAGGGAAAGGAAGGGGAGAAATTGAATGCCATCATGGAAGTATTGAATAGAGAAAACTATAAAGCAATTAATTCAAGAAGTGTCACTGTTAGAAGGATATAGAAGAGGGAACAGATCAGCAAAAGTACTCAGAAAGACAGATGTGATAAAAGCAATGCCCAGTGTCAGAAAAGATCAGGCTCTATTGTGCACTACCGCAAATAATAAACTAAAAATATCGGAACAGGCAGAAAAACTTAGAAGATATGTTGATAAATATAAAGGAAAAGTACAAAATAAGCAATTTATCGATGACCCAAAAAGTTTTATTGAGAATTGGGAAAAAAAGGCAAAAGGAAGTGAACCACCACCAAAAAAAGAAGAAATACTTACATTTTGGAGAAATATCTATTAAGAGCCTATGGAACATAACAAACATGCTAACTGGACTGAAGAAGTAAAATAAAGAATTAGAAGTTCAAATGTATTGGATATGAACTGTGATAAAGTAATGGTCAGAAAGACTGAAACAAAGTTAAGAAGAGCTCCTAAATGGAAAAGCCCAGGCCCAGATGCAGTACCTAACTTCTGGCTAAAAGTATTAACATCTTTACATGCAGATTTAGCCACAACTAAGAAATATTTATAGGCACACCCCAAACAGACACCAGCCTGCTTAACAACAGAAAAAACAATACTCCTACTTAAGAGGGAACTTGCAAGTTATCCTAAAAACTATAGACCGATAACTTCCGACGACATATAAACTATACACTCGAACTGATGCCGACAGAATTTATAGTCATTTAGAAGAAAACTCAATTATGGCAATAGAACAAAAGGGCAATAAAAGAAAGTTATAGGGAACAAAGGATCATTTGTTGTTAAATAAAATCATAGTGGAAAACTGTAAAAAGGGGAAGAATCTAAGTATGACATGGATTGACTACAAAACATTTCACAGTATCCCACATTCATGGATAAAAAAAAAAAGAGTACTTAAAAATGTATAAGATACACCCTGCACTGATTGACCACATTACAGTGACCATGAAACAGTGGCAAACCACTTTGCAGTTAAACCATGAGAAAGGACAAATTATTATCTCACGGATAAAAATTAAAAGGGGAATATTCCAGGGTGACTCTGTCACCACTGCTCTTTTGTCTTGCCCTTAATCCATTAAAGCTGTTTACTTAACAGATTAGGTCATGGCTACAATTTGGCTCCCAGAAAACAACAAAGTGTAAAGGCTTCTCAAACTATATAGTTGATCAGATGAGGAAAAGTTTTTCAGATGATGCCATTTGGTCTTGATACATGTGCAAAAGCAACTTTTAAAGCAAGAAAGCTGCAGCACCAAGAAAACATCAGTTTGAAATAGGAATGTGATATAAAAGAACTTGAGCAAGAGGAAGTGTATAAATACTTGGGAACTGATGAAGGATCAACAATAAAACATGAACAAATGCGAATAAAACTTAGTAAGGAATATCTTAGAAGACTAAAATGAATCCTGAAAACAGCGCTGACATCTAGGAACAAAGTTCAAGCTATAAACTAATTTGCTCTTCCTGTCCCAACTTAAAGTTTTGGAGTGATTGACTGGTCCCAAAAAGCGTTGGGTAGGTTGGACAGGAAAACAAGAAGGATGCTTCATGCTCATCAAATGATTTATAAAAATCAATGTATACCAGGATTATATATTCCCCATTCTGAAGGAGGTATGGGTCTCCTTGAAATTGATTACATGTATAAATCTACAACCGTAGGTCTGCATACATATCTGCCAACCACACAAGACCCTAACATAGTGAAAGTTTTGAAACATGAGGAGAATAAATCTAAGGTGCCTTCACTGCTTAGTCTAGCAGAAGCATATCAATGTAAAGTGGGAATGGAAATCGAACCAGAATAAGATAAAAAGCAGGCAGCAACTGAATATGCCAAAAAACAAAAGAAAGAATATAAGGTGATGGATCAGATGAGAAGGCAAGAAATGTGGAAAAGGCATAAATATAGTTGCAAGTATAAACCTAAAGACAAAAGGTTAATATTTGTGGCCCAAGATAGTGGACTACATACATGTTGGTTTACAAAGTCCATTGAACATGTGGGAGAAACAGATAAATGTAGGTTTTGTAAAGCAGACTTGGAAACAGTCACACATATTGTTGCTGGTTGTGATATACCAATGTCAGAAGGACTGTATACTGAAAGGCATAATAATGTGGCGAGACTGTTGCACTGGGAATTGTGCAAATATAATATTGAAGTAGCTGAAAAACACTGAAAACAGGAGCCACAAACCATTATAGAAAATGAAGTTTATATCACATGGGATCAGCCATTATCAACAGTTAAAAAAATAGATGTGAGAAAAACAGATATAATAGTCCACGAAAAGATGACAAAACTAGCACTGATCATTGAAATTGATACACCCAGTGACTACAGTGTCTTATGTACAGAGAGACACAAAGTCATAAAACATCAGGATCTTCAGGCAGAAACAAGAGCAATATGGAAGAAAGAATAATTCTGGTCTTAGAACAACGCGAGCGACTAACTCCATGTCGCAAAATGATTTGACAATTTTAATAAATCTTCTCTTAACCAAAGTAGACAACTTGTCTCAAAGAATTTTGAATCCCAACGCTAACTCTGTCAATACTGGTGCGCAAGTGCAGGCGCCAATTTTACCGTCACATAGCAACTCTCACACTCCTTCTTCAACGGAAAGGGGAAACACAGCTGTTGGGGCTGGCAATATCGTAAGAACTGTTTCGGTTAACCAACAGTCGAATGTTGGTGGAACTAATCAGCAACAGAGCGTTGCTTCTAACAGGAGTGGTGGAACTAATCAGCAACAGAGCATTGCTTCTAACAGGAGTGACAGTATCTTACACTTTGAACAGAGTGGAGTTCCGAATGCGAACATTGGAGCGGAGAGTGACAATCTTAACTTGGCAGACAGGTTCTCTAACACCATTATACTGCCAAGATTGTCTTCTTTTTTGGCAAACAACAACTTTTTTTCCTTGAATGGGATCAACAGTGGAGCACAAGGACAAGATGAGAGGGTGAGTTCGTTTCTTAACGAATTAAACCTTTTCGATTTAAAGTTGTTTCGTTGCAGGAAACTGCAACTTGAGATTTCATATCTTCGTGAATGTATAAATAGACACATCGTGCCTAAAGGGTTGCGCCAGTGGCGATACCCAGCAGGCACAATAAAAAATTCTGAATTTCATAAAGAACTTGTTAACATGTTTGATAAGCAAGGCATCAAATTTATGGAATGTCTTATAAAACATTATGCACTTGAAGTGAATGTGTTACAGGATGATTTGATCAAGCTTGAGACTTTTTTACAGGGACATGCTGATTTTAATAGGTACAAGTTTGATTATCAAAGAGTGCTATCTAGCATTGAAACTGCCATTGAAAAAATGGTAAAAAATAAAAAATGAAAAATTGACAGGGATGTCATGGAATATCAAAACAACATTGCCTACCCCCCACCCCCATTTGGACAGGTTGCTACTTGGAGACAACCTGTTGAAGGAGTTCTCGATGAATCAAACATCAATAATACTACTTCTGCGAACGATAATGATTTACAACCAGTCCGCAGAAGTGAACGTATTAGAAACCAGGGAGTTAATAATAACCACCAGGGGGGAAATAGTAACAACATGGGCAATCAAGGATCAGATATGGATGGCAATTTAGCAGGTAATAATCAGGGTTTTCAGAGAGGGACTACCCCCAGGAACACCACAACGAACAACAACTACCGGGGACGCAATTATCAAAAGAAGAAAAGGGGCAATCAATGCAGGCGTTAACTACAGGACAAGGTTTTATCAATAATATAGTGAATGGTGAACAAAGGCCAACCATTCTATGCAACAACAATGGGGACTTTAAAGTATATAACTATACTATTTTAACAATTGATGAAAATATTATTGAATTTTTAGCTAAAGGCCTGTCGTTTGTACCCGATAAAAACTGCAACCTTGTTAACACTATTGTTGATTTAAAATTATACATCCGTAAATTAAATCTCACTGTACTTCTAGGTAATACACCTTCTCTGCTTGACACACATAGAGTATCCAGTGTTTTCAATCCACCACTTAATAATACTCTTAACATGTTTGATAGAATGTGTGAGCTGGATTTGCGTGCAATGAATAAACATCATCATATGTTTAGAAACAAGATAAAAACCAGTTTGAATATCAATGATGCTGAACTGGCTTTTATTGATTTACTAAACGAATGTCACATTAGAGTCATGGCACCTGATAAAGGGGGCGGCCTTATTCTCATGGATAATTTTGAATATGAAAATAAAATGTTACAATATCTTAATACAGGCCCTTATACCCCCTTCAGTCTCAATGAAGTTAACATCACAAATAAAAAAATCAAAGAAATACTAGATGATTTATTTCTTGAAGGCACCATAGATTCTAATTTACTACAATATCTGACAATGACAGCTCCAAGGACCCCAACCTTATTTGGCACACCTAAAATACATAAAAATCTTTTTGACCCTCCCTTTAGACCTATTGTGGATGGTAGAGGGTCAGTTACGTATGCGTGTGCCAAACTGGTAGACAACATCTTAAAACCCTTATTAAAACAAGAAGTCCAAATCTGTAGAGATTCTTGGAGCTTTCTTGAAAACATTGGAAAAACTGAATTTGACCCTCTTGTGGCTTTTTTAGTGGTTGACATTAAAGATCTATATACGGTCATTCCACACAGAGTAGGAATTCAATGGACAATTGAATTTATGCTCAGGAAAGGAGCACAAAGTGACCAGATGTATTTAGTAGAAATACTATTAGATATTATTCTTGGTAGCAATTACCTCATGTTCAAAAATGAATATTATTTACAAACATCAGGTATTGCCATGGGTTCCCCCTGTGGATGTACTTTTGCAAACAGTGTGCTAGCTTATTGGGAACATGAGTTTTTGTTTCAAAATGAATTGTACAAGGAACATGTCACTTGGTACACTAGGTACCAAGATGACATGTTCTTTTTGTGGAAAGGTTCGGCTGGTGTTATTCCATCCTTTGTCGAAACTATGTCTAATATGACTGAATTTTTGGAATTCACTCATACTGTGGGCTTGAGTGAAATTTCATTTCTCGATGTAAAAATAACTAAAGATTTGGATCTGGGACAGTTTAGATCAACTATTCTTAGAAAACCCACTTTTTCTAACTACCACCTTCACTTTAACAGCTCCCATCCAATACATCAAAAAAAGAGCGTAGTGAAGGGACAATTTGTACGGGCGGCCCGAATGGTGTCTAATCTAACTGATTTCAGAAATGAATGTGACTATATACAATCTATGTTTTTAACAAGGGGCTATCCACACTGTTTTGTAGAGAACATAAAACAAGCGGCTTATACTAAAAGAGAATCTGGACATTTTAAACCATTACTTTGTGGGGGCAACATAGTTGTGAAAAGTCACAAGGATGATACAGGGTTCAATACAAGTTTTCTCTGCACTTATAGCATTGATGCTTGTGCCATCAGTAACATCATGTTTAAGAATTGGAAGATCATTTTAGAAGATCAACAGTTGACCAAACTTTTGGGAGAAAAACCAAAGATTACATATAGGCCTGAATCTTAAACAATTGTTAGAAAGAACTAAGATTAATAAAAAGGGATTAGGCATGAGAAGATGTGGTACATGTCACTATTGTAAACACATTTTGGTCAGTTCCACTTTAGAAATGGCTGGTAAAAAGTACACTATCCAAGGCTCTTTCAATTGTAATTCTAATGGAGTGGTCTATGCAGCATTATGTAAAAAGTGTCCAGCTTTTTACATAGGAAAAACCGATAGACCACTAAAAAAACAAATTTATGAACATATATATGCTATGAATAGAGGTGATTTGAACAATGCTCTTGCAAAACATATACATAACAATTCAGAGCATTGTTTCTATTTTGCGGCTATTTATCAGGTTCAGCCACACATTAGAGGAGGGCCGTGGCAGTTAAGGCTAGAAGAGCAAGAAGCCTTTTGGCAGAAACGTACTGCAGCCTACATACCTCCTGGACTCAATGAAATACTGTCCATTAAATGTTTTTTTAAATTGATGGCATTAAATAGATGAAAAATGAAAAATAAAATCAAGATTATTTTATTTGTTCATCTATTTAGCACCTACAGTTAATGCCTTGCATTTATAAATATGCTTATAAACATGTTTAGAAATTTATAAATATACGTACTTATACATTTAGAAATGATTTTGTTGTGCTATCCACTTGCATGGGTATAAGTTGTGTTTCAGTAGTATCATTAATTTTTGAATTATTTTATATTAACATGCATCATATTGTACTGATATAATATTTGCATTCTTGATCAGTACTATATGCATTGTATATATTATGTTATAAACATGGGTTTGAATAACACACTTCACATATGTGCATTTATGCACATTTTATATATGTGCTCGCTTTTTATTTATCTATTTATTCTTGTACCTATAATTAATTTGAATTCCTGCTTGATTGTTTTGCCCTTTTGCCTTAGTTAAACACATATATTTTAGTTTATGGATTTCAGTATAGAATGATCTCAAAAACTGGCTGGCTTTTGTTTTTAGCCAACTTTTCCATGTAAATGGTGTTTTAATGCCAATATTTAATATGCCTTTAAATGTTGGAAAATCATTGTGACGTCATTGTAAATTTAAGTATTTAATATGGCAATTAAAGCCTTTATTTGTTTTATCTTTGTCTGATGAAGGCGAGGGAATTTTCCTTTGCCGAAAGTGCTTACGTATTAAAAGGGGTTATTTGACATCCTGCCTGTTCCTTGCTTTTTGGAGTCGTTGCCTTTACAGTTTTTCATTTGGAAGAAAGATACCCAGACAGTTCCAATAGTCATAGCAGCAACGGGTCTTATAAAAAAAAATTTGCAATCGTACTTAAATATGTTACTGATACATGTGACTCCATACGAATTGCAGGAGGAGTCATTACTGGGCACATTGTGGGTGCTGCAAAGAGCTCTTCTGGGTAACATCAAAGATTGAAACAATGCTAATTTCATGAACTTGAATAATACTTTGACTTAGAAATGGGATCCATTGCCATCATAGTATTAGAAACCCAAAAGACTTGGAGAAATTAAAAAAAAAACATATGCATCTGTGAGAGGCATAGATTTCTTGGGACTTGTTTGGCTTAAGAATCAATGTAATAACTTTTGCCCATGACAGGGGGAACAGACCATGGCCCTTCTGGCCTTAGTATATTCCTCACCTCACACTAGGGTTAATTCTTAGAGGCCACCTAGACCTCAGTCTTGTTGCTAGGTAATATCTTTATGACTTGTAAGACCTCTGACACCATTGCCAAGACATTTAAGTTATAACTTATTTCATTTAAAAAAAATGGCAACTCTGAGTTGATAGAAAGTTCCTGTTCCTTGACACCTTGTAAGTTTTCTCCCTGGGGATTTACTTTGTTGATCATACTTAAGGGTATCCAAAATGGCAAATTGACATCATAGCCTCACCTCACGTTTCATGCCCACTGAGTGGCGCACAGCTACAGTTATCCCACTCCACAAGGGGGGATCCACCTTGGATCCCGGAAACTACCATCCCATCAGTCTGACAAGCCTTATCTGCAAGACCATGGAGTGTATTATCATGGAACTTATAAACAAAGACATTGGCAACCTTCAAACACTGGACCCCACCCAGTTTGGGTTCGTGAAGGGCCGATCTTGTCTCCTGAACTTGATTGACTTCTTCGAATCAGTCTCCAGAGGCATGGACAAGGGTAAGGTGGTCCACACAGCCTATCTAGACCTTGCCAAGGCCTTTGACACCATCCCCCACTCTGGAATCATAGATAAACTTACTAAGCTGGGCATTGATCCCTACGTCACCCAATGGGTTGCTAACTGGCTTACTGATAGAACCCACACTGTAAAAGGAGCCAACTCCAAATCCAGCTCTAGACAAGTGACAAGTGGAGTACCTCAGGGTTCAGTCCTGGGACTGCTCTTGTTTGGTATCTACTTCTCTGAAGTACAGGCCAACACTAAGGGACTCTGGATAACAAAGTTTGCAGATGACTGCAAACTGGGAGCCATTATTGAATCCCCAAATGATGTGGATACTCTACAAAAGGGCCTTACAGAAACAGATGCTTGGTGCCAGAGCCATGGGCTCAAGCTCAATGCCAAGAAATGTATAGTTATCCCCTTTGGGAAAAAACATGTATCCATGAATTACCATATAGGTGGCAGTACACTAAACACCGAACTTTTGATAAGAGACTTAGGGACACAGGTGGGTAGTGGTCTCACCTTCGATAACCACATCGCCACAACAGTCAGGAAATCCTTCTATGTGGCACACCTCATCACTAAGGGCTTTTCATCCATAAAAAAGGAGGTCATTGTCCCACTGTACTCATCCCTCATTAGACCCATTATAGAATACAATGCTCTGTTTGGTATGTACCTCTCAAGACATCTGCAACAACTGGAAAGGCCACAGAAATACCTCACTAAAAGAATCACAGGCCTAAAGCAGATGCCCTATACTGACCGCCTTAAAAAACTCCAGCTATACTCTGTCGCATATTATCTACTCAAAGGTGATCTTTGCTTAACATACAAGGCCGTGTCAAACCCAGAGCTGTTGGACATGCTACACTTAAAGAAATCCCAATCCCTCAGAGCCACACGCTCCAGGGATCTAAACCTTGTCATCACAATAAACAAAACATGCTGGAGGGATAGGTTCCTGACCCAGAGACTCCCCAGACTCTGGAATAGATTGCCCATACATGTCAAGCAGAGTGCCTCTTTTGTCCTCTTCAAAAGGAACCTTGACGATTGGATGGGAGAAAGGAAATTCATCCCGGGGATCACGTCAGTCGCCCTGCTAGACAGGGGTCCAGGGAAGTAAATAGTGTGGGAAGAAATAGCCAGGGAATTGTTATGGCTAGGCTTGTATAGGCCCTAAGGATGATAGCCTAGTACCAACCTATGAACCTATGAACCTATGACAGGTACATCCACCCCCCCCCCAGTCTGTCCATTTAACTTTTATATTTTTTAATTCTTCTGCCTGCCATTCAGTGCCTGTCATGACAGTTCTTTGTTATCCTTCTGTCCCCCCCATAATATTTCTTATGTAGCTTTTATACTTTATGTTTCTCACTGCAGATTTGCTTCTTAAGGTTCTCCCTTTATGTCCTCAGCAGGTGTATGCCCTCTTTAGGGCCTTCTCCCACTAGTGATGTTGTTTCATGGGTAAGCACTAGGCTAGCTGCCCATGTGAGCCATTTTAAGCCTAGCCAGTTTCTCTTTCAAAGGTGAGAATCAAAACTGTACCTTGTGTCTCCGAGGTAAGAACCTTAACCATTATACCAACCCCTAGCCTTCTCCTGTTTGTAACTAACTCCTTCCAGACTCTTTCTGCTACCTCATACTGGGAGGCAAATTACAGATTAGGGCTTCTCACCTTTGCCTTCAGCACCTCTCTAGATATACAAACTGATGTGTTATCTCACCTATATGTAATGGGTAATCTGTTTGGAGTCTCTAGTCTTCTCCAACCAGTAGGGACTTATTATGGTACTATGGAGTCATCCTGAGTCCGTTGCAGTCTTGTATTACCATAAGGATATGGGGACAATCCAAACGAATTCTTAGTAAAATTTCAGTTGTTTCTACTCTACCCACAAGGTTCCTAGATAAGAACATAGCTCTAACCTAAAATGAAGAGCAGTGTAAAATCCTTTGTCATTGTTTATATCCTTTCCAAATGTCCGATGCATGTAATTCAGCAGCCATAGCAGAGAGGGCCCTGGACATTTCTTCATTTGTGTAAGAGCTGCTGGGAGCTCTGTTTCGCAGTTGATCTGCACCCCATTTGAAGTCTCCCCACTGTCATCCATGAGTACTATGAGAGCCTAATATAAATGACATGGGGTACTGCCACTTGGGGCATATAAAACCAAGGAAAATGCTTCTAATCTAGTATGATAACAATAAGGTGTGCCCTGCCAGTTATTAACACATTATGAGTCCAGATATGAAGGCCTGAGTTTTTCATCAACAGGATTGCTACCCCCAGTTATTCTAACCCCATGCTTTCTCTTCTCTGGATACCTGTCCCACCCAAGAGTGATGATGTTTGTCAGTTATTCTTGGATAAAGTTGCTTCTTATAGCTTCATAGGTTGTTCCTAGGCTAATGACCACTAGGGCCCTTACAAGCCTAGCCTTACACCCCAAATTATGTGGGCCCCAACTATCAAGAGCATCTATATGAAGTATAACATATTAGTAGGGAGGTAACTTAGGGATTTGTGGGGGGTATTAGGGGTGTTCTTTGGATAATACTTTTCTTATTGATGGTCAGACTGGTTATAAATGTACAATTTCTCATCCAGTTGTCAAGTTTTTGATTGAATAGGGACAGGGATGGACTCTGTTTTACATGGATGGGGACCCTATTCCATAGAGCAGGGATGCTTTGAGACACATCTGTCTCTCCAGCATGTTCTCTTTATGTCGCAAATGAATGTCAGAGCTCTGGATCTAGTGTTTTTAGTGTTGTTTGTTTTGCACATCTGCAACAGATCCATCAGAGCTGGCTCTGAGGAAACCCTTTAAGCCAGGCAAAAATCCCCTATCAGCAGCCTGTAGGAGATTGAATACAGATAGAGAACCTTTAGTCAGTCAGTGTAGGACAGGGTATTCAAGTCCTGAATTCTCCTAGTGAGAAACTTTTGAGGGCATTTCAACTGTTGCAAGTGTCTGGTTAGATACATTCTAAAGGGGGGATTGTATTCAGTGAAAGGTCTGAAAGGGCTGAGTAGAGTAGTACTATAACTTCCTTGGAACTAGATGCCATACCCTTACCTATAACATGGTCAAAATAGAATTATTTTCTTACTATCTTACCTACATGTTGGTCAAAGGCCATATTATTATCCACATATGTTCTCAGATCCCTTACTAGTGGGTCTACTCTTAAAGGTGTTTTATTGATAGAGTAATTACCTTGGGTTGACAGTTTTACTAAGGGCATTATTAAGCAATTTTTGGCATTGAATTTTAGGTCATGGCTTTGGCACCAGTCATTTGTCTGTGTCAAACCCTCTTGCAAGATACTGGTGTCTTGCAGGGAATCTATTAATAGCTCCAAGTAGTCATCTGCAAACTTGGCGAGCCAAAGGCCTTGAATGTTAGCCTTAACTTCTGAGAAGTAGATGACAAACAGGAGTGGACCCAGCAAGGAACCCTGGGGTACTGCACTGGTGACCAGTCTCTTGGTGGAGGTGGTCTCATCAGTGCTGACTTCCTGGGTCCTGTCTGTGAACCAGCCATTAATCCAGCTAGTTATGGAGGGATTAATACCTAGCTCAGACAATTTGTCAACAATGCCTGAGTGGGGTATTGTATCAAATACCTTAGACAGGTCAAGATATACAATGCATGTTTTACCCTCATCCATTGCCTTGGTGATCCTCTTAAAGACATCTACCAGGTTAAGTAGGCACAACCTTCCCTTAACAAACTAAATTGGCATGGGTCCAGTGTCCGCAGGTTGCCAATGTCATTGTTTATCATTACTATAATTCATTCCATGGTTTTGCATATTAGGTTTGTTAGGCTAATGGGTCTGTAGTTCCCCGGGTCAGTTGATGGTCCATCCTTGTTGAGGAGATTGATGATTGTGATCCTAAATTCACTTGGAATGTAGGCTGTTTCAAGGCTTTAGTTGAAGAGTGTCTCAAGTGTTCCTGATAGGTCATGTTTTAGACTGTTCAAGAAGCAACTGGGGATGTTGCTGGGATCCATAAAGGCAGTTTTCTTGGCTTTAGTGAATGCTGCCCACACCTGCTCCTTGCTAATATTTTAAAAAAGTCCAAAACATACACTGTGAAGCAGCAGGAAACACTTTCAGTCAGCCAAACTCTTCAGTCCAAGCTGTTTTTATTCTTCCAACACACAAAGACACAGATTGAGCGCTTTCATCCCCTAAACTGGAGACTTCATCAGAATCTAACTGCGTTCCATAGTACAGCCTTTAAATATTGTTAAAAATGAATGATGTCATCACCCTTCGCAATCCTTTAAAGATACAACTACCTTACTGCTCAAATGAAATGCACTACAGACACCTTTTAACACAAGAAATTTTTAACAAACATCATTTATAAAAAAGAACTATTTAAATTCCAAGACATTCATCAAATGTAAACTTAAAAACTGTTTGATAAAAAAATCAACCACATTTTATCCATTGACTTGCTTTAAAACATATCTCTCTCTCTCTCCCTCTCTCTCTCTCTCTCTCTCTGTCTCTCTCTCTCTCTCTCTCTCTCTCTCTCTCTCTCTCTCTCTCTGTCTCTCTCTCTCTGTCTCTCTCTCTCTCTGTCTCTCTCTCTCTCTCTCTCTCTCTCTCTCTCTCTCTGTCTCTCTCTCTCTCTCTCTCTCTCTCTCTCTCTCTCTCTCTCTCTCTCTCTCTCTCTCTCTGTCTCTCTCTCTCTCTCTCTCTCTCTCTCTCTCTCTCTCTCTCTCTCTCTCTCTCTCTCTCTCTCTCTCTCTCTCTCTCTGTCTCTCTCTCTCTCTCTCTCTCTCTGTCTCTCTCTCTCTCTCTCTGTCTCTCTCTCTCTCTCTCTCTGTCTCTGTCTCTCTCTCTGTCTCTCTCTCTCTCTCTCTCTCTGTCTCTCTCTCTCTCTCTCTCTCTCTCTCTCTCTCTCTCTCTCTCTCTCTGTCTCTCTCTCTCTCTCTCTCTCTGTCTCTCTCTCTCTCTCTCTCTCTCTCTCTGTCTCTCTCTCTCTCTCTCTCTCTCTCTCTCTCTCTCTGTCTCTCTCTCTCTCTCTCTCTCTCTCTCTCTCTCTCTGTCTCTCTCTCTCTGTCTCTCTCTCTCTCTCTCTCTGTCTCTCTCTCTGTCTCTCTCTCTCTCTCTCTCTCTCTCTCTGTCTCTCTGTCTCTCTCTCTCTCTCTCTCTCTCTGTCTCTCTCTCTCTCTCTCTCTCTCTATCTCTATCTCTATACTCTCCCCTCTATCTAAAATCTTGTAAAAATGTGTTCACTCACAACTACTTAAACACCTCTCAAATAATGCTCTTCTATCCTCTACCCAGCATGGTTTCCGGCCAGGGCATAGCACCATTACTGCCCTATTATCCTTCACCGAATCTGTCAACAAAGCCTTGGATGCAGGCTATCCTATCTCAGTAATCCTTCTAGACCTGTCTAAGGCCTTCGACACAGTGTCACCACATGGTAACTTAGTAAAAAAACTAGCAACACTAGGTTGCTCCCCAAAATCCCTCAGCTGGTTTACCTCCTACCTACAGAACAGGGAACAATCTGTAAAATGGTTAAATGCACAATCTCAGTACCAACCTAACAATATAGGAGTACCATAGGGATCCATTGTAGGTCCACTACTGTTCAATGTCTTCATCAATGACCTGCATAAAGCCCCCCTAATCCAGAACATCATCCAATACGCCAATGATTCAACACTTATATCCACCTTGAAATCTGTCTCAGATCTCCTCACACTTACACGACAGGCTTTTGCTTCTATTGAATCATGGCTTATTAATGCACAACTAAATGCTAAACCCCCAAAAAACTAACTTTTACTTTTCTCAACAAAACCACCCAACATTGACTTTAAAATCCTGGCTAAAGATGGCACAGAAATTGAACTAGTGAAAACAGCCAAATTGCTAGGTATAACAATAGATGATAAACTCACATATGAACAACTCATCCTAACTGCAATCAAGAAAACCTATTTTAAACTAGGTAATCTATACCACCACAAACTCTACCTGAATAAATATACCAAAATAAAAATAGCCTATACCCTACTCATCCCCTCCGTTTCATATGTAGTGCCATTTTCACTAAGCTGCACACAGCCCTTAGTAATAAATTACAATCATGTTATAACAAAATAGCCAAATTTGCCTCCGGAAAACCTTCCCGTTCTCATCACTGCCATGCCATCACTGAACTAAGATGGCTAGAGTTTTCCCACCATCTACAATACACCCAACTACCCTTAGCACACAAACTAATGTCTAAACCAAATGACTGCCCTGCCCTTAACTCAGTCCTACAAACATACACCCCACTAGAACACTAAGATCCTCCTGTAAACTGATGCTCACAGTAACCAAAGCCAACAAAAGAGCAGGACAATGCCTGTTCTCTCATACCATAGTTAAACTATGGAATAACCTTCCATCTGAAATAACCCAGATTGATCACCCAAAAACTTTTAAGGCAGCCCTAAAAACACATTATCTAGACAATCCATCCTGCACCTGCCTCAAAAGCAAATCTCCTTAAACAATATACTTCACCAAATACTACAATGACAAAATATTTGCAAAAACCCGGTCTTCACATTTATTAGCATATTCTTATTATATAGGAGACTGGAATCTCACCAAAGAAGGAAATGATGTAACACTACTATTCAATTGTAAAATTCTTGTTTTATTTTTCACCTGTCATATCTTCAGTGTGTGTATATATTCTATGTTTTTTTCTCCCTGTTATATCAGTAACATTGTCACATTGTGTATATATTCTATGTTTTTTTCTTCCTGTTATATCAGTAACATTGTCACATTGTGTATATATTCTATGTTTTTTTCTTCCTGTTATATCAGTAACATTGTCACATTGTGTATATATTCTATGTTTTTTTCTCCCTGTTATATCAGTAACATTGTCACATTGTGTATATATTCTGTTTTTTTCTTCCTGTTATATCAGTAACATTGTCACATTGTGTATATATTCTGTTTTTTTCTTCCTGTTATATCAGTAACATTGTCACATTGTGTATATATTCTATGTTTTTTTCTCCCTGTTATATCAGTAACATTGTCACATTAATATATTCTATGTTTTTTTCTTCCTGTTATATCAGTAACATTGTCACATTGTGTATATATTCTATGTTTTTTTCTTCCTGTTATATCAGTAACATTGTCACATTGTGTATATATTCTATGTTTTTTTCTCCCTGTTATATCAGTAACATTGTCACATTAATATATTCTATGTTTTTTTCTTCCTGTTATATCAGTAACATTGTCACATTGTGTATATATTCTATGTTTTTTTCTTCCTGTTATATCAGTAACATTGTCACATTGTGTATATATTCTATGTTTTTTTCTTCCTGTTATATCAGTAACATTGTCACATTGTGTATATATTCTATGTTTTTTTCTTCCTGTTATATCAGTAACATTGTCACATTGTGTATATATTCTATGTTTTTTCTCCCTGTTATATCAGTAACATTGTCACATTGTGTATATATTCTATGTTTTTTTCTCCCTGTTATATCAGTAACATTGTCACATTGTGTTTAATTATTGTGTTCCTTTATTTTGCTTGTGGGGGCTTTTCTCCCCGGGCCTCCACTGAAAATGGGTCTTTGACCCAGTGGACTTTCCCAGTCAACAAATGTTAATAAATATATTGTATAATTGAACCCCCCCCCCCCACACACACACACACTGACTAAGATACACAGTACTTATGAGGTACCTTTCCTGACTAATATTGGTTTTAAGGATACCATTTCATTAAGACCTGGTGCATGGGTCGCAGCTAGTTTTATTTGTCACTGAATTTCCTTTCCTCTATATAATTCCTGTAATCGCCCCCTCTAGGATTTGGTCTTACTCGATCCACAATGCCAAATAAAAACTGAACAAAATTTGCACATACTAATAAATGTTTATATAGGGCATTATTTATATTTCTTGTAGCAGTCTGGTACTGGTGCTCGTATATTCTGTCCCTAAGATGCCTTTCTGTCTTGCCTATGTAGTAAGCTGGACAGGTTTTACAAGCTGCCAGATATATCACCCCTGATTTTTGACAATTTCCTTTTTCAAAGAAAACCTTAGACTTCAAAATGTTTTGCAGGGTTACCATAGTCTTAGCTTGTATGAACTTGCATTGTGCACAAGCACCACATCACTAGTTGACCTTTGACTATATTATTTTTTTGATGGTGGGGTGGTTACTAGTATAGTCTAAATAGGAATTACTAAATGTGGGTTTTCTATAAACACTGGACTTAAATCCTTTACTGATTTTTTGTATAAATGTATCCAAATAGTTAATGCTTTCTACACTACTGGTGTATGTGAATTTCAAAAAACTAGATGAATTATTCAAAAATTCCACAAATTCTCTTATTTTCTTCCGTTCCTGTCCACAAAATGAATACATCATCAAAAAAACGCACGTACATTTTAATATATCTAAGCCACTCACTTGGGAAAATTGTAGTTTCTTCCCATTCTAAAAGCACCATATTGGCATAAATAGGGACACATGATGCCCTCTTTGCTACACCCTTATTTTGTTTAAAATATTCTCCCTCATAGTAAATGTAACTGTAATCTAATACAAGTTACATAAATTCAAAAATCAAACTTATTTTATCATCAGAAAAGTCTGCATGTTTTTTCATACGTTCTAAAAGGGCTCTATCCCCTCACTTTTTGAAATGGATGCATATAAGTCCACTATATCCACCGTAAGAAAGGAAATGTTTTCTTCCCAGAGATTGTTTTTAGCCTACCCAGGAAGTCCTAAGAATCTTTCAAAAGGTGTTCTACCTTGTTGTAAACATGTTTAAGCCATTTGACTATTACCACCCCAAAAGGGTAGGTTTGAGAACATTGTCCTGCCACTATGAGCCCAAACTTAAGATGTTCCAAACCTTTATGAGTTTTGGGAATCCCAAAAATAGTGACTGTCACTGGATGTCTAACTTTCAAGAAATTATAAATCTCTGGTGAAATTCTTTCATCTATCAAATATTCTTCCAAATAATAGTCAATGCGGCAATGTGCTATATTTATTTCATTAAGGGAGGCATTTGAATATGTTTCTGTCATAAAGCATCTGAAATATTTTCTGAGAATATTGCAATGCCTCATATAACACTGTCCCCCCCTCCCTTATCTGGCCGCATGACTCTGATAGAATGATAATTTCTCATCTGTTCTAATAATTATTGTTTGTTTTGTTCAAATTATATGACATACTCTGTCTTTCTTCTTTACTTTTCAGTGCATATATATCATCTGTAATAGCTTTCTCTAGTACACTTAAAGTAGGTTCTAACGGTGGGTTAAAGGAACTTCTCATCTTGACTTCCTTTTTCTTTCTTCCATTTGTATTTTGGTTCTGAAAAATATATGCTAAATTAAGTTTCCTCATAAATATTTTTAACTCTAAAATAACATCAGTATAATTAAACTTTGTTGGAACATATTTTAAACTTTTCATAAAAAGGGAAAAGTGCTCTTTAGTGAGCACAGTATAATTATAAATATGGTATCCTTTATTAGTGTTTACAAAACAGTGTAAGAAACTTCTCTGTGTGGAAGATTTTTAGTCCATATACTTCTAGTTAATCACTGTATATTAATCAGATCAGACAATAGTAGTAGAAGTAGCAAATGTAAACTCGTCAAGTCAAAAAGTAATAATAGAAAATATATAATTCTACAGCATTACTAAGTATTCGAAAGTAATCCAAGCAAGGCAGGCAGTCTGTTTCCAGTCGAAAATCCTTTATTAAGTACACAGACAAGCGATCCAAGTAATACAAAACTAGAGTAATAAATTCCTCACAAGCTTTCTAAATATATATATACTTTTTATCAGGCATGGGAGTGGTTTATTGTGCTGTAAAACAAAGTGTTATTGGTACACATGTTAAATTCACATCCCTTCCCCCATCAGTGTGACATTCGAGCTGGTCCTGCCCTACCTAGTAGCTGTCATAATAATATATAGCCCTAATGTACTTTAATGGTACATCTTATTTAACCAAATTATTAAGTCTGTGATTTTATACAAGGCAATATACTACATGGCTGGAAATATAAACCACTCCCATGCCTGATAAAAAAGTATATATATATTTAGAAAGCTTGTGAGGAATTTATTACTCTATTTTTGTTTTACTTGGATCGCTTGTCTGTGTACTTAATAAAGGATTTTCACTGGAAACAGACTGCCTGCCTTGCTTGGATTACTTTCGAATACTTAGTAATGCTGTAGAATTATATATTTTCTATTATTACTTTTTGACTTAGGATGAGTTTACGTTCGCTACTTCTACTACTATTGTCTGATCTGATTAATATACAGTGATTAACTAGAAATATATGGACTGAAAATCTTCCACACAGAGAAGTTTCTTACACTGTTTTGTTTTTAGACCCACTACACTTTAGTGGGTTGTTTTGAGACTTCGGGGATACCACGGAGATTACTTGTTTTTTCTTTATTAGTGTTTACTAACCCTTCTTGGTGTATCTCATCTAAACCATCAGGGTGGTTCATCTTTACCAACATTCTCTGTCCCTGGTTCTCCATTGCTGTTGAGGCCTCTCTCCCTCTATATTGTCTCCTATTTCCTGTTCCCCCCACCGATTCCTTAAACAATTCTTCCTATATGTAGTTTGTTTGAACTGTTGCCTGTTGTTAACTGTGTAGGGGGACTGATTCCATTTTTTACTAGTATGTCCTCTCTTAACTGGACCACTATATTTTTTCCTTCCTGTATGTCTACTAATGGGTAAGCTTTCTTACCATTATATTCTGCTAAGTCTCTTTCTATCTTTTTACATTCTCTTAAAAAGCTTGTCACATTTAATTTTCAATGCCTTCCATTTGTTTAACATACAACTTGTCATATTGTGGAAACAACAAATCTTCTTGAATATCTTTGCTAAATATCTCTGTCTCTGCTAGCAATGCACAAATTTTAACATCATTAACATCTATAATTTTTGCCATCAACTCTAAACCATGTTTGTTAAACATTTCTATAAATTCAGCATATACAGTGTCAGTATAATCAATACCAAAAGGACATTTATACACCCTTAGTCCCTTTGGGACAATTTTCTTAGTCAGACATTCTGAAAGATAGGCATTTTCCATTTGTAAGGTTTTAACCTTGTACATTTTACTTTCAAAAGCATAAATCATTTCTTTTAAGCCACCCTTAATAGTACTAGTTTCATTACATACAGTTTTTTTTACCTTTATCTTCTTTTATATCATAATTTGAAAAAGACATTTTTTTTTTTGTTTCCCAAAGTATTCCTACACCTTGCGGCTTTAGAATCAGTCTCTTGTTGCAAGCCATTGTATTTGTTAAAAGTATAAGTTGTACCTGTTTGTTTAGGTCTGGTTCCAGTCCTTTGCATTTCATTTTCCCCATTTTGCCTGTTGTACTGTCCTGGGGGAATTTCTAATGAAAAGTTCACATTTCTCGTCAAGCAAGAAGACTCCTGGTCTGTTTTCTTACTTGCAAAAGTTTCAGGACTGTCTACATAACCATCCCCTAGTTCCCTTCCTGGTGATGAATTACGCTTCCATTTGGAGGATCCAAAGTGAAACAAACCCTCTGGTTGGCTAAGAAGGTCTATATATGGAAAATTCCCTTTTCACAGTTGCAAGCTCAGAATGCAGCTTGTTGAACTCTTCCCTGTGAGCAGGTGAAAAAAGGGAAGGTATATAATCCAAAGAGTCCATACTGCTTAGGTTACTCAAAAAATACATCAAATAAAAAAAACAAAAGTAACCACAATGTAAAATATAACTAAAAAAGTCCACAACATACACTGTGAAGCAGTAGGAAACATTTTCAGTCAGCTAAACTCTTCAGTCCAAGCTGTTTTTATTATTCCAACACACAAAGACACAGATTGAGCGCTTTCATTCCCTAAACTGGGGACTTCATCAGAAGTCAACTGCACTCCATAGTACAGCCTTTAAATACTGTTAAAACGAGTGATGTCAACACCCTTCACACTCCTTTAAAGATACAACTACCTTAGTGCTCAAATGAGGTGCACTACAAACACCTTTTAACACAAGAACGTTTTAACAAACATCATTTATAAAAAAGAACTTTTCAAATTCCAAGACATTTATCAAATGTAAACTTAAAAATTGTTTAAGATAAAAAAACAACCACAGTTTATCCATTGACTTGCTTTAAAACATATATATATATATATATATATATATATATATATATATATATATATATATATATATATATATACTGTGTAGTTGAACCCCACCACACACACACACACACACACACACACACTGACTAAGATACACAGTACTTATGAGGCACATTTCCTGACTAATATTGGTTTTAAGAATACCATTTCATTAAGACCTGGTGCATGGGTCGCAGCTAGTTTTATTTGTCACTCAATTTCCTTTCCTCTATATAATTCCTGTAATCGCCCCCTCTAGGATTTGGTCTTACTCGATCCACAATGCCAAATAAAAACTGAACAAAATTTGCACATACTAATAAATGTTTATATAGGGCATTATTTATATTTCTTGTAGCAGTCTGGTACTGGTGCTCGTATATTCTGTCCCTAAGATGCCTTTCTGTCTTGCCTATGTAGTAAGCTGGACAGGTTTTACAAGCTGCCAGATATATCACCCCTGATTTTTGACAATTTCCTTTTTCAAAGAAAACCTTAGACTTCAAAATGTTTTGCAGGGTTACCATAGTCTTAGCTTGTATGAACTTGCATTGTGCACAAGCACCACATCACTAGTTGACCTTTGACTATATTATTTTTTTGATGGTGGGGTGGTTACTAGTATAGTCTAAATAGGAATTACTAAATGTGGGTTTTCTATAAACACTGGACTTAAATCCTTTACTGATTTTTTGTATAAATGTATCCAAATAGTTAATGCTTTCTACACTACTGGTGTATGTGAATTTCAAAAAACTAGATGAATTATTCAAAAATTCCACAAATTCTCTTATTTTCTTCCGTTCCTGTCCACAAAATGAATACATCATCAAAAAAACGCACGTACATTTTAATATATCTAAGCCACTCACTTGGGAAAATTGTAGTTTCTTCCCATTCTAAAAGCACCATATTGGCATAAATAGGGACACATGATGCCCTCTTTGCTACACCCTTATTCTGTTTAAAATATTCTCCCTCATAGTAAATGTAACTGTAATCTAATACAAGTTACATAAATTCAAAAATCAAACTTTTAGTTATGTACTCACCATAACTTCAGATGTTTGGGATCCATCTCGCCTACATTCTGACTGATGGGTTCGGAGCCGATCCCTCGGCTCCGACTCGGCACGCTTATGCCAAAGAGCGAAGTCTCTAATTGGCTGAGCTTACTATATCCCAGGATGCACCACTACCAGTCCCCCAGATCTAGTTTGTCCGCATACATGCACACATGCACGCCCTGCTTATATAACATCGTCAGATGAAACAAGATAAACAGTAAAACTCAAAACCGTTCAATCTCTTCTGATCTCCAAGGCAGGGGGAAGGAGGGTGGGTTTTAGGAATGTAGTAGATGGATCCCAAACATCTGAAGTTATGGTGAGTACATAACTAAAAGATGTTATGTGATCCTATCTCGCCTACATTCTGACTGATGGGACAGCATCCCTAGCACCTGAATCCTGGGTGGCTCACTGGAAAACACTCCTGAGTACCGTGGAACCAAATGATGCTCGTCCTTTAGATGCCACATCCAATTTGTAGTGGGAAATGAAAGTGTGCGGACTGGACCAAGTAGCCGCAGCACAAATTTCCGATATAGCAAGCTTGGAATGAAAAGCTATAGAAGTAGCCATAGCTCTGGTAGAATGAGCTTTGATAGATGTTGTAAGTTGCTTATTGGAAGAAGAATAAGCCTGAGTTATGCAATCTCTGATCCATTTGGAGATAGTAGCTTTTGTGATGGTTTGGCCCAATTTATTATCTGAGAAGGACACAAACAACTGGTCTGACTTACGAAGTTGCTGAGTCCTGTCTAAATAGAAGCGTAATTGCCTGTGAACATCCAATTTATGGAGAGTGTATTCTGCTTCATTGGAGAATTTTGGGAAGAAAACTGGTAGCTCTAGAGATTGTTGGAGACAGAAACTAGAACAGACCTTTGGGACAAAGGATGGATTAGGCCTAAGTGATACCCTATCCTTGTGGAAAATCAAGTACGGTGGCTTAATAGACAGGGCTTGAAGCTCTGAAACTCTTCTTGCAGAAGTAATTGCAACTAAGAAGGCAGTTTTCCAGGACAGATATTTTAACTCACATGTAGCAGCCGGTTCGAAGGGGAAGATGTTAATGCGAAGCACCAAATCAAGATCCCACGGAGGTGCAGGATGAAAAATTGGGGGTCTTAATAGGCTCGCACCTTTAATGAAAGTTTTGCATAGTCTGATGCTCATCAAAGGAGGATCCATGGATTTGTGGAATTTAGAGATAGCCGCTAGTTGTACTTTAATAGTTGAGACAGAAGATCCTTGATTAAACAGGGATGTCAAGAATTTCAAAACCTCTGGGACAGGAGCAGTGATAGGGTCTAAGCCCTTGAGCTGAGCCCAGATAGCAAACCTCTTCCACTTACTGAGGTACAATTTGTTAGTGGTGGGTTTGTGGGCCGAAGATAAAATGTGAACAACTTCCGGGTCTAGTGTGTGCCTTCTAACTAAAGTCGGAAGTGGAGGAGCCAAACTGTCAATTTCAAAGACTGAAGGGACTGATGCCGATGTCCCGACTGATGGATTAGGAAGTCTGGAATTAGGTCTAAAGTCCACGGATCGTCCATCGCATGCTTCTTCAGGTAAGGAAACCATACCTGACGAGGCCAGTATGGGGCAATCAGTATCATTGAGGACCCCAATTGAGAAGCTTTTTGAATAACTTTGGGGAGAAGTGGAATTGGAGGAAAGGCATAAAGTAGCCCTGTTGGCCAAGGTTGTGCTAGAGCATCCATGGTTGGTACTTCTTGATGTGGGATCAAGGAGAAGAACCTTTGGCACTTGGTGTTTAGTGGAGTTGCAAATAGGTCGCAGCACGGCGTCCCCCATCTCCTGAAAACCTGAGCTGCTACTGTGTGGTTTAGAGAACACTCGTGAGGAGAGAGAATTGTCCTGCTCAATTTGTCTGCCAATATATTTGACCTTCCGGAATGTGGGTAGCTACCAAGAAGCGGTTGGTAGCTACAGCCCATTCCCACACTCTCATGGCCTCTCTGCAAAGGGGTATGATCTGGTCCCTCCTTGTTTCTTCAGATACCAGACCACCGACATGTTGTCTGTGTGGATGGCGATGATGCCCTGAGGAAGAAACTTGTGTAAGGCCTGTAGGGATAGAAGTACAGCCCTCATCTCCAACTCGTTGATGTGAAGAAGAGCTACTTCTGGAAGCCAGGAGCCCTGAACTAGCCTGCCCAGACAATGCCGCCCCCACCCTATCTGGGAGGCATCTGTCGTCAGGGTAACCACTGGAGAGGGAAGAACAAAGGGTTTCCTTGATCCAAATTGGATGTCTGAAGCCACCAGCGAAGGTCCCTTTTGCATATTTCCGTAATCATGATGTGATGATTGAGGGGAAGATCCTGAAAGGACCATTGCATTGACAATAGCCACTGAAGAATCCTCATGTGCAATCTTGCCAGAGGAACTAAAAGAACCGTGGCAGACATTGAGCCTAAAACTTGTAGAACCATCCTGGCCGGGGCTTTGGATCTCGAGATTAGAGCTTGAACTTGGCCCTGTAAAGTTTGGATCCTTTCGGCAGGAAGAAAGATGCGCATCAATCTTGAGTCTATCTCTGCTCCTATGAACCTTATGCTGAGGGGCAGCAAGACAGACTTTGACCAATTGAATGTAATCCCAGGGTAACACCCAGGGAGATGGTGGCTTTGAGGTTGTCCATTAGTAGATGCCTGGTGGTGGCAGTCAGGAGCCAGTCGTCCAGATAGGGAAACACTTGGAATCCAAGACTTCTCAGGTGAGCCGTCACTACTGCCAAACACTTGGTGAACACCCTGGGGCTGTGGTGAGACCAAAGGGCAGAGCAAAATTGGTAATGACTGTCTCCCAGGCTGAAGCGCAGATACCTTCTGGACGCCTGATGTATCGGTATATGATAATAGGCGTCCTTGAGGTCTATGGAGCACATCCAAACATCCTTCTCCAACAATGGGAGAATGGATTGTAACGTGACCATTCGGAATTTGGATTTCGTGACAGATTGGTTCAGTCTGCTGAGATCCAATATTGGTCTCAGGTCCCCTGTCTTTTTTGGCACTAAAAAGAACCTGGAGTAATTTCCTGATCCGATCTGGTCTGTGGGGACCGGTTGGATGACTCCTTTTTCTAGCAGCTTTAAAGCTTCTGCGGCTGCCATTTCCCTTTGACTGGGTGGTGGGTCCGGGATTCTTTTGGACGGTGGGGGCGAGTATGCGAATGGGATGGTGTAACCTCCGGCAATGATCTGAAGCACCCATCTGTCCTGAGTGATTGACTCCCAGGCTTTTAGGTGCTTGGCAAAACGACACCCGACTGGCTCGAGCAGCACAGCCGGGCAATCCCTCATGACGTGTGGGAGGCTGAAGAGCCACGAAAGGACTCGCGATCTCCAGAATTGCGGGGCCCTCTGCCGCCTCTGGGACAGCGTCTCCTGAAAAATTTCCCGTCCTCTGCCTCTGGAAGGGAATCTTCCTGCTGTTGGGAGAAAACTTGCGAGATTTATGGAACCACATTTTCCCTCCTTTAGCCTTGGGGTAAGGCCAAAAGGGAGTGGAATAACGGGCCCCTACGGCAGATAAAGTTTTTCCCTCTTGCTCACAGCGGGTAAGGGTGTCTTTAACCTTGGGTCCAAACAATGAGGACCCATCAAAGGGAGCGTCGTGGAAGCAAGACTTGAAGGCCTCCAAACTGACACAAGCGGAGCCAGGCTTGTCTCACGAGAGCCACGCCTGTGCCTGCCGCTCTACCCGCCCCTTCGGCCGCATAGGAAATGAGCCTCATGGACGAGTTAGAAATTGACGTAAGGATAGCCAACTGAGAGCTAACCGATTGGGCTAGCTGCTCAGGTAGGTTACCCGAGAGGGAATCTGACAACTCCTTGACCAGATCCCTCTGAAGCCTGGTAAAATGTGCCAAATAATTCAGAGACCTTAAAGTAAAGGCCGCTGAAGTCAGGGTGTGCTTCCCGTACCTGTCCATACTCCTAGACTCCTTATTAGGAGGATGGACGGACGTTGAAGCCTCTGCCACGTCCTGTTGTGTAGCAGATGCCACCACCATGGCATCTACAGCCACGCCTTTAGTGAGGAACTCCTTCTCGGGGGGAGCAGACAAAAATTTATTTGGACGAGAAGGGACTGGTTCCATGGTATCTGGGTGTTCCCACGCCCTTCGACAAACTAAATCCAGAAGCTCGTCGAAGGGCGGAGACACCCAGGAGGCGGAGGGCTGAGCCCCAAAGGCCTTGAGGAGCACTGACTCGCCAGCAGAGGGGGGTTTGGATATCCAGCCGCCTCGTTGTTTGAGGATCTCTAAGATGTCTGCAAATGAGACATCATCCGAGGACGACTTCGGGGACCCCTCTGCATCATCCAGATCAGTGTCTGATGTAATAGACTCGGGGGAGTCCACGTGCTTCCTCTTGCACGATCTCTTCCTTGGGGGTTCCTCCGAAGACAACTCCGAAGAACCCTCAGGAGGAGGGGAACCCCCAATGGGGGTAACCTCAGGCCCCGGGGCTCCGCTGGCTACGGACAGGGGAACTGCCAAAGACCCAGTCTCCACGCCCAGGGAAGGTGCTGGTAAAGCCGGAGAGATGGCCGAAGAGGACTTGGCCAAGGCACTCCTCATGGCTCTGAAAGCCGGACCCCCAGAATCCTGGGAGTGTCCGGTCCCCGGAGCCGTGATAGCCGATGGAAGTCCCGCAGTCGGGCACCGAGGGGAGGCTCGGAACCGAAAGCATAGGTCCCAAACATCACCCCGGTCCAGCCGAAGAAGTCCGTACCAAACTCGGACCCGGGCCGGGTTGGAGTAAGGGTCGGAGCCGACCCTAAGATCTCCACCGCTCCAACAGCACCTGCTCCGACGGAGCCAAGCAGTCGGAGGAGGAATGGCAATGGGTGGGCAGGGTCATCGGTTCCAAGCCAACTGGGTCAGAACCGAAACAAATTTTGGAAGACTGGGGACTGGAACAGTCTTTGGAGCACCCTGTCTATATCAGAATCTGACATCCTCAAGACCGAGAGGAAACAGAACGGGTTCGAGACGGCCTCTCCAACGGCCCCAAAGGGCTAGGGACCGCTCCGAGGTGACTCGATGAGTATCGGCGCCGAGGAATACACACCAGATTCCATCGGTGCCGAGGTGGACTTCGCCGAGGAGGAAGTGTCTGAGCTGGTGACCCTTGTCGGCTCGAGACCAGTGGAGCCGAAGGTGACCCGCCTCGATGCCCCAGCCATCGGCTCCGAAGCCAGAGGAGTCGATACTGGTGGCATCGAGGCAGACCGTTCCAACCTCGGCTCCGAAGTCCTTGGAGCCGAAGGAGAGGCCTGCCTATGTCTCTTAGCGGTCGGATCCGACGGACTGGTCGGAACCGACGCCCTTTTCTTTTTGGCCGGAGAAGGAGAGGATGCCAAGGCTTCTTCAAAGGAAGGTTTAATTAACCCCTTAAGAATTAATTTATTTTTCCTCTCCTGGAGGACCCTTGAGGAAAAAGCGTGACATACGCTACATGATTCCTGTAAATGTTTTGCACCTAAGCAATACACACAGAGCGAGTGATCGTCCGTGATGGACATTTTGAAACTACATTTTACACATTTTTTAAAGCCCGAAGGCCTAGGATTCTGAGACATTATGGGGAGAATTTCAGTAATCTGACTGAAAAAATACAATTACTGGTGACACCCCTAAGTATAGGCTTACAGTTATCGCTCGCAAATAACAGGAGACTTGAAAACCCTGTAAGAACAAACAGCTACAAAAAATTTAAAGCCTTTTCACTATATGTAAGATATAGTAGGGTTGATTGACCGTGAAGGCCCTTGATGAAGGGGGCCTGCCAAACTCAACCCAATCACACAACAAAAATCTTCAACAAATCCAACCAATCACACAACAATGAAAGAATAGCTGTTAAAACAGCTTTTTTGAGAGAAAAACAGCAAAAACTGACAGAAAAAGTTAGTTAAAATAACTACTCAGCTCAGCCAGCTCGAGACCACGTCTTCGCAGGTTAGCGGCAAACGAGATCTGGGGGACTGGTAGTGGTGCATCCTGGGATATAGTAAGCTCAGCCAATTAGAGACTTCGCTCTTTGGCATAAGCGTGCCGAGTCGGAGCCGAGGGATCGGCTCCGAACCCATCAGTCAGAATGTAGGCGAGATAGGATCACATAACATCTTATTTTATCATCAGAAAAGTCTGCATGTTTTTTCATACGTTCTAAAAGGGCTCTATCCCCTCACTTTTTGAAATGGATGCATATAAGTCCACTATATCCACCGTAAGAAAGGAAATGTTTTCTTCCCAGAGATTGTTTTTAGCCTACCCAGGAAGTCCTAAGAATCTTTCAAAAGGTGTTCTACCTTGTTGTAAACATGTTTAAGCCATTTGACTATTACCACCCCAAAAGGGTAGGTTTGAGAACATTGTCCTGCCACTATGAGCCCAAACTTAAGATGTTCCAAACCTTTATGAGTTTTGGGAATCCCAAAAATAGTGACTGTCACTGGATGTCTAACTTTCAAAAAATTATAAATCTCTGGTGAAATTCTTTCATCTATCAAATATTCTTCCAAATAATAGTCAATGCGGCAATGTGCTATATTTATTTCATTAAGGGAGGCATTTGAATATGTTTCTGTCATAAAGCATCTGAAATATTTTCTGAGAATATTACAATGCCTCATATAACACTGTCCCCCCCTCCCTTATCTGGCCGCATGACTCTGATAGAATGATAATTTCTCATCTGTTCTAATAATTATTGTTTGTTTTTGTTCAAATTATATGACATACTCTGTCTTTCTTCTTTACTTTTCAGTGCATATATATCATCTGTAATAGCTTTCTCTAGTACACTTAAAGTAGGTTCTAACGGTGGGTTAAAGGAACTTCTCATCTTGACTTCCTTTTTCTTTCTTCCATTTGTATTTTGGTTCTGAAAAATATATGCTAAATTAAGTTTCCTCATAAATATTTTTAACTCTAAAATAACATCAGTATAATTAAACTTTGTTGGAACATATTTTAAACTTTTCATAAAAAGGGAAAAGTGCTCTTTAGTGAGCACAGTATAATTATAAATATGGTATCCTTTATTAGTGTTTACAAAACAGTGTAAGAAACTTCTCTGTGTGGAAGATTTTTAGTCCATATACTTCTAGTTAATCACTGTATATTAATCAGATCAGACAATAGTAGTAGAAGTAGCAAATGTAAACTCGTCAAGTCAAAAAGTAATAATAGAAAATATATAATTCTACAGCATTACTAAATATTCGAAAGTAATCCAAGCAAGGCAGGCAGTCTGTTTCCAGTCGAAAATCCTTTATTAAGTACACAGACAAGCGATCCAAGTAAAACAAAACTAGAGTAATAAATTCCTCACAAGCTTTCTAAATATATATATACTTTTTATCAGGCATGGGAGTGGTTTATTGTGCTGTAAAACAAAGTGTTATTGGTACACATGTTAAATTCACATCCCTTCCCCCATCAGTGTGACATTCGAGCTGGTCCTGCCCTACCTAGTAGCTGTCATAATAATATATAGCCCTAATGTACTTTAATGGTGCATCTTATTTAACCAAATTATTAAGTCTGTGATTTTATACAAGGCAATATACTACATGGCTGGAAATATAAACCACTCCCATGCCTGATAAAAAAGTATATATATATTTAGAAAGCTTGTGAGGAATTTATTACTCTATTTTTGTTTTACTTGGATCGCTTGTCTGTGTACTTAATAAAGGATTTTCGACTGGAAACAGACTGCCTGCCTTGCTTGGATTACTTTCGAATACTTAGTAATGCTGTAGAATTATATATTTTCTATTATTACTTTTTGACTTAGGATGAGTTTACGTTCGCTACTTCTACTACTATTGTCTGATCTGATTAATATACAGTGATTAACTAGAAATATATGGACTGAAAATCTTCCACACAGAGAAGTTTCTTACACTGTTTTGTTTTTAGACTCACTACACTTTAGTGGGTTGTTTTGAGACTTCGGGGATACCACGGAGATTACTTGTTTTTTCTTTATTAGTGTTTACTAACCCTTCTTGGTGTATCTCATCTAAACCATCAGGGTGGTTCATCTTTACCAACATTCTCTGTCCCTGGTTCTCCATTGCTGTTGAGGCCTCTCCCTCTATATTGTCTCCTATTTCCTGTTCCCCCCACCGATTCCTTAAACAATTCTTCCTATATGTAGTTTGTTTGAACTGTTGCCTGTTGTTAACTGTGTAGGGGGACTGATTCCATTTTTTACTAGTATGTCCTCTCTTAACTGGACCACTATATTTTTTCCTTCCTGTATGTCTACTAATGGGTAAGCTTTCTTACCATTATATTCTGCTAAGTCTCTTTCTATCTTTTTACATTCTCTTAAAAAGCTTGTCACATTTAATTTTCAATGCCTTCCATTTGTTTAACATACAACTTGTCATATTGTGGAAACAACAAATCTTCTTGAATATCTTTGCTAAATATCTCTGTCTCTGCTAGCAATGCACAAATTTTAACATCATTAACATCTATAATTTTTGCCATCAACTCTAAACCATGTTTGTTAAACATTTCTATAAATTCAGCATATACAGTGTCAGTATAATCAATACCAAAAGGACATTTATACACCCTTAGTCCCTTTGGGACAATTTTCTTAGTCAGACATTCTGAAAGATAGGCATTTTCCATTTGTAAGGTTTTAACCTTGTACATTTTACTTTCAAAAGCATAAATCATTTCTTTGAAGCCACCCTTAATAGTACTAGTTTCATTACATACAGTTTTTTTTACCTTTATCTTCTTTTATATCATAATTTGAAAAAGACATTTTTTTTTTTGTTTCCCAAAGTATTCCTACACCTTGCGGCTTTAGAATCAGTCTCTTGTTGCAAGCCATTGTATTTGTTAAAAGTATAAGCTGTACCTGTTTGTTTAGGTCTGGTTCCAGTCCTTTGCATTTCATTTTCCCCATTTTGCCTGTTGTACTGTCCTGGGGGAATTTCTAACGAAAAGTTCACATTTCTCGTCAAGCAAGAAGACTCCTGGTCTGTTTTCTTACTTGCAAAAGTTTCAGGACTGTCTACATAACCATCCCCTAGTTCCCTTCCTGGTGATGAATTACGCTTCCATTTGGAGGATCCAAAGTGAAACAAACCCTCTGGTTGGCTAAGAAGGTCTATAAGGCGGGAAAATTCCCTTTTCACAGTTGCAAGCTCAGAATGCAGCTTGTTGAACTCTTCCCTGTGAGCAGGTGAAAAAAGGGAAGGTATATAATCCAAAGAGTCCATACTGCTTAGGTTACTCAAAAAATACCACAAATAAAAAACAAAAGTAACCACAATGTAAAATATAACTAAAAAAGTCCACAACATACACTGTGAAGCAGTAGGAAACATTTTCAGTCAGCTAAACTCTTCAGTCCAAGCTGTTTTTATTATTCCAACACACAAAGACACAGATTGAGCGCTTTCATTCCCTAAACTGGAGACTTCATCAGAAGTCAACTGCACTCCATAGTACAGCCTTTAAATACTGTTAAAACGAGTGATGTCAACACCCTTCACACTCCTTTAAAGATACAACTACCTTAGTGCTCAAATGAGGTGCACTACAAACACCTTTTAACACAAGAACGTGTTAACAAACATCATTTATAAAAAAGAACTTTTCAAATTCCAAGACATTTATCAAATGTAAACTTAAAAATTGTTTAAGATAAAAAAACAACCACAGTTTATCCATTGACTTGCTTTAAAACATATATATATATATATATATACTGTGTAGTTGAACCCCACCACACACACACACACACACACACACACACACACACACACACACACACACACACACACACACACACACACACACACACACACACACACACTGACTAAGATACACAGTACTTATGAGGTACCTTTCCTCACTAATATTGGTTTTAAGGATACCATTTCATTAAGACCTGGTGCATGGGTCGCAGCTAGTTTTATTTGCCACTTAATTTCCCTTTCCTCTATATAATTCCTGTAATCGCCCCCTCTAGGATTTGGTCTTACTCGCTCCACAATGCCAAATAAAAACTGAACAAAATTTGCACATACTAATGAATGTTTATATAGGGCATTATTTATATTTCTTGTAGCAGTCTGGTACTGGTGCTCGTATATTCTGTCCCTAAGATGCCTTTCTGTCTTGCCTATGTAGTAAGCTGGACAGGTTTTACAAGCTGCCAGATATAACACCCCTGATGTTTGACAATTTCCTTTTTCAAAGAAAACCTTAGACTTCAAAATGTTTTGCAGGGTTACTATAGTCTTTGCTTGTATGAACTTTTAAATTGAGCCCAGTTTTGTATACAAAAGTGGGTTCCTTCCCAACAACTGAAAATATTCTAGTGTTATTTTTAAGAATGGACTAATTGTTCTCAAAAATCTTTTTCACTTGTTTAACTTGTTCACAAAAAGGAATAACCACAGCCCTATGAAACTGTTTCTCCTCTTCCAAATTTTCTTTTTCCTGTAGTACATCACCTAACAGTGGTTTCAATGTTTTACCCCACTCACTCTTAACATATTCTACATTTTTCTCCACTATGTTAGCTGGATACCCTCTTTCGTAAAATAGTCGTGCTACTTTTTGTAACTCTCTGTCTACGTCTCCCTCATCGGAAGTCATACGGGCAACTCTAACTAGTTGACCTTTGACTATATTATTTTTTTTATGGTGGGGGTGATTACTAGTATACTCTAAATAGGAATTGCTAAATGTGGGTTTTCTATAAACACTGGACTTAAATCCTTTACTGATTTTTTGTATAAATGTATCCAAACAGTTAATGCTTTCTACACTACTGGTGTATGTGAATTTCAAAAAACTAGATGAATTATTCAAAAATTCCACAAATTCTCCCTTATTTTCTTCTGTTCCTGTCCACAAAATGAATACATCATCCAAAAAACACACATACATTTTAATATATCTAAATCACTCACTAGGGAAAACTGTAGTTGCTAATATTTGGGGGAAGTATGTTTGATGGGATTTCACTGGCGGAGCTGGGGGGTAGTGGATGGTGAAGTTTCAGCTGAATTTATCAGCCAAGTAGCTATACATATGTTCTCAGATCCCTTACTACTGGATCAACTCTTAGACGTGTTTTATCGGTGGAGTAATAAACTTGGGTTGACAGTTTTCTAAAGGATATTATCATGTAATTTTTGGCATTGAGTTTTTGGCCATGGCTTTTGCACAGTTAGATTTGCTATGCTATGCCACCATGATCTGTGAAGGTGGTTCTGTTCACCACCAGTTCAGCACACTGCTCTATGTTACCTTTGTTTCTGGACATAGCTGAAGAAGGACTTGTGATTGCCCTTAGCCTGTGAGGCTATCCTGACCTTATAGTTTGTCTTGTTGGACTTAATTAGACCTCTTAGCTTCTTGTTTAGTTGTATAACAGTGCATTTGTCTTTAAGGAAGTAGCTCTTCCTGATTTTGTCCATGAGTTTTATTTTCTTATTATATATCCTATTTAGGTGAGGATTCCACCAGTGGGGTTTGTTTTTAGTGTATGTTTTGGGTATACTTCTGGTATGTACAGCGGCCTCTATGCAGCCATTCACATGTTTGTTTACGGACTCTGTGAATAATTTTGCATAGATAGTTGTATTGTTGGGGTTGGGGAAGTTTTGAATTTTGACAAACTATCACTAAATAGGATGTGGTTTGCATTAGAATAGTTCCTAACTGTTACTGGCTTAGCTGGGTTTTCTGGGTTGATCTTTACTTCAAAGGAGTCAGCTTTATAATCTGACTTGATAAGTAAGGATATGACACGGTGGAGATGCAGCACTCTCCTATGTTGTTGAGCACCAGATCCAGTATATTTGATCCTCGGGTTGGGGGGTGCACTATTTGCTCCTGGATGTTTGTGTTAATAAAGTTCAAGAAGCATTGTGTCTGTGAGTTTGAGGCAGTAAGTTTCCCAGTCTATACAGGGGTAGTTAAAATCACCCATGAATAGGATGTTTGGTTGGATCTTAATCAACTCCAGTAGGTTTAGCTGAGTCATGAGAATCTAAGGACATAGATGGTGACCTGCAGATAGCCACAATATGGTGAGGGACCTTATCTATGGTGATTTGCATGTGCATGAGTTCCATGCTATCATCTATCTTGTTTGACCAAGCTGGAGGCATGTTTGTTACTAATGTAGATGAAGGCACCTCCACCTTTGGCCCCAGTATGTGCTGTTTTTGGTATAAATGTGTCTAAGGTACTGTAACTTTGCACTGGAGTACTTTCTGTGGCTTTAAACCAAGTCTCTGTCATGGTGGAGATGTCTACATTCCACAATGTGAGGAGGGCTGGAAGGGTGTGGAGCTTTTTGTTTAGGCTTATAGCATTAAGCAGTAACACATTAAAGTTGCTTGCAGACTTTTTCACTATGCTGGTAGTTTTGTCTTTTTGGCGTTGCCTAAAAAGACGCTTTAGGGGATAAAGTTTTAGTCAATATCTGAAAGCCTAGGGGGGACAGGTGCAGTCCATTCTTGATAAAGCCACATGGTCCACTGACCATGCCCTCCCATGCTGACAGATATTGGGTCCCCCTGGAGTAACACCAGTAGCTAAGTCAATTTATTAAAATCAATCATTTTATGTTCATTCTGTAGCATCACCCTTATTCTAGGTAGAATGCTGCTCAATGGAAGGCTCATAGCAGTCTGTAGCACATATTCCGAGAAATCCATTAGGTCTCTTTTCATATATTCCAGTGAGGTACATCTCAAGTCATTTACACCCACATGATGATAGAATTATATTGCTACTTGGAATACTGGAATGCAGTGACGGGTGCATGCATGATATTGTGGGTCCTGACTCCAGATAGGAAACTATTTCCTCCTTGTCTAACCTGGTGAGTGGGGCATCTGTGTATTACACAATGGATTCCCCAATGACAAGGGTATTAGGTAAAGTGTATGCTTGTCTAATGGGCTTTGCACTTGGGGGACCATAGGGTGTAGGCTTATGTGAAAGGTTTGGTGTTGCTTTAATGATTGCCGAGGAGCAGTGGTGTCATTAGGTGGCTTTGGAGGTCCCTGAAGTTTGGGAAGGTTCCTTTCAAACACCAGAGCATAAGACAGTCTGTGTGTGTGGTGAGAAGTATGTGTGTGTGAGGGATTTAGTGTGGGTATTCTTAACAACCTCATTGTTATATGAGATTTTTGCCTCCAATGAAGTTGTGTACTTACATCTCTTGCACACTGTGTTATTTTCTTTAATGATTAACTGGTTGTCGGAGAAGATGAGGCAATTGCTACATTGCCTTAAGATGCCCAAATCTACCAGGCTGGCTGCAGCAACATTTAGAAACTGCATGTCCAGGTTGTCCAGTCTTGTGGAAGGGTGGGCTGTTTAAGATTAAGGATTGGGTTTTAACAGGGGACTCCTAGGGTAGTTTCTGGGGTTAAGGGAAAGATGTACAGTGCTAGGTTATGGTAGCTCTATTCGATGCACGGGTGTATATTACTTTGTTGCAAATTACAACATCAAGCCTCTGTTCATTGAACATAACTCAGCAAACATTCCCTTCAGTGAATGTTCTCATCAGCGAATGTTTTACACAGAGAACAAAGTTAAATCTAGGTGCTTAGGCTTTCCCTCTCTCTTCCCCCCTTGGCTGACCTGGTGTGACTCAGTTTGAACTTCACATTTACCTACACTAACAAACTGCAGCTCCTGAATAACAGTGTCTACAGGATTGCAATTGGAAAACACAACAAAAATTGTTTCTCCCAGCAATTAATCAGAGTAGGTTACACACACAAAAAGCATTTATTAAGCTTTCTACTACAGTGCTGTGTAATTAAGCAAGTCACCATTTTGGTCAGCCATAGGGCTATTTTCTACTTGAGTGTTTGCCTCCTTTCACTGTAACTAAAGTACACTGACTCTTATATTTGTCTCTCTGACCCTACGTTTTACAGGTATAATTTATACCTTTTTGGCTATCTAACACTCAGACATAGATTCCTGTTGAAAGTTTTACTTACTTGTCTGACATTTGAAAAAGTAACCCTTGTAATAATCCTCAAAATTGGATACTGTTGGTCTGTCTTTCTTGCTAATGCTAAACATAAGTAAAATTAAAGTGCTGAGTGCAAGTAACATTACAGTGCTGAGTGCAGATTTTAGGCCGTTACATTCAACTTATCTCTGGTGTGGTGTCTTAAGTCAATCAAGGTATTCCCTGTAACCACTCCTACTGCCTTCTCTTTTCCCCCCCCCCTCTTTCCTCATACAGGTTAAACTGCTACAACTTAGTACAGGCATTGGTTCATCCCTGCTCCGCTTGCCCTCGCTTAGCTCGGGCTCGCTTCACACCCCACCCTGCCCCCAAATTCCTCCCATCCCTGACCACTCCTACTGCTTTCTCTTTTCCCTCACCCTCCCCCCTTTTCTCATACAAGTTAAACTGCAACTTAGTACAGGCATTGGTTCATCCAATTTACCTCTGGTGTGGTGTCAGTCAATCAAGGTATTCCACTAACCACTCCTACTGCCTTCTCTTATCCCACACCCCCCTCTTCCTCATACAGGTTAAACTGCTACAATTTAGTACAGGCATTGGTTCATCCCTGCTTGGTTAGCCCTTGCTTTTCTTGGGCTTGCTTCGCACCCCACCCTGCCCCCCAAATTCCTCCCACCCCTGGTGCTGCTACATTTATTGGTACTAGACCACACCCCACTTTTTTAAACCAGTCAGTAAGAACTTGTCACTCAACAGCACCACCCTCAACCTGATACCACCAGTCCTCCAACTCTACTATTCCTTTTGCCTAAGTTTCAAGTACCATTCAGTAGGTATGCTATCACCCAAAATAGTCTTATTAACTCTACTTCTACCCCTTTTACTCATCCCATATCTCCTAACCGCCTACGAATATCAGATTCACCCAGGTTTCCACTAGCCTAAATTCCAAACATCCATCCCATCTACAACAGATAATAATGCACCCTTACTCACTCCCCTCATGCTTACCCCCTTAATCCCTAAATACTACCATCTTACTAGACCTAGTTACATTAGTCATAAAACTAGACACTATTACAAAACTTTATTCAGAATCTTAAAACTCATACTCAGGATACACTACAACCTTACAAAGGAAGGCTACATCCACCCAAACCCTGGTCCATCCCCACCTGTTGGCCCTAATCCCCCTACTATATCCCCTACCACCGTAGCTCCAACAAATAGACCTCCTAGCTCACTGCTGGCCTGTCATCTAAACATTAGGAATATAAATAACAAAACTCAGCACCTGCATGCCTTCTTGGCTGTTCATTCCCCAGATATATTATGCCTAACAGAAACATGGCTGAAGCCTACCACCAAGGACCATGAGATTCTGCCACCAGAGTATAGTATGTTTCGACTGGACTGTACCACCAGAAAGGGCGGTGGGGTAGTCATACTTTACAAGTCTACCCTATCTGTCAGCATAGACACCCAAAAACCACCCCAGTTCAATAATGCTGAAATTCTTATCTCAAGACTACAAATTAACAAAAGCAAAAATGTAAACATTGTTTGTGTCTACATTCCCCCAGGGAGGAACACAGAAACCTTAGAAAACTTCTTATATTGGTTATCCAATAACCACCCCCAAGAAACAATTGTTCTTGGGGATTTCAACATTGACTGGAACACTTGCTCTTGTGAAACCCCCACAACCCACATAAACCTCTATGGATTTACTCAAATCATAACCTCCCCCACCAGGACAGGAAAACCCAATAACAAGGAAAGTACCATAGACTCGATAGTCGTCAATACCCATCTTCAATCTTATAAATCAGGCACTTTGCATGATGACCTTAGTGACCACTGTCTCATCTATGTAATCAAGCTCAAAGTAGACTGCTCCTATCAACCCACCTATAGAACATTAAGAAACAACAAGAATTTTATTCTCACCAAGTTTCAAAATGAACTTAAGGCATGCAACTGGTCAGTACTAAAAAGTCTCCCCCTAGATGAAGCAGTAGCATACTTTAACACCAAATTCCTTGCTATTCTTAACTCCCATGCTCCCAGCCATTGTATTAGAACCAAAGTTAATATTGCACCATGGCTTTCTAAAGATACCAAAACCAAAATTTCACTCAGAAACAAAGCATGGGCCACCTACCGAAAAACAAAAGCCCCACTTGATCAACTATGGTTCAGACAGCAAAGGAATGACACCAAAAAATCCATAACCTTAGGCAAAAAGAACCACTACTGCCATCTGCTGCAAAAACACCAAAACAAACCTCAAAAGTTCTGGGCAGGAATAAACAAACTACTCCACCCAGGCCAAATCGCCACTCCACCCCCCCTCAGCTTCCCGACAAAAATCCCCAGTAGACATTGCTAATAACTTCAGCAGCTTCTTCACAGAGACTATCCAGTCTCTAGCCAGCCAACTCTCTCTCAATGGCTCTAATTCTAATGTAGCCACACCCAGTACCCAAACATACAGTACCTCCAATCTGTTCCTACTCAACTTATTCATGCCCTACATTAGAAACTAAGACCCGGCACCCTGGCTGCCGACCTCCTCCCAGCAGACTATCTGCAAAAGGCTGCTGACACCATAGCCTACCCCATGTCTATCTTGATCAACAGAGCTATATCTGAAGCTACTGTACCCACTATATGGAAAATCTCCCATGTCATACCTCTCCAAAAAGGAGGTAGTTCCATTAAATTGTCAAACTTTAGACCCATAGCTATTCTGTTACCTCTAAATAAAATTATGGAGAAGTGTGTACACATACAGCTCATGCACTACCTCACACAGAACAAGCTGCTGTCCAACTTTCAGCATGGCTTTAAGCCACACCACAGTACTACTTCTGCCCTCCTCTCTTTCTCTAACGTCATTAACCACAACCGCAATAATAACAAACTATCCTCAGCACTCTTTCTAGATCTATCCAAGGCTTTTGACATGGTTGACCACAAAATGCTTATAAATACCTTGAAGGCCTTCTCCTTAAACAACCATGCACTCCAATGGTTTCAAGCCTACCTGCAGGGCAGGCAACAGGCAGTCCTATGGCAGGACTAGCTATCATCTCGCCTACCCATCACATTAGGAGTCCCCCAGGGCTCGATACTAGGACCCCTTCTTTTCTCCATCTTTATAAACGAACTTCATTCAGTCATTCCAGATGCTACCTGCATTCAATATGCGGATGACTCCACCTTGATTTGTTCTGAAACCTCTCCAGCTACTTTATTTACATTAACCCAAATTACCTTCAGTACAGTGGAAAAATGTCTCTCCAATTAACATCTAATCCTAAACCCCAACAAAACTAAGTTGCTCCTCTCCTCCCCCACATGCAGAACCCCACTGCCAGCCTTCAGCATAACTGCTGACAATGGCACTATCATCTCCCCAGAAGCCCAAACTAAACTACTGGGTGTCATAGCTGATAACAACCTGACGTTTGATGCACATATCAATCAAACTAACAAAACCATTAATAAAAAACTTGGCTCTCTTTACAGAATCAAACCTTTCCTTACCCTACTTGCTAGAACTGCAATTGCCCGTTCCCATCTGCAATCAACTCTTCTCTACGCCTCACCTCTATTCTCCAACTTAAACAAAACAGATCTTAATAAACTATCATCCTGCTATAACCACATTGCCAGATTTGCTACTGGCACAGCCTACCAGACACACCACTGTCACAACCTAAATCGCCTAGGATGGCTTGAACTGCCAAGCCTATTGCAGTTCAACCAGCTAACAATGGCACATAAAGTCCTTTACCAACCAGAAAATACACCTGCACTAAAAAATATTATCAGCCTCTACACTAGCACTGGGCCACTGCGATCATCCACTAGACTCCTAGTTCAAACATACAAATCCAACTACTCAGCTGGGGACTCTCTGTTTGCCAACTCTGTTGGAAAAATATGGAACAGACTCCCAGCTGACTTGACCCTAGAACCCTCACTAACTCAATTCAAAAACAAACTCAAGAAATACTTCAAAACTCATTGGTTATGTCTTTGCACCAACCCCGACTAGTGACCTCCCTATTTCTTAGGTGCCTTACCTTCAACTACTTCTAATTTTTTTCTACCACTCCATTTCAGGAAGGGTCAATTGTATAACTGCTGCTCAGTGTGTCTTAAACCTAAATGTAATGTTATGTATGTTTAACTTTGAAAATAATGTTATGTTTTGTAAAGTGTTTTATAATAAGTACTATATGTGCCAAATGTTCAATGTGTATTATTATCTTGGAGCTTTTCTCCCCAGGCCTCCGCTGAAAATGGACATATATCCAGTCGGACTACCCCGGTCAACAAATGTACAATAAATAAAATAAATAAAATAAATAATTGTCCACCACTCTGTCACACACAGCACAGGCTATCAGATCCACCAAGGTGGGTGGCTGCACCCCCACAACCCCCAACATATATATATATATATATATATATATATATATATATATATATATATATATATATATATATATATATACCAACTCCAAGATCGCATTACAGTAGGGAAAAGGGCAAATTTCCTACTGTTGGCCAACTAACTCCATTCTCTGTGTAAAACTTGCTGATGTGAACGTTCTCTGACTTATGTTCGATGAATGGAGGTTGGAGGAAGTTAATCTTTGACAAAGTAATATAGACCCTGTTGTACAACCTAGCTGTGCTGAGCTTAATTTCTCATACTGCCACACTGTGTAACAGGTTTCATACCTAATCCTAACTTTATAGGGACATTTTACTCCCTAGGCATTTGCTACTATAGAGGGCATTGCTAACCACATCTGCAGGGCAGGCAGCTCCCTGCAATCTTGCCTGATTTATAACAGATTGAAAACAGACCCCTCTGCCCTCTAGCTAATAAACAACTTCACTTTGAGCTCCATGGAGTGCTTCCTAACCTTGAGAGACAATGTAAACACCTTCTCCTTCAAGATGGATGATTCTGGAATTTCTTAATGTGAAAGCACTACAAAAGTAGTTCTCAAGTGCAGATTAAACAACAACTAGCAAATAACTACATCCATGGATAATTTGCTCTTCTGCAAGGTGATTTGGAGGCACACTGAATTAGAAAAGCCAACAAAAAGAGAAATGACTACTTCTGCCACAAAAATAAATGTTCAAAAAGAGTGGTGATCACAGTATTAAGCAAGCACGAGGGCAGTTAATCAAGAAAATATTGTTATCTTAGCTTGGATCACTCTGGATGCAGTCGAAACACTTGAAAAGCAGAGCTAAGCTCTCTGTAGCAGAAAAACATAAGCTTCCATTTTATTTAGATGTGAAAGAATTACAGAACACTTAGTGGGAAAGAAAGTCTCTCATATTTCAAGATGCACTTTATAAGTAATCCCTTTTATATAATATATCAATCATACTTCACAAAATTATCACTAATTTCTTTTAGATATTGCTTGCCAACATATCTTAATATATCCTGTCATTAGAAGAAACTCTTTGTTATGATACCTGGTTAGAGACAATGTATTCCTAACTTGACTAATAAATGTAATTAATGTATGTACATCTTAAGTTTTATAATAGATTATCTGACAAGATAATGTAACCAACCTTGTTTATCGATAACTTTTAAGAGAAAATTGTAGGGAGAAAAGTAGACCTCTAGTCTCTGTAAATTTGCAAACAATGATTTTAGTGCCTTAATATCAACATTATCTGTGTTCATATAGAAACAGATTAAATAACTATTTCTAATTTATATAGAAATGCTTGTAATCTGCTGTGATAGAACCTACGAGAACTCAGATTTGTACTTTGTAAGTTATACAAACATGGTTAGAGCCAATCTCTGTGATCTGGTGTGTGGCTTCAGTCCTTTGAGCACAGAGGTTATAATCTCAAACGAAGCTAGAGTTTACTGGGAATATGATGAAAGCAGGGATCTAGTCCTCATTCTGACCTTGTGTTCAGTTCCCATTCAATCCCTGTCCCCTCTAAACCTCAGGTTGTGTATGGTTAGACATGATTTTCTCTACATTCAGCAACTGAATTATCCAAACAGAAGGAGAAAAAGAAGGGAAAACAATTATTTCCTGGACGGTAGCAGTTGAGGTGCAGGGAAGTTTTTTTTAGGCTTTGGATGAAATTGTGATGGTGATTGTGATGATGAAATGTAACCTCCCCCCTTTTCGCTTTAAAAAAGGTAATCCTCCCAGAAAGTCCAGAAGAGCTACTTTAGTATAGGGTGCTCCTTATTTAAATGATCTGATGAGGTCTCTAACAATATTTTCATTTTGGAATGGTGTGTTTTCTATCCTATAAACTGGGTGGAGGGTTTGTTTACCAAATGCAACAATATTGTATTTTTTTTTGCATTTAGTTTAACCCATTGTCAGAGCACATGTTTAAGCTCACTTTGTAGTTTCTGTACATCAGAAGGTGCTTTAAGTGAAACACCCAGTTCACAATCAATTGTAAACTTGGTTAACTAGAGTTCCTGATTTTTGATTTGGAGATTAGACAAATATATGTCAAATAGCAAAGGTCCTACCACAGATCCCTGTGGTACCCCACTGATTACTTTCATGCTGTCTGTGGCTGCATCCTACCACAGATCCCTGTGGTACCCCACTGACCCCACTGATTACTTTCATGCTGTCTGTGGCTGCATCCTAACACAGATCCCTGTGGTACCCCACTGATTACTTTCATGCTGTCTGTAGCTGCATCTGTCACCCTTAGTTTGTGCATTTTATCCCTCTGCCAATTAGCTCTCCATCTAACTACACAGGGATTGATTTGGAGTATATTTAGACAGGGATTGATATGGAGTACATTTAGACAGGGATTGATTTGGAGTACATTTAGACAGGAATCAATTTGGAGTACATTTAGACAGGGATTGATTTGGAGTACATTTAGACAGGGATCGATTTGGAGTACATTTAGACAGGGATCGATTTGGAGTACATTTAGACAGGGATTGATTTGGAATACATTTAGACAGGGATTGATTTGGAGTACATTTAGACAGGGATCGATTTGGAGTACATTTAGACAGGGATTGATTTGAAGTGCATTTAGACAGGGATTGATTTGGAGTACATTTAGACAGGGATTGATTTAGAGTACATTTAGACAGGAATTGATTTGGAGTACATTTAGACAGGGATCGATTTGGAGTACATTTAGACAGGGATCGATTTGGAGTACATCTAGACAGGGATTGATTTGGAGCACATTTAGACAGGGATCGATATGGAGTACATTTAGACAGGGATTGATTTCGAGTACATTTAGACAGGGATCGATATATAGTACATTTAGACAGGGATCGATTTGGAGTACATTTAGACAGGGATTGATTTGGAGTACATTTAGATAGGGATTGATTTGGAGTACATTTAGACAGGGATCGATATGGAGTACATTTAGACAGGGATCGATATGGAGTACATTTAGACAGGGATTGATTTGGAGTGCATTTAGACAGGGATTGATATGGAGTACATTTAGACAAGGATCGATATGGAGTACATTTAGCTTGTTGATAGTGTTGGCTTGTGGACGGCATCAAATGCTTTAGCAAAGTAGTGGTATACTGTATGGACAGAATGAACACTGTCCATTCTTACCATCTCAAGAAATTTACCAAATTCTTTAAATAGGATCTACCCTTAAAAAACCCAAACTCCTGCGCATCAAGTCTTATAAGACTTTTTTATATTATAGTTTATCAGGTGTGTGATGACCCATTCCATGGTCTTGCAGATGAGAATCATCAGGCTGATCATAGGATCATAGGAAGTTACTAGGCTAATGACCCTAGGGCTTTTACAAGCCTAGCCAAGTTCTACCCTTATTTCCATGATCAGTACCTATTGCCCCTGTCCAAGAGGGACACACGTGGAACCCCTGGGTGAATTTACGGTTACCCATCTAATTGTCTAGATTATGTTTGAAGACAACCAGTGAGGTGCTCTGTTTGACAAAGGTGTGGTAACCTCTGGGAAAAAAATCTGTCCCTCCAACAGGTTCTATTAATGTCACATACCAGGTTAAGGTCTTTAGAGCCAGTAACCCGTGTACCATTTGACTTACAGATATACAGTATTTCCAATAAAGCAGGGTTAGAGATTGTCTTATATGTAAGGCAGAGATCACCTCTGAGTAGTCTGTATGAAATACAATAAAGTGACACTGATTTCAGATGATCCATGTAGGACAGATGCTTTAGACCTTGAATTTTCCCTTTGAGGAACCTTTGTGGTCTCTCCAATAGATGCAGGTGCTTGAAAATGTACATGCCAAAAGGGGTGTTGTACTCAGTTATTGGTCTGATGAGGGAAGAGTACAAGGAGGTTATAACCCCTTTTTTCTGCAGGCAATACCCTTACTTATGAGATGAGCAATACAGAATGCCTGTCTTACCACTGTGGAGACATGGTGGTCAAAGGAAAGGTTGCTTTCACCTGTGCACCCAGGTCTTTCACCACTGTACTTAGGGTGTTGCTATTGATGTGGTAGTTAGCAGGAACATCGCTCTTACTGAAAGGGATGATATTACATTTTTTGCATTGAGTTTAAGGTCATGACTTTGGCACCAATCATTTGTTTGCGTAAGACTCTCTTGTAGGATGTTGACATCATTTGGAAATCTATGGCCACTCCCAGTTTGCAGTCATCAGCAGACTTTGTAAGCCACAGACCTTAATTTTTGCTTGTACTTTGGAATAGATTCCAAACAGTAGAGGTCCCAGGACTGTTCCCCGTTGAACACAACGCCACTGGTTACAGATCTGCTGTTGGAGGTGGATTTCCCTCTTTTGACTATATGGGTTCTATCAGTGAGCCAGTTAGTGACCCATCTAATGATATAAGGGCTGATACCTAGCTGAGTGAGCTTGTCAATGATGTCTGAGTGGAGGATAGTGTCAAAAACCTTGGCTACATCTAGGTAGGCTGCATGCACAGATTTCCCCTCATGAAGGGCCTTGGTGACTGTCTAAAAGAAGTCCACCAGATTTAACAGGCATGATCTCCCTTTGACAAATCCAAACTGAGTAGGGTCAAGTGTTTGGAGATTACCTCTATCGCTGTTGATAAGGTGTATGACAATTTGCTTCATGGCCTTGCAGATAAGGCTATTCAGACTAATAGGTCTATAGTTTCCAGGGTCAGTGGAAGCACCACCTTTGCATAAGGGAATAACAGTGGCCATTTTCCATTCAGTTGGGATGAAGCCAGTGCTTAGACTATGATTGAAAAGAATACCCAATCACATTGTTAATTCTTGTTTGAGCCCACGTACAATGCAGCCTGGGATGTTATCAGGTCCCATAGATGCTGTGTTTTTGGCCTTAGAGAGAGCATTTATGTGATGAGTATGTAATTCCGGGGAACTGTGGTGGGTCCGCACTTGTGATGAGGCATCACATTTTCTGGGCTATAAATCTTAAGGACAAAGCCAATGGATAGGCTCAGGTTGAGTAGTTGTAGGATGGGGGGTGGTCCAGCACTGCATTCGTAGTCACAGCCAGATATGTTGTTAGAGCTCACAGAGGATGGATTTTTTTTTTCTTTAGTTTTTTAAAGTACTTTTAACAAGTGTTCTTTTGCAATGATATGGGGTTTTAGGTCCTTAGGTATACGTGGGTGAAGTTATTTCTGAATTTGTTTGCCTGTATATTTGCGATATACACAGCATCAGAGTAGGTAGATTTATTTTGGATGAGGTCAGCTCAATATAGGGTGTTATTTCATAACATCCTGATGTATGTAAAAAAAGACTTGTAATTATCCTTTGCTTCTGATGCTAGCCTATGGTCATGGGAAGCTTTAGTTTCCTTGATGGTGTTTTTCAATGCCTTGGATTACCTTTTTAGCCTTGGTTTGTGGGTCTTAAGTTTTGCTGTATATTGTAATGGCTTTTTTCTCTTACTGTATTGTTTATGCATGTGAATCACTAAGCTGGTTTGCTCTTTCCTTTCACTTTTCATTTAGTTTTGGTAGGGACTGATGGGTTTATGCAGTTCTCTAGGAGATCATAGAACGTATTTGTGTATTAGCTGTGACTACATTTGGGGGGTAAAGTTATATTTGAACTTAAGAGTGTTCATCACAGAATTTTATTAAGTCTGTACATTTGAAGTCTTTGACTATTGTATTTAACTCAGATAATTTAGTAATTTTGAAAAAGAAGGTTTTTGGTCAGACTTGACTGCGGAGGGATGTACCTGTGAGATAATTAATATAGCTTCCATATTTTTAAGGACCAGGTCAAAAACATTTTGCCTTCTGTTGAGCTCTTTACAATTTTGGGGTATAACCTACATTGTATTTTAAAAAATGGGCGTGGTTTTCAAGGGTCATTGAAGCAGCATCAGAAGTGTAGTAGGAAGCACACTTGCCATTGAGGTTGAAAGACCAGAAGGTTGTAGGTTCTATTCCCACTCGAGGTGAATGGATTGCTGACTCTGCAGTACAGCATTATGGGTGGTTTGCATTCTTGAATGAGTTATGCTTCAGATGAGAATTTAACGGAGGTCCTATTTGCTTGACTTGTGGTAGCTCAGGTGGATATAAAACATCCCATAATACTTACTGAAAAGAGTAGTAGACGTCCCCTGATATCCTGGGGAGTTTTCCTGTACTAGTGTGACTATCAGCTTGGGTTTCCCCTGATAAAAAGCCATTAGCCTACTGGGACCAATGTGGTATAAAGGATAAAAAAAATAAAAAGTCCCGGGTAGAGGACATTGCAATGGTCAGATGGAAGGAGACTTAGGCATGTGTAACTAGAACCACAGAGAGATCATCTTGAGGTATTAGGTGTCTGATCCTAGAAATACTCTGCAGATGAAAAGAATGGAATTTTATCATGACCAACACCTAGTCCCTAATGTCAGTTAGTTATACAGGACAATGTGTGGATGCGCACCTTGGAAACAAATTCTAGTTTGCTTCCGCTCTAGAGAAAAAAATTCAGAAGTGACAATGTTCACAAATCTCTGAAAGTAGCATGTTGGGATACAGCTTCATAGTTGGATGTGTTTAACTTCAAACGGTTTCTAACAAATCCTTGCTGAATGCTCATCAAATCTTATGCAAGGTAATATACAGTCACCATTTGTTCCTGAGAAGAGAAGAGGAAAAGCTGAATGTTATAAGCCTCTCCTTCTAATAAGATACTTAAAGGCAGCATAAACACAGAAAAGAGCAAGGGACCCAAGGCTGGACTTGGGGGTAAGAGGATTTTATTGTATGCAGACGGCAGGCAGAACCTCATGTCCTAAAATGGGATACTCTTCATACCACAGCTGTGCCTTCATAGTGTGTCCATGAAAGTCCTGGAAAGGACAGGAGACGATAACCACTTTGGTAGAGTATTATGAGCACATTGAACATGGAAAGGGGACACAACACTTACTCCACAAATAGCCCAAATATCACACAGCTGCAGCTGTAAGACCATGTACTATTGTATCACTTCCTTCAAGATATTCTGGGATATGCTCATATATCCTACATGTCTGCCAGATATCTGTAGATTGAAGAGACAAACTCCCATGACCAGTACAATATCTGTGCAAGGGCAAATAGTTGATATGCCGTAACATGGCCTAGACAGATTTTTTTTCTTAAATCAGAGGCTCTATTATCAAAGTCTCTTTTCCAGAACCCTGATACAAGCTTTCACAGGAGACTTACTAGTAGAATTTCCCTGTAATTGGATCACAGCCTCATCTCCCCAGTTTTGAAAATGTAAAAATCCCAAGGGTGTATAACTTATGTATGAGATCTAAACACACATCTTTATAATGAAGCAAGCTTTACTCCCAGAAATTAAATGGTGGTGGCAAAATCTTTGAAGCAAAACCTGTAGCCATCTGTCACTGATGCTGTGAGAATCACATGTGGTATCTTCAGCTAGGAGCAGTAGACTTATAACACTTAAGAGTATTTGTTAATACAATCTTCAGGAAATAAAAAAACTACAAAAAATACATTCAAGAGTTTATACTCTTCCAAGCTCTTGCTAGCTTTATTTTTGTAGATAGGTCTTGTCACAGTGAATTTGTTTAATTGGTGCATCACCCTCATCTATAGAAAAAAAGCTCAGCCTTACCAGTTACTTCTTGTACTGTCTCCACAGAGGAGGGTATGTCAGTTTCTTAAAGAGTTTCCAAAAGTATTTCTACCACCTGTTATTAGGTGGGATATTTACAGTATGGTTTTTATTAGGTGTCTGAACTCTAAGGAACTCTAAGAAATTTTAGATCTTCTACACAGAGACGTTTCCTCATTATTTGTTGTTAGACCAGGTATATTGACATACTGGGTTTGTGAGCCTTCGAGTTACACCACGGAGATTAGTTGTTCCTCAAACAGTTTCTTTCAATTTATGACAGTCTTCACCATTGTTAAAAATAGCCTATCAATATGCCCCTTCTTTGCTTTGAGTCACCAGACAGTTTGTCAGAACCTCTGTAAGGCCATCTGAAAGCCATTTTCCATAGTTTCTCCAAAATCCCTCATCACACAGGCTTTCTTTTACTGCCTTCCTGGCCTGTTGGTATGTATCAGTCACTGTACAGACCCCCCCACACACACACACACACAGTAGCAATGCTTGGATAGCCTCTTTCTTTGACTGACAGCTTCCCTCTCCACTGACATCTAAATCGGGCCCTAGAGTTATTACCATGACGAGTACCAATACTATTTTGGCCACAGTTCCTTGCTGCTGTGACTGACTCAGCTGTTGCTGTCTTGGTCAGATTCTATCCATATTCCATGTCCCTCAGTTTGCAGTGGCAAAGAGGAAAAGGTTTTCCAAAAGCAGGAGCTGAACTCAGCAAACACTGAAGAATCAGATGGGTATTCCGAGGATATGCTGACTACATGTTTGGTTACCTGGGTCACCCTGGCCATTTGACCTAGCTTACCAGTAGGTAACCACCTTTCTTGATCTCACTGCCTAGCACATTTGGCCTCAGGCCTGTCGACATGAGTACAAAGTGAACCATTGATCTTCTCTCCTAGATGCTTTGGTACCAAATACACATATGAACAGCTTTGTGTTTCACCGTGGTGCTTGTTCTCCATACAGAGAGGAAGGAGTCATGTGCATTACTGTTGCCTGAGGATATTTCCATTTGCAACTGTGAAACCTCTAAATCTGTGTACATTCAGGGGTATCCTAGGTTGCTAACCACCTTAAACCCTATGTAAAAATAAGAGAAATTTGCTCACAGGCAAACCATTTTGGCCATAAGTTTAACACCATCACCTAGCTTGTCACCTAGTCTATCAAATGTTAGATAATAATGTTTGGAATTCAAGGTAATGGATCACAGTTCAAAGCCTAGAGATATGGGTTTCATTTCCACAACCTTTGCTTCATAATGTCAGACTCTAAATGAAGTGACAACCAGGTTAAAGCACCTAGATTACATCTGGAAATGGACATTTGTGCCAAGTGGGTCTTAACCTGATTATCAACACACACACACAAATGAGCAAACAAACAAACAAACAAATAAATAAAAATGCTAGCAACATTTTAGCAGAGACTGACTATTAAAGGATTTTAAAAGGTAGATAGCATCTTATTCAGTCAGTTCAGTTTGTTTTGATCTATGCATATCCATCATTTATGGATCTGAGACCTTTTTGCTATTACACCTTCCTTTATTTCTGTTTTTAGATTATACCCCATCCAATCCTTCCATATTTAGGGTCATTACATCTTCAGAGTGCAAACAGCTTTAGAAAGATTTAAAATGCTATAAAAACTCGGTGGTCTCAAGCACTGCAGGAGAGGAATCCAATGGATTATCGCTGACCATGAAATGGAAACAGGTTTGGTCACAGCAGAATACAAAGATCAAAATATTTATTGTCCCTTTCTGTGTGGAAATTCTTTCCACAGACTATATTTTATAGCTAGTTTGGCTTTCTGTATTCTTAAAGTAGGAACATATCAAATCATGACATGGAAAAAGTGTATAGTTTTTATTGTTATTTATGGATTTTATTACATAAAACTATCACTTAAAACAAATACAAGGAATATATAAAACAACCTGCAGATCAGTGTTACCTCAGTAAAGACATATTGCATACAGCTGTGCTAAGGTAAACATGGTGTTCAGAAGTGCACACAAGTTACAGAAATACCCCAAACACCGATGCTGTATTTGAGCTACCTATTGAATTTTAAATGAAAATTCCAGAAATGAACAGTAGCTGTACTGTCAATTAGTTCCTCATGGAAAACACCAGGAAATGTAAGAAAAAACTGAGATGATTTGCAGAACACTAGAATTTTGCAGTCACATGGGACGGGGGGTGGGGGTGGGGGGGCAAGAAAGGCTGCATTCCTTTTACATTTGGTGGAAAATCCCTTTGGCTGTTCTGAAGACATATGTAAGACAGCAAATAATGTAAATAATAAATCCGCAGCCCCTTCATCTGGAAAATCCAAACTAGGTCCAGTTAAACTCAACTGCTCATATATCCCTTTTTACAGCTGTGCAAATCAAAACAAGAACAGTTGTAGCTCAAAGAATAAAATCCTTGGCTTTCACTTTCACAGTCAAGGTTTCTCATTTATAAAAAATAAATAAATAAATAAACAAAAACTTCAGTAAAAGGCTTGCTTCATTTAAATTCTCCAGTAAGAGATAATTTCAAATCATAATATCTAAATGTTGCTTTAGGGAAGATGATATGCTTTCTCTGAACCTACACCATCTTCAAAAATGCAACATTTCTCTTGGGAAAGTGTTTACTGCAAGAAAAACCCAGCAAAGCTAGAGTTTTCACTGTGTGATATCTTTAAACGTTCTGTAATGAAGGCCCATGGTATACATGCATATGACCCCTTGTAGACAAAGTGGTTTAGCTACATGGCTTCTGAATGCCTATGCTTTTTACTTTTTAAGTCTACATTTTACATTCAGGCCAATAAAGCCAAACCCCACTTGTTGTGGACATGGATGTTTCAGCCTTTTTACTGACCTCATCAGGACAGCATAAGTGGATAGTTTGGCTATACTTCAGAATCACAGGGTATGCATAGATCAAAATATCCCAACTAACATCCAAACCTGAATGTAACATAGTGACTTAAAAAGTAAAACCCTTGTGGATATTCAGAAGCCATGTAGCTGAAACATGTGCTGTCCTTAAGGGGTCACTTGTATTTATCCCATAGGCCTCCGTTACAAGAGGTTTAAGGTATCACACAGTGAAATGTTGTAGTCTGGCTGGGATTTTCTGACCTTTTTACCCTTTGGTTGGGAAATATATCTCACAATCATCTAGCATTATTCTAATGGACTCTTTGATGTGTTACTAGCCTTGTATGATTTTTGCAATAGCATATTTCCATTTCTCCACAAATAACCTACCGCGGTCAGACAAAGAAAATATGAATGTAAATTTTAATTTACTTTGTTAACAAGGAAGTAAACTATATATATATATATATATATATATATATATATTCACTTTACATGCTCAAAGTGCTAGAATATCGAATTATAGAATTTCAAGCCTGTAAAGTCGAACGGACGGAAACCGCAAACCTAGAAGTGTCGAATGGATTATGTCGAACCTACGGTACAGATAGTGTGTTAGATAAGTGTACTGTTTTTGAGATTTTAGGGAGGGTTTGTGTGTGCTTGAGTGTGTTGGGGTGTTTGAGGTGTGGGTTAGGGTAGGTGTTGTGCAGTGTGAATGTGTTAGTGTTAGAGTGCTGGTGTTTGTGTGTATGTGATGTGTGTTTGTGCAGGGGGCTGTGGAATGTGCAATGCTGGGCTGTTTGTGGTTTGGAGTGTTGTGCGTCCTCGGAGTTAGTATATATAAGTAGGAGGGTGTGGGGGGGTGCAGGGGGGCTTGCCCCCTTGCATATACTAAGGGTAGGTGTGTGTATATGTTTGGTTGTGTGTGTGTTATGTTTATTGTAGGGAAGTGTTGGGAGGTATGTACGCTGGTATATGCATGTGTTTTGTTGTGTGTGATGTGTGTTTGATGGGAGTTTGTAGATTCACGGTTTTGTGTTTCACGTTTGTGTATGTTCGGCGTTTAGGGGATTCGACTTTATAGTTTCGTGATACTGAATTTCAATAATTCAGTATTTCGTTGTTATAAAGTGAATCCATATATATATATATATATATATATATATATATATATATATATATATGTGTGTGTGTGTGTGTGTGTGTGTGTGTGTGTGTAGAGAGAGGAGATTATGATTGGGTCAGTGACCATAACTTATTATGTGTTCGAGACATAGATGAAAGAAATTCACTGCAAAGCTTAAGAGGTGAATCTTAGAATTCATGTTGAGAACACAAAGTATGTAGTTACGATCAGAGATCTGATCATAATTCTTTGTCGTGCATAGAGATTTGTCTTCTTTGTGTAATACAAATTAGTCAAGCATAATATGTGAAAAAAAATACAAAAAAAAAAAAAAAAAACCCACCATCCCCTGCCCTAAGTGATCACTTCCCTATCTTTATTATGTCGACACAAAAAACACCAAGCCATGATGCACTACTGAGTAAATGATAGCAGAACAGCTGCTCCTCAGTCTATACTGCATACCCCCCCAGTAATCATAGCATCATCTCTTACTGCCAATCCATGATAGACTGTTCCATATCTGGCAGAGATGAATATTGGGAAAAGGTTATTGTGGCTTATGCATAATGAACTTAAGCAAAAAAATAACGGATAGAGTTCAAACCTGGCCCACTTGGAAACATGACACAATCAATCAAACAAAGTATATAATACCTTTTAATCTAAAGTGAAATACAAGAATTATTACTAAACTGCAAAGGCAGCTTTCCTTAGGCACAGCCAGGAAAAGCAAATTGGTAATGCCAGACTATTCTGGCAAAGTAATACACAATTCAGCATAGGCAAATTATTTCTCAAAGTGCACAATCAAATTTAATTCATGTCATATAACTTAAATGAGCTTAGGGATTACAATTCTTCCCCACCCACACAACCAAATAAAGTATTTCCTGTAGATACCCCATACCATTAACTCCCGTTGCACCAGTGTGTAGGCACTCTTTCCATTTAAAAACATCCACAGAAAATCAGTCAAAAACATTGCAGGCGATCTACATTACAGCTCAATGCACACTTTCACTACCTACATCCTTGGCTGCTTAAAGGTTATTGATTTATTCTAGCATGACCTCTCACTCACATTTCCAATCTTACACTTACAATTAAAATTGTCCCATCATATTTAAGCATTCTCTTATAATACATTTACCTAAAGTATCTCGCCCCACCTCGGTAAATGATTATATACCCATGACAAATGTTTGTCGACTGGCGAAAATCCTTGAGAAATCAGTACAGGATCATATATTAGAACACATTACCAAATGTGATATACTGATAACTGGCAACATGGCTTCTGACTCAAATACAGTGCCATCACTGCATTGTACAAACCAATTTACCAAATCTGTCATAATCTGGAAAACGGTGAACTGATGGGAACAATTTTTTATACCTTAAATATTTGTTTGAAAATGTTGATCACAGCTTGTTTATGAACAAAGCTAAAGCATATTTTTTTGCTCCTGAAGTTTGCAATGTTTTTGTAGGTGCTTACATCATAGAACTTTTGTAGTTCACACAAATAATGACTGCTCTGATATTGGGATTTCCTCAAAAGATGAACAAGAAGGATATATACACGGACCACTTTTGTTCTCACTTTTTATTAATGACTTACCTTCATGACGTCCTAACATAGACTATGTATTGTATGCTGAGGACTTAATGCTACTGAAATCTCACAAAAATGCTCTCAGATTTACAAAATGTTTGTCTTCTGTTCGGAACTCAGTATTTGCAAACAGAGTAGCTATGAATGCTAACAAAGTAACAATGATCATGTTTGTGCACCAGGCACCCTAGGGATTCAGGATACTGGCAAAGGCTCTTGCCACCCCAATAGTGCCTTTTTTAGGCAAGGTTAAAAAAACAAATCCACCACCGTAACAATTACTAGCGATAATAAACTGAGGGTCATGCTGCTAAATGCTAGGAGTTTAAACCTCAAAATGCACTCTCACGGGGCACTCCTCAATATGGAGAACATCGATATCTGTGCAGTAACAGAGACCTGGTTCAAGGCTCAAGACAGCACCCCAGCAATTCCAGGTTACAACTCATACCACACATTGCAGCCGCAAAACCCAGACCAAAATACAAAGGGAGGAGGCGTATCCATATTTATCAAGGATAACCACACCTCTAGACTGGTTGCAAAGTATGATGCCTCGGAAATCATCCAAGTGCAATTGACAATGGGCAAAACTGCATTCCAGATTGTAGCTTGCTACAGATCACCTTCCTAGCCCCATGGCATGCACTCTTCTTTTCTCGAGGTACTGGAAAACATGAGAGTCCAACCGAACACCCTTATACTGGGTGATTTCAACTACCCAAACATCAACTGGGAAAACTACGGAAGTACTAATAGCTTTGCTCAGCACTTCCTGGAGTACATTAACTCCAATGCACTGGACCAGCTTATTAACAAACCCACAAGAGGTAAAAATATTCTGGACCTGTTCATCACCAACATGAGGGACAAATGCTTCATACCTGTGGTAAATTCTTCATTGGTCAGATCAGATCATAAACTCATCACCCTAGATATCCACATACCACCCTCACCCCCCCCCCCAAAAAAAAACATGGTGAAAAACTTCTCCAAGGCAAACGTTATGCTACTGAAGAGAGAGGTAGCAAACTTCGCTACTCCCCAGCAGAAAGGCAATATGATTGAATCTGCTATATCCTACACAAAAGCACTCTACAAGCACCTACATGAGTGCATGGACCGTGCTATCCCAAACAAGACCAAGACCCACTCCTCCAAAAAGAAGAAACCAGTCTGGTGGACCCCGGCCATAAATAAGGTCTATAATAGAAGGAAGAAATTATTGCAAAAAAGAGTAAAAACCCAGGAATGGAGGGGCTCCCTGAACAACCTTAGCAAAAAGCTAAGAACCCTCGTAAAAACCTCTAAGGTGAGCTTTGAAAGAAAAATCGCAACAGACACCAAAGACAATCACAAAGCATTTTTTAGCTGTCAAAAACCTAAATAACTTGCAGATCTGCTCTGAGCTGCAGCATAACGGGTCAAAATCCACCGAACCAACTGACATCGCCAATATACTGGCAGATACGTTCAGTGCAAACGTCACCCCACCCTCACCCCCCAAAGGGCCCATTTCCATACCAGAAGATTGTACTGCCCCTAAAATCACAGACACTTAGGTGAAAATAGCACTTTCCGAGGCAAGAAACACAGCATCCATGGGACCAGACAGCATCCCAGGCTGCGTACTACATGAATTCCAAAATGAATTAATCCCTCACCTTAATACTATGTTTAACCACAGCCTCACCTCAGGCTATGTGCCCACAGAGTGGTGCATGGCAACAGTTATACCACTCCACAAAGGAGGTGCCACCACTGACCCCAGGAATTACCTCCCCATCAGCCTGACGAGTCTCATCTGCAAGGCCATGGAGCACAGCATCATGAAACTCATAAACAAAGACATTGGGAACCTACAAACCCTTGACCCCACCCAGTTTGGGTTTGTAAAGGGAAGGTCTTGTCTCCTAAATCTGGTTGACTTTTTCAAAATGGTCACTAAAGCAATAGATGAGAGAAAGGTGGTTCACACAGCATACCTTGATCTTGCAAAGGCCTTCAATACCATTCCCCACTTGGGAATTATTGACAAACTCACCAACCTAAATATAAACCCCTACGTTATAAGATGGGTTGCTAACTGGCTCATGGATAGAACCCATTGATTGAGAATAGGAAACGCTAGAGCCGACTCCAAACCTGTGACTAGTGGTGTACCACAGGGCTCAGTCCTGGGACCCCTCCTGTTCGGTATCTACTTCTCGGAGGTACAAACAAACACAGAGGGACTATGGCTAACAAAGTTTGCAAATGACTGCAATCTGGGTGCCATAATTGAGACCTCTACTGACATAGATATCCTCCAAAAGGGTCTTAGGGACACAGATAAGTGGTGCCAAAACCATAGCCTCAAGCTAAATGCCAAAAAGTGCATTGTCATCCCCTTTGGGAAAAAACAATTACCTATGAGTTACAACATAGGTGGTAGCCCACTTACCATGGAGTGTGTGATAAGAGACCTAGGGACTCCGGTGGACAGTAACCTCTCCTTTGAGAACCATATTGCTAAAGTGGTTAGAAAATCCTTCTACATGGCCCACCTTATCACAAAAGGGTTTGCATCCAGGAATAAGGATGTTATTGTCCCCCTGTACTCATCACTCATTAGACCCATTATTGAATATAATGCCCCATTTGGGATGTACCTAACAAGACATCTGCAACAACTGGAGAGGCCTCAAAGGTACCTCACAAAGAGGATTACTGGCCTCAAACAGATGCCCTACATTGACCGTCTCAAAGAACTCCAGCTTTACTCTGTAGTATATCGCCTGCTCCAAGGAGATCTCTGCCTGACATATAAAGCTATGTTAAACCCAGAGCTGTTGGACATGCTACACCTAAAAAAATCCCATTCCCTCCGAGCTACATGCTCCAGGGACCTAAACCTTGTCACCATAATAAACAGGACATGCTGGAGGGATAGATTCCTGTCCCAGAGACTTCCTATACACTGGAACAAGCTACCCATCTATGTCAAAGTTCATCATTAGCATTCTTCAAGAAAAATCTTGATAAGTAGATGGGAAACAGGAAATACACCCCTGGGATCACTTCTGTAGCTCTGCTCGACAGGGGCACAGTAAATTAACTTTCACGGGTGGCATAACCCAGGGAACCTTGTTGGCTAGGCTTACTTAGGCCCTTGGGCCGATAGCCTAGTACCTACCTATGAACATATGAACCTATAGTTCCATATGTATAAATCTACTATATTACACTCTGCAGTTTGTAGCATCATTGTGTATTGTGTGGAGAATGGAATGGTATAACAGGCAAAGCTTATTCAAGTTTTGTCGATAGTACATTTGTTGCAATTGCCCATATAGTTTTAAAGGATAAAATATCAGATATTCTGTTTGATACTATAAGCTAGTTAAGAACTCTACTAATTTGATGTTCTCTCTATTTGGTGAAGGTTTGAGTGACAACACAAGGTATGGGAGTGTTATCTGGATCCTTAATTAGCAACAATGTGGTATCATACCTCTCAACCTCTTCTATTAAGAAATCTGGACAAATTCTAAAATAATGGGGGTCAAAGACCCAAAAATAGGGACAGACTTTAACTATTGTTCTTACAAACTTAGAAAGTTGTTTGAATAACAGGTTTTGCATTAGCGTGCATTTTCTGAAGGATATGAAGTCTGAAACTCAAATGCATGTCATTATTTAGTGACTTCAATCCTGAGTGATTTGATAAAAAAAACACACACTTTATAAGGAACAAACCAAAAATGTGAGGCAAAAATCTGGACATTCTGCAAAAATTTGGACAGCGAGAAATATGTGTGGTATTAACTGTTTATAGGTTCATAGGTAGGTATTAGCTATTGGCCCTAGGGCATAATTAAGCCTAGCCAAAAAATGTTTTGCTTGCGCTTCACTCTCAAGTGGTCTAGTTTCCTGCACCCCTGTCTAGTTGCTGCAGATGTCTTGTGAGGTACATTCCAAAAGGGGCATTGTACTCTATAATGGGTCTAATGAGTGCCAAGTAGAGGGGAACAATGACCTCTTTTTTCCTGGATGAGAACCCTTTTGAGATGAGGTGTGCCACATAGAAGGATTTCCTGACTACTATGGTGATGTGATTATCAACGGAGAGACTACAGTCCACCTGGGCCCCAAGGTCTCTTATCACACATTTGGCATTAAGTAGACTGCCATTTATGTGGTAGTTCATGGGTACAGAGTTTTTACCAAAGGGGATGACAATGCACTTTTTGGCATTGCATTTGAGGCCATGCCTCTGACACCAGGCATCTGTCTTAGTGAGGCCCTTCTGTAGGATGTCAACATCATTTGGGGACTCAACTATGGCTCCTAGTTTGCAGTCATCTGCGAACTTCATTAGCCAGAGGCCTTCTGTGTTAGCCTGTACTTCAGAGAAGTAGATACCAAACAGGAGAGGTCCCAGGATTGAACCCTGTGGTGCTCCAATTGTCACTGGTTTGAAGTCAGATTTGGAGTCTGCAACGTTTACAGTGTGGGCTCTGTCATTGAGCCAGTTGGCAACCCATCTTGTGATGTAGGGATTTATACCTAGTTTAGTGAGTTTAGCTATAATTCTAGAATGGGGGATGGTGTCGAAAGCCTTGGTGAGGTCAAGATAGGTTGCATGAACCACCTTACCCTCGTCTATGGCTTTGGTGACTGCCTCAAAGAAGTCAATCAGGTTCAGAAGGCATGATCTGCCTTTCACAAACCCGAACTGGGTGGGGTCCAGAGTTTGGAGGTTACCAATGTCTTTGTTTATGAGTTCCATGATGATACGTTCCATGGCCTTGCAGACCAGGCTCATCAGCCAAATAGGGTTATAGTTCCCAGGATCAGTGGTGGCTCCCCCTTTGTGGAGTGGGATAACTGTTGCTGTGCACCATTCAGTGGGCATAAAGCCTGATGTGAGACTATGATTGAACATGGTTGGGAGCCAGTTCATTCTGAAGTTCGTGTAAAAGGCAGCTTGGGATGTTGTCCGGTCCCATGGATGCTGTGTTTTTGGTTTTAGAAAGTGCAGCTTTTACCTGCATAGATGTGATTACAGGGACTCTGCATTCTTCCTGTATAGATATGGGCCCTTTAGGGGGTGAGAGGGAGGTAAAGTTAGCACTGAACCTATCTGCCAGGTTGTTGGCAATATCAGTTGGTTCTGTTATTTTCATGCCGTTGTGCTGTAACTCAAAGCAGATCTGGGTGTTGCCATTAAGATTCTTGACATAGCTATAGAATGCTTTTGGTTTCCCTTAGAATCAGTGGTGATTTTGTTTTCATAGCTAGCTTTGGAGGATCTTATAAGGGATTTCAGCTTCTGACCGAGGTTGACCAGGGAGCTCCACCACTCATGGGATTTTACTCTCTTTTGCAAAAGTTCCTTCCTTTGTTTGTTTATGGCAGGGGACCACCAGACTGGCTTCCTTTTTTTGGAGGATAGTGTCTTGGTTCTGTTTGGGATAGCACGATCCATGCACTTGTGTAAGTGCTTATAGAGTGCATTTGTGTAGGATTCAGCAGTCGTAACTGTATTGTCCATCTGCATAAGTGTCATGAAGTTCGCCACTTCTGTCTTAAGAAGCATGAAGTTGGCTTTAGAGAAATTTTTACCATGGTTTCCTTGATGGTGGTTGGGGGCAGGATGTGGATATCTAGGGTGATTAGCTTATGGTCGGATCTGACCAACGAGGAGTTGACTTCGGGTGTGGAACACCGGTCACTCATGTTGGTAATGACTAGGTCTAGGATATTGTTGCTGCTGGTGGAGGTGTAGATAAGTTGATCCAGGGCATTGGAATTTATGAATTCCAGAAAGTGTTGAGTGAAGGAGTTGGTACATGAGTAGTTTTCCCAGTTAATGGTGGGATAGTTGAAATCGCCCATTATTAGGGTGTTTGGTTGAACCCTAATATTTTCCAGTATATCAAGAAAAGAGGAGTAGGAATTCTGGGGCATGGTGGGGGATCTGTAGCAAGCTACAATTTGGATTCCAGTTTTGCCCAGAGTTAGTTGCATTTGGATAACCTCAGATGCATTATACTGCGCAACTAGCTTGGAGGTGTGGATATCCTTAATGAATATATACACACCTCCGCCTTTAGTGTTCTGGTCCAGGTTAGATGGCTGAAAAGTGGGGTATAAGTTATAGCCTGGTAATCCAAGGGTGCTCTCTAGAGCCTTGAACCAGATTTCAGTCACTGCATAGATATCGATGTTCTCCATTTTAAGGAGTGCCTCGAGTGAGTGCATTTTGAGATTTTGACTTTTAGCATTGAGTAGCATTACAGTTTTTGCTTGCCTTTTCCTGTTATGGTGGTGAATTTGTCATTTGAACCTTGCCTAAAAATGGCACTATAGGGGTGGCAAGAGCCTTAGCCAGTATCCAGAATCCCAGGGGCGACAGGTGCAGGCCATCTCTGGTAAAGCATCATGGTCTGTCGACCATGTCGTCCCAGGCAGACAGATACTGGATCCCCTTAGAATGACACCAGAAGCTTAGCCAATTGTTGAAGTCAGTCATTTTGTCCTTGTACTGCGCTATCATTCTTGGCAATGGCAGGATGCTACTCAGGGCTAGGGTCATACCTGCCTGGGCTACAAGATCGGAGAGCTCTTCCATGTCTCTTTTCATGTAGTCCAGGGAGGTACATCTCAGGTCATTCACACCAACATGGACAATGACAGAGTCATTTTGTACTTGTTATGGAGTGACCTGAGTGTGTGGGTTATGTGGCGGATCCTGGCACCCAACAGGCAGCTGACAGTAACCTTCTCCTTGTTTAGCCTGGTGAGTGGGACATCAGTGTGCCTGACTATAGAGTCACCTATTACTAGAGTGTTGGGTATGTTGTTTTGCCTTATTTGCTGTGGTTGAGTGGCACACTGAGTCTGTGGGCTATGTGTCATTTGGGTTGTGTTGGGGGATGGAAGTTGCTTGCATTTCTGCTTTGGAGGTCTCTGTTGCTTGAGCAGATTATTATTGAGAGCCTCTGTGAATGTTTTTGTGTTTCTATGTGTGGATTTTGGTGGTGTAGATTTAGTAAGACTGTGATGAGTGTGGTGTGGTGCAAGTGTTTACCTTCTCCTCTTGACTGCCAAGTTCAGTCTTGGTTGGAAAGAGCTCTACCTGCAGTTTGGCTGGATAAGTACATCTCTCACAGGTTGTGGTGTTGGGTGGTAGGAGGAGAGTGTTGTCTGTGTACATGAGGCAATTGCTGCATTACCTCAGGATGCCCTGATTCATCAGATAGACAGGACAGAACACTGGGAGTTGACCTTTGGACAAGCCTGAATAAAAAACTACTTTCCTCTAGACACTTGTTCTTCTCTAAGCAGGTGAGGAAAGTAAGTACAAAACCTGTTTTCCTCTAAGTAAAGAGGAAGGTTGAGTGCTTGTAGCTTATTTAATGCTACAAGTTCTGAACAAGTGCTGAGCACGAATAAGCAAATTCAAGTGCTAAAACTAAGTACCTGGATCTTGTAGTAGTTAGGCTACTTAGTGCTTACCACTCCCACTGATAAGCTAGAAGGCTTCCCTCCAACACAGAAAGGCTTGCGGGGCTCAAAAGCTTACAAACAGTCCTGGATACAGCAAATATTTATCTGAACTAGGCTAGTTACAGAAAATGTGGGAAACAAGTGCAAACGTGGGCTTTTAAACCAGAAAGTTGAAAGAGATGGAAAAACTGCCCAAACGGCCAATAAACTACAATTTCTTTGCCAGAAACCACTCATGTGGTAGATAGCCTACCTAGTGCTTACCACTCCCACTGATTAGCTGGAAGGCTTCCCTCCAACACAGAAAAGCTTGGGGAGCTCAGAAGCTTACAAGCAGTCCTGAGTGCAGCAAATCTGTATCTGGACTAGACTAGTTACAGGAAAGGTGGGAAACGAGCACAAACGCTGGCTTTTAAACCAGAAGGTTCATAGCTATATACTAGGCTATTTATCCATGAGGACCTTACGGAGCCTAGCCTTATATTCCCATGGCTTATATTTTTCATACAAATAACCCAGAGATGAGCCGAACAAAGATATGTTGGGACAATTATTTGTTTCCCCTTTCTTTGGGGGATAGGATTGTTAAACAAGGGTTGACTTTGCAGTTACCCATCTATTCATCTAAGCTTTGTTTGAGCAGAGTAAGGAAAGTACTTCACTTTATGCAGAGTGGGAAACAGTTCCATAGAGGCACTAATCTCTGTAATACAAACCTATCCCTCCAACATGTTCGATTTATTTTGTGAAAGAGATTGAGATCCCTTGAGCAGGTGATTAGGATACCACTGGACTTGTAGACATGTAGTAGGTCTGACAGAATAGGGTCTGTTGAAGATATATATGTGAGGCAAAGGTCACCTTTCAATTGCTGCAGGATATGAGAAGAGAGACAACGGTTTGAGACAGTCTGCATAGTTTTTACAATTTAGGTCCTTGAGTTTTTTGTGAGAAAATGTTGTGGTCATTCCAGTTGTGACAAGTGTTTGGGCAATTACATATCAAAAGGGGCATTACACTAAAGCCTTAAGAAATGCCAAGTACAGTGGAACAATTACATCCTCGAATTTGGTTGCAATCCCTGGATATAAGCTGTATGATGAAAAAAAAACTTCCTTACAACACTGGATATATGGCAATCAAAGAACAGTTCATTGTCAACATCGGTTTCTAGGTCCCTCTCTACAGGATAAATATTCAGGGGTGTGCCATCAATGTGATAGTCACAAGGGGAGTCATGCTTACCAAAGGATTCAAGTATACTTTTCTTGGCATTTAGTTTTAGTCCATAGTTTTGACACCAGCTATTTTTTCTGGTGCAGATATGATATGTAGCAATGTAGCAAGCAGCTGCTTCAGTTTAGACCACACAAAGGGCGCACTGATTAAACTATAAGAAACAGCTTGCTCAAACATAGCAAGCTGTTGCTACAGTTTAGACCACACAAGAAAAAAATATTTTTTTTTACTTTTAAACTGTAGTAAATTGCTTGTTACATTGTAGCAAATAGTTGCTGCAGTTTGCACAACACATGGAGTGCTACAGCTCTCAGATTTGATGGCAAACACAATACTGTTTTTTAAAAGTTGGAATGCACTAAAGAGCAATTGGGATGATAGACTGAATAGCTGATTGGCCCCTGTACCACTTTTTACCCATAGCAGCTGTCCCCACACCCTACCATAACTATTTTACTGCCCAAGGTAACCCAATGATTTTCATTGGCAGCCTACTGTTCCCAGACAGATGTGGTCTGCAGCTATTGTGTCCTCTTACCCTAGGTGGTATACTCATGGCCTCTGGGGGCAGGAGGCAGTAGTCAGACAGCATCATATGAGCTAAAAATAATGTCATGATGCAGGAACTCAGGACATGTGAACAGCTGACATGAGGAAGAAGGGTTGTTCACCAGAGTCTACAGGACAATGTCAGTGGTCAAGGAAATCAATGCAGTGGACAGGCAACCTTTTATGGCACAGCATTCAGCATCTCAGTGGACAGGTTGAGAGGATGAGGCATTCTAGTATCCCTGCAAGAAGCTGATGAAAGCATGTGAAGAACACCTGGAGGAAAGGATGCAAATTCTGGGACTGGCAAAACCCCACATATCTCAGAGGAAGAACAACCATATTAGTATACAGATGACACTTACTAAGCAAAAATACATATACAGGTGATAGGAAGAGCACAAATACCTACACATATTCTCCAGACAGGTACAGTGGAGGTATTCAGAAACAGAAGAATACCATCACAGGTGTATGTATGGTGAATGCCTGCATGTTCACATCCATCATTTCATTGCATAGCACTGGGCCCCAGATTTTGTTCCATCCACCATTTCATTGCATAGCACTGGGCCCCAGATTTTGAGCCATCCACCATTTCATTGCATAGCACTGGGCCCCAGATTTTGTCCCATCCACCATTTCATTGCATAGCACTGGGGCCCAGATTTTGTCCCATCCACCATTTCACTGCATAGCACTGGTCCCCAGATTTTGTCCCACCCACCATTTCATTGTATAGCACTGGTTCCCAGATGGTGTCCTATCCACCATTTCATTGCGTATCACTGGGCCCCAGATTTTGTCCCACCCACCATTTCATTGTATAGCACTGGTTCCCAGATGGTGTCCTATCCACCATTTCATTGCGTATCACTGGGCCCCAGATTTTGTCCCATCCACCATTTCATTGGATAGCACCGGGCCCCAGATTTTGTGCCATGTACCATTTCATTGCATAGCACTGAGCCTCAGATTTTGTTCCCTCCTCCATTTCATTGCATAGCACTGGGCCTCAGATTTTGTTCCCTCCACCATTTCGTTGTATAGCACCGGGCCCCAGATTTTGTGCCATGTACCATTTCATTGCATAGCACTGAGCCTCAGATTTTGTTCCCTCCACCATTTCATTGTATAGCACTGGTCCCCAGATTTTGTCCCACCCACCATTTCATTGTATAGCACTGGGCCCCAGATTTTGTCCCACCCACCATTTCACTGGATAGCACCGGGCCCCAGATTTTGTGACATGTACCATTTCGTTGTATAGCACTGGGTCTCAGATTTTGTTCCCTCCACCATTTCATTGTATAGCACTGGGTCTCAGATTTTGTTCCATTCACCATTTCATTGCATAGCACTGGGCCCCAGATTTTGAGCCATCCACCATTTCATTGCATAGCACTGGGCCCCAGATTTTGTCCCATCCACCATTTCATTGCATAGCACTGGGCCTCAGATTTTGTGCCATGTACCATTTCATTGCATAGCACTGGGCCCCAGATTTTGCGCCATGTACCATTTCATTGTATAGCACTGGGCCCCAGATTTTGAGCCATCCACAATTTCATTGCATAGCACTGGGCCCCAGATTTTGAGCCATCCACCATTTCATTGCATAGCACTGGGCCCCAGATTTTGTCTCATCCACCATTTCATTGCATAGCACTGGGCCTCAGATTTTGTTCCCTCCACCATTTCATTGCATAGCACTGGGCCCCAGATTTTGTCCCACCCACCATTTCATTGCATATCACTGGGCCCCAGATTTTGCAAGGGAATCACAATCCCTCTGTAATCCCTTGTACTGTGTATTCACAGGACAGTCTGCTGCTGCATTGACACATGTAGATTCGGTGTCAGATTATAAAACTGAGGTTTGCACCTGTGCAGGGTGAGCTGATAATGCTGGGACACAGACTGATTCACAGTTCTAATACACGCTGGCGATGTCTCCCTCCTGGGTAGCCCATTGCCTAGGATGATAGTGTGGCCTCAGCTATAACTGAGATAGGGACTGCACAGCACTAGAACACACCATCACTGTCAGTGGGGGGATCTCCTCAATGATTGACAACATTGTCACAGCTTAGCTTGAGACTGCGACCCCACATGTGTGTGCATTGTATTTGATGAGAAAATACTCCCTGTACAATAGCTTACTAGAGATTCTGAGAGTTGCATGCTGTTTCAAACAACCCCATATATGTGGGTGGTGCTTGCAATCAATCACTGGATATGCAGGGCTATCATTCAGTAGCAATCTTCTCTACACACACTGATACAGAGCTCATTGCTGTACTGCATGGTTTCAGCAAGGATGTCATCCAGAAGTGCAAATATCTCCTGGAGTCAGTGGAATCCAGAGAAGCTAGCTTAACAGACGTCATGAGATCCATGATGGTGGTAGAGTTTGGCATCATGTATGAAGCATATTAAGCACCAGCATTCCTGTCCTATCTGGCAGTGTCATCTGTGACTAGGGGCACATGTGTACACAGAGTGGCTGTCTAGGGAGACCATTGTAGGGAACTCAGACAACACCCAGAAAACTAGCAGTATTATCACCAGTCACCCCACATCATTAGAGGCCTTGGGACAGAATCCTCAGGGGCAGGACAGCTCAAAGGTACTCTTGACACAGGGCCTGTTCCAGCAGTATTGTAACATCAGTGTTATGGGGGGCTTGTAGTCCTACCACATTACACCATCACATTGCCCCCACAGCATGATCATATACTGGCTTACCCACCACATCCACAGAGGAAATCAGCTATGAGTCAGATGCCCCCCCCCCATGAGCATCACATGTGTGCCTCCATGCACCTATAAACCCCTCCCCCAGGTGTGTTGTCAAGCAGAAGTCAATGTATCTCTAGGTACTTATTTAAATCATGATGGCTGTGACCCATCCTATGTGCCCCCTTCTTTGATGGGTCAGACTCCCATCAACCTATCACCTCTGTCATGTAAGTGGAGATTTGACTTACACCACCTTCCCTTTTGTAAGGTGTAAGTGGAGATGTTTGATGTGCAGTATGACTCGGCCACATACTGCCTAGAAGACCAGTCACCAGTTGCATACTACAGGGTTCTGTGCTGTCCCCTTACTGTTTGGAATTTATTTCTCAGAATTACAGGCAAACATGGACGGCCTGTGGTTGACCTAGTTCTCTGATAATTGCTAATTGGGAGCAATCACTGTGTCCCCCAATGATGCCAATATACTGCAGAAAGGGTCAACGCAGACAAATGATTGGTGCCAAAGCCATGGATTAAAGCTAAATGCAAAGAAAAAAATGCATTATTATTCCCTTTGGGAAAGCTGATTTCCATAATAATTACACTATGTACAGCACCCCCCCCCCCAAATATAGACCCAGTGGTATGTGATCTGGGTACTCAGGTTGATAGTAATCTGAACTTTGACCACCAAGTTTCTACAGTGGTAAGGAAATCCTTTTGTGTGCCACATCTCATAAGTAAAGGCATTGCATCTAGATCTAAGGATGTTGTAATTCCATTATACTTGGCCCTCATCACACCAATAATTGAGTACAAGGCTCCCTTTTGCACGTAGCTCACCAGACACTTGCAACAGCTGGAGAGACCACAGAGGTTTTTCACAAAGAAAACACAGGGCACATAAAACAAGTACTATGCAGAAAGACTGAAAGCCCTGTCACTGTACTCTGTCTCCTACAAGCTGTTAAGTGGTGACCTGTGCCTGGCCTGTAGGGCAATCTCTGACCCAGCCCTGATCAGATTGCACGAGGGTCACTCACTCCAGGGATCTTCACCTATCCTGTGACATGAAGAGATCATGCTGAAGAGAAAGATACATTTCCAAGAGACTGACACTTCTTTTGAACACGCTCCCAGGTCATGTGACACAGAGCTCCTCTCTGACCTTCTTCAAATGCACCCTAGATCAATGGATGGCTAACTCTAAATTCACTCCTAGGGTAGTGCTCATGTCGCTTATGGACAGAAGCAGTTGGTATTAATTATTATAGACTCTTATCTCTGGTAAACTTCATTCACCTAACCACTGACACCTGCAGCAACTCAGGATAAATATGGCTGGGCTTGTAATGACTCTAGGGCCATTAGCCTAGTAACCTCCTATGAACCTGTAAGCAAAGCCTTTAAATAACACCACATACAACATTTTGTTCTGTGTAGCCCCACAATGCCACTTCCAGGGTCCATGGAGGTGGATAAGATGTTTCCACTTCACCTGTTCTGGGTTTAATTTCTCCAAGTCTTTTGGGTTTCTAGTACCATGACTTGAATGGACCCCATTCCTAAGTCAGGGTATAATTAAAGTTCATGAAATTAATATTAATTTGGTCTTTGATGGCAGCCAAAAGGGCTCTTTGCAGCACCCACAATGTGCCCAGAATTGACTCCTTCTGCAATTCATAAGGACTTACACGTATTGGTAGCATATTTAAGTTTGTAATTTTTTTATTAGACGTATTGCTCCTACTACTGTTGAAACTGTCTTGGTATCCTTCTTCCATATTGTTCAAGTTTTTGCCCACAGAGCCAAATGACTTGTGTCTCTCTGACACTGTAATCACTGGGTGTAGCAATTTCAAAGATCAATGCTACTTTTGTCTATTTTTCATGTACTTCTGTATCTGGTTTTCTCGAATCTATTTTTTTAATTATTGGTACTGGGTGATCCCATGTGATGCACACTTCATCATTCTCTATAATGCTTTGTGGTTCATGTTTCCAATGCTTCTCAGTTACTTCAGTATTATAATGTTTGTACAATCCCCAATGCAACAGTCTTGCCACATTGTCATGCCTTTCAATATACAGGCCCTTGCCATGAATGTATTACACCCAGCAGCAAGACATTTGACTGTTTACAATGGACTCTGTAAACCAAGGTGTATGTAGTCCACTATCCTGGGCTGCCATTGTTAACTTTTCATGTTTTGGTTTCAGTTCACCTCATCTTAACCATTCCTGGGTCAAATCCTGATCAACATGAGGTTGTTGCAGGAGATCTCTGTACTTCCACAATATTTATGCCTTTTCCACATTTCTTGCCTTCTCATCTGATCCACCTTCTTTCTTTTGTTTTTTGACATATTCAGTTGCTGCTTGATTTTTGTCTACTTCTGGTTTGGTTTCCTTTCCCGCTTGACATCAGATGCTTCTGCTAAATTAAACAGAGAGGTCATCTTAGATGTCCTCTTCTCATAGGTTCATAGGTAAGTTCTAGGCCAGCTCCTTTTGAGAGCCATTTTAAGCCGAGCCACAATCCCTTTTTGTGCTTGAATTAGCCTATCCCATTTCACCCATTTCATTAGATATTAGCTTTACCCATCCCATGGTCAATAATTATATATTACTCCGAAGGGGAATAACTATGATCATACCATGTTTTAAAACTTTCACTATGTTTGGATCTGATGAGGTCAGCAGATATGTATGCAGTACCATGACTGCAGCTCTATACATGTAATCAATTTCAAGGAGGTCCATACCTCCTACAGAACTAGGAATATATAATCTTGGAATGCACTGATTTTTATGTATCATTTGATAAATGTGAAGTATTTTTAATGTCTTGTCCAACTGATTCAATACCTTTTGGGGGTCTATATCACTTTGACGAAACTGCAGAAGTTTGAACACCATATGTTCGAACTTCTAACCTCAAAGTGCAAAACCATCGAAGGCTTAGAACAGCAATTTTTTTCCCAAGGGAAAAAATCGCTGTTCCAAGAAACACACACACAGCATAAGCACACCAAAAAAACAGCAATCCACACACATACACTTAAAATCCTACATCTATCGCTACACTAAACTGTACATATACTATCTATCCACTTACCTTAACCCAAACTCTAGCCCTAAGGTCCATCACTATCGCACACTCACCTGACCCGCACCCTAACCCTAACTCACCTATCCCACCCTAACCTTAAAGTCTGTCACTGTCGCACACCCACCTCACCCGCGCCCTAACTCACCTAACCCGTGCCCTAACCCTAACGTCCGCACAATCGCACACTTACCTGAACCCGACCCGTAACTTTCCACCACAGTGCTGAAAATAGTGAAGCCGCAGAAATGGCCAACCAAATTCTTTCCCTGGGAAAGAATTCAGTGTTCCGCAGCTTCACGATAATCAGTTTTCGAACTTCACAGTTCGAACATATGGTGTTCAAACTGCTGGAGTTTCGATGAACTGATAGGAACCCCCTTTTGGGCCCAGTCAGTCACCCCAAAATTGTAAGTTAGATTAGGAAGAGCAAATTGGTTTATAGCTTGAACTTTGTTCCTAGATGTCAGGGTTGTTTTCAGTATTAATTTTAATCTTCTAAATAGGTTCATAGGTTCATTGGATGATACTACTCTATTGGCCCAGAGGCCCTTATAGGCCTTGCCAAGAATTTCACCCATGTTCCCTCAAAGTCAGCACCTGTTTCCCCTGTCCAGCAGGGACACAGGTGGGATCCCAGGGGTATATTTTCTGTTTCCCATCCAGTCATCCAGGTTTCTCTTAAAGAGGGCTAGAGAGGTACTCTGCTTGACATGGAGAGGGAGTCTATTCCACAGATGGGGGAGTCTTTTGGACACAAATCTATCCCACCAACATGTTCTATTAATGTCACAGACCACGTTAAGGTCTTGCATGTGGGTTGCATGAGTGGAGTTTGACTTATGGATATGCAGCAACTCCATCAAGGCTGGGTCTGAAATGGCCTTGTATGCCACACACAGGTCACCTCTGAGCAGTCTGTATGAGACTGAGTAGAGGGATAGGGCTTTTAGCCTATCTTTATAGGACAGGTGTTTGAGACCCTGGATTTTCCTGGTCAGGAACCTCTGTGGTCTCTCCAGCTGCTGCATGTGCTTGCCAAGGTACATGCTGAAGTGGGGATTGTACTCGATAATGGATCTGATAAGGGAGGAGTACATGGATGTTATGACCTTCTTTTTCTTGGATTAAATACCCTTATTTATGAGGTGGGCCATGTAGAAAGCCTTCTGTACAACAGAGGCAATGTGGTGGTTAAAAGTCACGTTGCTATCAATCTGGGTGCCCAAGTCCCTCATGACTGATTGTGTGCTTAGTACATTGTTATTAATGTGATAATTAGTGTGGATGCCATTTTCCCCAAAGGGGATAATGATGCATTTCTTGGCATTCAGTTTGAGGCCACGCTTCTGGCACCAGTCATTAGTTTGGGTAAGGCCCTCTTGGAGGATATTCACATCACTAGGGGAATTTAAGACAGTGCCCAACTTGGTGTCCTATGCACACTTGGTCAGCCACAGACCACTAGTTTTGGCTTGCACCTCAGAAAAGTATATCCCAAACAGTAGAGGCCCCAAGACCGATCCTTGGGTAACACCACTCATTAAGGGTCTACTACTAGATGTGGCTTCCCCTATTTTGACTGAGTGGGTTCTATCAGTGAGCTAGTTAGCTACCCATATGGTAACATGTGGGTTGATGCCTAGCTGGGAGAGATTGTCTATTATGCCAAAGTGGGGAATAGTGTCGAAGGCTTTGGCTAGGTCAAGGTAGGTGGTGTGCACCATCTTCCCCTCGTCCATGGCTTTGGTGACTGTTTCAAAGAAATCAACCAAGTTTAACAGGCATGATCTCCCTTTCACAAGACCAAACTGTGTGGGGTCAAGTGTTTGGAGGTTGCCAATGTCCTTGTTTATAAGGTCCATGATAATGCATTCCATGGCCTTGCAGATCAGGCTAGTTAGGCTGATGGGCCTATAATTTCCTGGGTCAGTGGATGCTCCACCTTTGTGTAGAGGGATGACAGTGGCTGTCCTCCATTTGGCTGAGATGAAGCCAGTGCTCAGGCTTTGGTTGAATAGGGTGCCTAATGGAGATGAGAGCTCATGCCTGAGTTCAGTTGAAGAGGGTGTCTAATGGAGATGAGAGCTCATGCCTGAGTTCAGTTGAATAGGGTGTCTAATGGAGATGAGAGCTCATACCTGAGTTCAGTTGAATAGGGTGTCTAATGGAGATGAGAGCTCATGCCTGAGTTCATTTGAATAGGGTGCCTAATGGAGATGAGAGCTCATGCCTGAGTTCAGTTGAATAGGGTGCCTAATGGAGATGAGAGCTCATGCCTGAGTTCAGTTGAAGAGGGTGCCTAATGGAGATGAGAGCTCATGCCTGAGTTCATGAAGGATAAAGCCAGGGATGTTATTGGGTCCCATGGAGACTGTAATTTTTGCGTTTGAGGGGGCATTAAAGACCTGCTTCCTGGTGATGAGGGGAGGGGGGCAGGTGCTAGGGATTTCCTGGTTTACTGATGGGGGGGCAGGGGATGAAGTTTTCATTGAACCTGTCTGCCAGCAGGTTTGCTATATCTATGGCATTTGTGTATGTGGTATTATTGACCACCAGTTCAGAGCAGATTTGGGTGTTGCCTTTCGGATTGCAGACATATGTGAAGAAGGCCTTGCAATTGTCCTTAGTGGATGTGGCCAATTTAGACTTGAAGTTAGCCTTAGAGGATTTCACTAGTGACCTTATTTGTTTGATAAGAAAAAGGAGAGATTGCTTCCAACTTGGCACCTCTTCTTTCTTGGCCCTGGACAGCTTTTTATTTCCTTTTATTATGGAGTTTGTTAATTGTTGCTGTCCACCAGACATGTTTACTCTTATTTGAGGAAGATGATTTGGTCCTGTCAGGTATTGGTGTGTCTAGACAGCTATGTAGGTGCTCATATAGTTTTTTGGTGTAGGCTTGGACATTAGTGCTAGTTCCAGCTGAAGGGATGGTGGCTGTGAAGCTGCTCATACCTGCTCTGAGGAAACTGTAGTCAGCTTTGGAAATTTTTTTTGTTTACTCCCAACTCTTCTCTGTGCAGCTTCCATATTCATTACGCTACATGTCATCCAAACTAAGCTGTTTGTGCAAAAATGCTAATCTACCTTAACAAACCCCGCCATGTCCCCCATTTAAATTGCCAAATATACACTAACCGCATTTATTTCCAAAGACATTAATACTCTTTAAATCTATCTGCTCTGTTCCCTGTTTTCTCTTTTCCTTAGTTCTGCTATACTGTCCTGGCTCCTCAATACTATCTCTTACTCTTTATACCCACTGAACACCCTCATACATTTCACTTACTCTGATATCTCCATCTTCCTGACCTTCTGCTCTCTCTGTTCTTCCTCTTCCTTTTTACAGAAGCAAAGGCTTAAAAAGTAAAAAGTCACAGGCATTCAGAAGTCATGTAGCTGGAACACTGGTATGTCCTTGAATGGACATTTGCATATATCCCATGATCCTCCACTACAGGAAGTTTAAGGTATTACACAGTGAAGGCTCCAGCTTGGCTGAGTTTTTTTTCCAGTATGTATACATATATAGATGTGAGTGTGTGTGTGTGTGTGTGTGTGTGTGTGTGTGTGTGTGTGTGTGTGTGTGTGTGTGTGTGTGTTCACTCCTCTGTGGCAAACTGTAGTAGCAGAGTTCTTTGGCTATCTAATGAAATCAGCAGCTGTAGATGTGGGGATAATAACAGTTTAGTAATGTAAATAGCACAGTGGCTCTGAAATGATTAACACAAAAGATAATCAGTGTCAAGATATTTCACAAGCAGACAGTCAGGAAAATGTTGGCTATATAAGAAATCATTGTATCTAATGTCAAACGTTTGCTGCACTGAAGAAACTAGAAACATTAACCTGGTTCCACAGGTTCGTGATGCTGTGAGCAGTCCTGCTTAATATCTCTGGGTGATAGCACAGAGGTTCTGTTAATAATATGTCTCTTTCCAGATAGTACTGAGATGTGTAACACAAAGAATAGTCGCAAATGTAAGGAGTGGATGAAACAGAACAGAATGCTATTACAGGAATGGCCTGATGCATTACACTATCAGGTCTGAAATACTGTATGGATAGGTAAGCTGCTCCAACATACAGTAGACAAACAGATGCTGAGGGAATCAAACCCTTGAGTACAAGAAGGATTCATGGTGATTGGTCAAATGACATTATTCCAACAGACAAAAACCATAACAAATATCACAGAAAAACATTTTCTGCCAACAACCAAACAAGCGTTTTTTTTTTTTTGCTGGAGGGAAACTCCCCCTGAGATGCTCCACACCCCCCTAACTAATCTATCTATCTTTCTATCTAACAATCCATGGTCGCACAACAGCAGTGAAAAGTGAATAGCTTAATGATCACTGAAAAAAATGGCTTTCAGTTATACAGCATTTCAGGTTTTGTCCATCAGACAAATCACTGTTAAACACTCGTCAGGTTTGCTACAAGCAGCACTTCCTTTAAGAGCTGATAGACTTAATCCTCAGCACCAAAGCAATGCACCTCAGAACAAACTACTACAAGGATATGCAAAGCAATGCACATCAGAACAAACTACAAGGATATGCAAAGCAATGCACCTCAGAACAAACTACAAGGATATGCAAAGCAATGCACCTCAGAACAAACTACAAGGATATGCAAAGCAATGCACCTCAGAACAAACTACAAGGATATGCAAAGCAATGCACCTCATTACAAACTACTACAAGAATATCCAAAGCAATGCACCTGAGAACAAACTACTACAAGGATATGCAAAGCAATGCACCTCAGAACAAACTACTACAAGGATATACAAAGCAATGCATCTCAGAACAAACTACTACAAGGATATGTAAAGCAATGCACCTCAGAACAAACTACTACAAGGATATGCAAAGCAATGCACCTCAGCACAAACTACTGCAAGGATATGCAAAGCAATGCACCTCAGAACAAACTACTACAAGGATATGCAAAGCAATGTACCTCAGAACAAACTACTACAAGGATATGCAAAGCAATGCACCTCAGCACAAACTACTACAAGGATATGGAAAGCAATGCACCTCAGAACAAACTACTACAAGGATATGCAAAGCAATGCACCTCAGAACAAACTACTCCAAGGATATGCAAAGCAATGCACCTCAGCACAAACTACTACTACAAGGATATGCAAAGCAATGCACCTCAGAACAAACTACAAGGATATGCAAAGCGGTGGCTAGGATGTAGACTGGTTGGCAGCATCTTTTCTCAGCTCTGCACTCAAAAGATATTTCTGACAGGAATTTTTAAAAACTAGATATTGTAGACAAACCTATTTTGTTGAATTACTTCTACTAATATCACTAGAAGTCTACAGTGCAAAAAATTTGGCTTTAAACATTATTTTTCCTGTCAAAAACAAGAAGGAAGGTATCTGAATCTACTGAAAATGAGCTTTTCTAAGCATAGCACACAGGACCAGATGATGAAAAAGGAGATACAGTCTTTATTAAATGCTATACAAGACTTGTCAGTGAAATTTGACAAAATGAATACCAAACTGGACACTTTTGAGGAGAGATCTACAAAACAAATACAGCAACTACAAGAAATAATGACGCAACAGAAGTCTCAAATAGCTGACATAGAGAGATCCTTAAATGATACTGAGGGCAGACTCTCAGAACAAGATCTTCAGCTACATTTTTATCACAACAAAATGCTTCATTACAAAATAAAATAGAGGATCTAGAGAACAGGTCCAGATGAAATAACCTTCACATCTATGGGCTACAAGAGAAAACAGAGGGAGATAACATGGTGACTTTCCTTACTACCTGGTTACCAGAAGTTTTAAAATTGCCTGAAGCTCTTTCTTATGGAATTGAAAGAGCCCACAGATCCTTAAGAGCTGCTTCATCAACCATCAAATCAAAAAATCACCCGAGATCAATAATAGTAAAGTTTTTTTCATCACAGGACAAGGAACTTATTTTAAAAACAGCATGATCAACTTCTCCAGTTAAATACAAAGACAACATAATCAGATTTGATAATGATTATTCTGCTGGAGTTATAACGGCAAGAAAAGAATGTCTCCCTCTGATAAAGGAATTGAAACAAAGACAACTTAAAGTCCACTTGCTGTTCCCTGCAAGAATAAAAATATTTTTTACTGAAGGTCCTAAAACTTTTGACACTCTGCAAGCAACAGTTTCTTATCTTTCAGCTAATAAAACCTTGGATAATGTGGAAGAAATGGATTTCTCACAATTTGAGGTTAAGCGTCACTTAGAAAAAAATGAATGGAGCACTGCTGACAAGAAGAAGAAGAAACAATAAAAGACATATGAAAAACACAAACATTATTGTCTTCTATTTGCTCTGTAAGGCAAAAAAGTTCTTTGAAAGCATTCATGCTTTACACGTGTCAGTCTTTGAAACAATATAAATACAAGATAAGCAGGACATTTTATAACTAAAGCAAACAACCCTAAAGAAAGCAAGGTGACATATCTTTCTCTATTACAATGTAAATACTTACAGTCATGATTTTTCTAACTCTAAATGATGTTTAGATAGTTCATTTATAAATTACCTGCCTTTTACTGCTAGTACAGAATATGATGTATTTACACTGACATATAAATGTGGTGTGTTTAAATGAGCATGATTCCTTTTTATATTATTTACACTAAGCTGCATGAAATATCTAAACTGATGTATTTAATACACATAATAATATATAAAAACTGATAGTAATAACTGTCAAAAAGTGCCTTGAAAAGTAATTATCTATTCTTTGATGCTAAAAGTGCCTTTTTGACTAACAAACAACTGTTTGGCTTGTATATCGGCCCTTAATGTTAAGAAAACTAATAGAAGTTTAATGAGCTGGTGTTCAGTTTAAAAAAAGCCCTAAAACTTCACTTACTTTGTTTTTGTCTTCCCGCCATGGTCACGAGCTGGGAACTCTTATTTTACCACCCCTGAATGAAGGTTTTTCAGTTAGAATCCATTACAGTGTGTTAAACCTTCTAACAGCACAAAATGAAAGTAAACAGTCATGAGTGATGTCAGCACTAAAACAAGACAGTATGGGTGTGGTGTCAGCTCCTAAGCTACTTAAAGTAACCAGCACACTATTTATGAAATGGCAAAGTGCTTTTACAGTTTTAACAAATATTAAAAGTACACTGAGGTACCTAATGAATTTAGAAGGTATCAACACATACATGACGTTTTATTATATTGTAATATTTGTTATTCATTTTGAATTGTACACATAAACAGCACACAAAGCTTAAAAAGAAGTATATCACTTGGAAGAAACTGTATGAATAGTTAACACATACAGACTTTACTATAATCTTTTCTGATAAGATCATCCACGTAAATTACTATAATTTAACTTAATTTTATAAAAATTTAATATATTTAAGTCCTTGACTGGAACTATATAACATATTTGTAAACACACTGCAGCTAGTGTACTCAACCTTAAGGATAGTAAGTCAATTAAGGTTCATGAATGTAGCTATGTGTTATTAGGCATTTTAAGGGTAAAAAAGAGTTGCTGTTTAATTATCAAGATACTCTGTAAATATTAAATTGTCCAAGTAGCACAATCATTAAGCAGTAATGAGCAAGAAAAATCTCAGTCTTGCTTATGATATTGTTTTATATATATATATATATATATATATATATATATATATATATATATATATAGGAAAGAACTGCTGAATTATAAGTATGCTTTTATTAAAGGCAAGTTATATTAATATTGAACATCCTCACTGAAAATGAATGGTTGTGTAGAGACACAGTAACTCCCATTATATAACCAAGGCTAAAGAGATTGTCTTGTATGTCTAAATTGATCAGCCTTGAACCTTAGATTGCAAATAGACATGCAACATACTTTTACTTATAATACTGAATATATATTATATAACATCACAAACGCTAAAGCCATTGTCAGCTACATCTCATATCAATCAGCATTAAAATATGATTTGAATAGCATAGGCATTTACTAACATATTGCTGTTGGTACCTGATATGCATATAAGTAACAGGTCTAATTTCTGTCTATGAAAGTAAATACCAGGCTGTGTGCATTTGTTAATTATGAAACAAGAGCGTGCTATCTATTCTTTTTAATATCCTATAGGTATGTACTTGTTAGAGACACACACATGCTGCAAAGCTGCTAGTTATTGCATATTCATTAGTATATTTCTGACTACAGTGTTGTAAATATATGGTGTGGACCACTTGAGTTGAGAATATGTCTCTATATTGGGCATGTTCTCTGTTTGAACGTTGTATATTATCTATAATATGATATGGAGTACCCTCACTAAATTCAAAGAAGCCACAATAGAAACAAATATTTATTAAAAATGGAGAATAGAAGGATGAAGAGAAAATGAAGGAAAATGGTTGATGGTCATATAAGGTTATCTTTTCCTGTGTATGTAGAAGAGTTGACAGTAATAAGTACCAAACAATTGTGTTATAGCATATTTAAAGCCTACTTTGCTTCTCATATTTTCCAACCTTACAGTTATAATGCTGCAGATAAATCCTGTAATATCATAAGGAGTATGAGTTGCTATTTGACATATGACATATGTGGTACACTAGCGATGAAATATGCCAGTGGCAATACAAATGTAACATTATATTCATTGTTACAGATACTTTCTGATTTAATCTACTTGTGGCATGGTTAACTGATGCATATAATGCTTAACATTTTTTTTTTTTATGTATGTATACATATATGTGTGTATGTATGTATGTGTGTATATATATATATATATATATATATATATATATATATATATATATATATATGTGTGTATGTAAATATATATATATATATATATATATATATATATATATATATATATATATGGGTCCTCTTCAAATTACCGAAACGCCAGTTCGCCGACACGCGGAAGGGGAACGCGAAAGGACCGACAACACAGTTGACCGACATGCTGAAATCCCGACAGCTGGAAGACTGACAAGGGGAACGTATAAGCGCGACTTGGTAAGTATGCGCTAGTGAGGGATTTAGGATTAGGGAGCGGACAGGTAAGTGTGCAATAGTGAGGGATTTAGGGTTAGGGTGTGTGAAAGGTGAGTGTGCGGTAGTGTTGGAGTTAGGGTTTGGGTAATGTAAGTGTGTGTTAGTGACGGGTTTATGTTTTAGGGTGGGTTAAGTAAGTTAGGAACAGGGTGCAGGTAGGGTAAGTATCTGGTACTGTCGGACCTTAGGGTTAGGGGTGGGTAAGTGAGTTAGGGTTAGGGTGCAGGTAGGGTAAGTGTGCGGTAGTGTCGGACCTTAGGGTTAGGGGTGGGTTAAGTGAGTTAGGGTTAGGGTGCAGGTAGGGTAAGTGTGCGGTAGTGTCGGACCTTAGGGTTAGGGTTTGGGTTAGGGCTAGTGGATATGTGATGTAGTGTAATGTGTTGTTTACGTGTAGTGTGTCGGTGTAATGGTGTTCGGTGTTTTGCGTTGTCGGTATTGTGTGTTGTCAGTTGTTTGGTGTCGGTGGTTTGTGTGTCAGCGAACTGGCTTGTCGGTGTTCTAAAGTAGACCCATATATATATATATATATAGGTAGACCATTACAATAAATTTGATACCTATGAATGCCACTCACACTATAAGGGAGATAGACAGCAAGCATATTATTTTTAAGATGCATAACCATTATTGCTACACAAAAGATATATTAAAATAAAAGATTTTCCTTTACAATTTAAACAAAACCAAATAGTTAAGTATTAAATCTATGTATAGTTCTGTTGCCTTAGTGTTTTATAAAATATTAAAAATAGATAAAGACTGTATTTAAGTAATCTGTAAAGACAGATACATGTATACTTAAAAGATATATAAGATACTTTTCATTATAAAACTACCATATGGCGGGGTCGGGGGGGGATGCTGAAATGCAGACTTAGAGAGATCGCGTGAATGATTAGATCATTCAAGGATGAGATGTTTTTTCTCATGGAGGGGTTTGGTGGTTGTTTATCTTATATTGTTCTCAGTTATGATCTTGTAATTTACTTTTATTGGGTGTCTATAATCTATTGTAATACTGTTGGAAGAAGAAAGAACAAGTCATTCTCTTCATGTACACACATCTACACATTGTTACGAGTATATGAATATGGATAAAAGCAAAGCTAATATAAATCCAATTGCAAAATGTATATCTCTTAATGTAAATGGTTTAAATAATAGCTGCAAAAGGGAAGTCTTTATAGATATTTAAAGCTATGTGAAGCGCAACTAGTATTTTTACAGGAAACACACCTTACACAGGAAGACATAAATAAAATAAACAATAAAAATGATACAATACTAGTAAATTCCACCTATAATCAGAAGCGAAGGGGAGTAGTAATTTTGTGGAAAAACACTACTTTAATGCCTAAAATCATAAATACATTCCATGACAACTCAGGAATGTTTTGTCTAGTGACAATATCTATCAATGAAATGATATATACATTAGTGAATATTTATTGGATACCAGGACTAGGTGTTAGAGTGGCCAAACAACACTTAGAAGACATTGTACAATATACCAAAGGCAATTTAATCATAGCTGGAGATTTCAATTGCATTATAAAAGAAACTGACACAAATACTAAAACTACACGTAAGAGATCACCTTTAACAAAGTTGTTATCTGAGTTTGTTGAAACTTATAATATAGTTGACATAAATGAGTATGCTATCCCAGATTCACTATTCTTTACACATTTTTCCCATAGACATAATACATACTCTAGAATAGATAGAGTGTACATAACAAAGGATTTAACCTCTAAATTAAATAAAGTCAAGACAATTTCATGCCCATTTTCGGACCATAACACCATAACGTTTGAGATAGACTTATGTTTCAAGAGAAGGATATCAGTAACAAGAATACCATCTTACATAACAAATCTCAAAGATTTTAAGGAATTTTATATTAAAGAGACACAAACATTCCTAGATATCAATCTTACAAAAGATGCATCTGAAATATATATATGGGATGCATTGAAAGCATACCTATATGGAAGAGCGGTGGGATGGTATAAAAATAAACAAAAACAGTGGAATAAGGAATTAATGGAATTACAGTCAAAAGTAGATAATTTAAAGCTTGATATTCAAAATGGAAACACCAACTTAATAAAAGAACTAGAAGATACTAATAAAAATACTCAGAGACGCTACACCACAAAACAATGATCAACTTAGAAAAATTAAACTATGTTACTATTCAATGAACCCTAAAAACCAATGAAGAATAGCAAATAGGACTAAAAAGATTATTAAAACAAATCAAATCAAGGAAATACATAATACAGAAACCAAAAAGAAAGTATCTGATTTAGAAGGAATACTAGAAGCTTTTAGGCTATTTTTTCATAAACTTAATAATAAAAATGAGAAAACAGAAACACATTCAGCATTGAAAGCTTTTCTCAAAAACAGTGTTAAAGTTAGGTTATTAGAGGAGCAGGTACAACTAATAGATAAACAAATAACAATGACAGAACTTAAAGCTGAAGTAAATAAGCTAAAATTAAACAAAGCTCCAGGTATAGATAATATCACCCCAGAAATGTTTAAATTACTATCAAATGAGGCTTTGCTGTTGTTATTGAATGTCTTTACATCAGTTAAAAATGGTAAAGACATTCCTCCTTCTTGGAAGTACACATTAATATCACCAATTCTGAAACAAAATAAAGATCCCAGTGAATGTTCATCATACAGACCCATTTCACTTCTTAATATAGATTATAAAATTTTTATGGCAATACATGCTGCTCGAATAAAACAATTACTACCACTTTTGATATAGGAGGATCAAACAGGTTTTATAACACTTATGACAACATTAAAATAATTCTTTCCTTAATTGATTATATAAATGTCACAAAAAACAAAATGAATGTTATTAGCTTAGACATAAATAGCGCATTTGATTCAGTGAACTGGGATTATCTGTGGTTAGTTTTAGAAGAATATGGCTTCTCAAACAACTTCACTTTGTTAATAAAATCATTATATGAAAAATCATTGGCTTATATAAAACTGGGACCTTGTCTGTCTAAATCTATTAAAATAACTAAGGGCACAAAACAAGGCTGCCCTCTTTCTCCATTATTGTTTGTGCTAGTCATTGAACCCTTAGCAAATAATATACGTATGGATAAAAATATTGAAGGAATACAACTAGACAACAGCCTAGAGCTTAAAATTCAACTTTTGCTGATGATATTTTAATTACCTTAAAAAATAATAATAGCAGTTTAAAAGCATTATGGGACTCAATTCAAAACTTTCAAAACTTTTCAAGTCTTAAATTTAATGACAACAAAACAAATGTATTGCTTATAAATACTAATAAAAAAGATCTAAATAAAAAATACCATAAATATATCTCTACCGATAATATAATTAAATACTTGGGAATTATAATAACTAACAACCTAGATACTACAATTGAAACAAATTATAAAGAGACCTTAAATAATATTAAAAATCTAATACAAAGATAGAATAAATTCTTCTTTTCAATGGAAGAAAGGCTTTATATAATTAAAATGATCATATTTCCAAAAATTCTTTATGTCATACAAGCTTGTTCTTTGCCACCAGCTAAATCGCACCTAAAACAATTAAATGATTTAATGGTAAGATTCCTATGGTATCCAAAACCAAGGATAGCTATGAAGTATCATCTAGATGATTGGGATATAGGTGGCATAGGTTTACCAGACATAGAAATATATTTGCATTCATCCATTATTAAAACAATATCATTATGGCTAAATACAAAATATACATAAAAATGGAAGCTAGTTCATGAGAGAATCTGGTTAAAATCAGGATTTGTAGTAGCAAACAAGTATACAGATTTCATACCAAACAATTTTCTATGGCTGATGAAGGAATATATGATGATACATAAGAATAAAAATATAAGTTCCAAATATATTACTTATACATTAAAAATTTTCCAAAATCTTATTAATAGTAATCCTGATATTAAAGCATGGTCATTTCTTTTATATCCAGTAGCGTACACACAAGGCAATATAATAACATTTAATATGGAAGTAGTCAACATGCTTAAAGAAAAGGGATTAATATATTGGCATCAATTGCTAAACTCTGGAAAACCTCTGACAATAGACCAGATTAAACAGAAATTAAATATGGAAGATAGTTTGTGGTTACATGTACAAGAATTAAGACAGTATATATTAAGCAAACAAGAAACAATGCAACCATCAATAAGACAAAATGTTCCTAACCTTATAGAACATATAATATTACTAACGAATTAACCCATTACTGGAAAGGGATACTTATCATCTATTTATAAAACAAAAAAATAAAATGCATAATAATGACAAAATATGGAATTATTATAGATCAGTTAATGGACATGTGCCAAATGACAGAGATAAAAAACTAATTCTCTCTCCAAAGCAGACATCACTTTCATTATATTGGAGACTTTTTACATGGCAATTCATACACAGATCTTATGTAACCCCTCATAAAATGGAACTTATGTTTAAGAAAAATATTGGCTGCTGGAGATGTGATTTATCAATAAAAGCAGACTAGCAACATATGTTCTACGAATGCCATTTGATTAAACCATATTGGGATAAAATAAATTATTTTCTGCAAATGGTATTCAATGATAAATTCCAGATTTCCAAATCTATTATTTTGTTTAATGTACCTGTACCTGACTGTGTGGCAAGAACAAAATATGTAATCTTATGGACTCTCCTAGCTGTTGCAAGGAAGAACATTACATCAAACTGGAAATCCAAAGCTTCTCCAACTTTTAAGCAATTCATGAATATGGTGTCAGCAGTATCGCAATTGGAAATGAACACTATTAAAGGAAGAACTGAAAGAACTACATCATTATACGTAGCATGGCAAAAAGTAACTGAAATACTGGAGAATAATGACTGCAGCAGATTATAATCAGGAAACAATTGTATACAAAGTCAATTATATGTCAACAATAGACACCCTTGTAAATACTTTATTTTGGTTTTAATGTTGGATATCTGTTTAGAGGTTTTAGCCTATCTTTTTAAATAATTTGTAAATACTTCATTGTCATAAATAACCTGCATTCATGTTTTCTTGTTTATGGAAATGAATAAAAATATTTAAAAAAAAAAAAAAAGGATATGCAAAGCAATGCACCTCAGAACAAACTACAAGGATATGCAAAGCAATGCATCTCAGAACAAACCACAAGGATATGCAAAGCAATGCACCTCATTACAAACTACTTCAAGGATATCCAAAGCAATGCACCTCAGAACAAACTACTACAAGGATATGCAAAGCAATGCACCTCAGAACAAACTACAAGGATATGCAAAGCAATGCACCTCAGAACAAACTACAAGGATATGCAAAGCAATGCACCTCAGAACAAACTACTACAAGGATATACAAAGCAATGCACCTCAGAACAAACTACTACAAGGCTGTACAAAGCAATGCAATTCAGAACAAACTACTACAAGGATATACAAAGCAATGCACCTCAGAACAAACTACTACAAGGATATACAAAGCAATGCACCTCAGAACAAACTACTACAAGGATATACAAAGCAATGCACCTCAGAACAAACTACTACAAGGATATGCAAAGCAATGCACCTCAGAACAAACTACTACAAGGATATGCAAAGCAATGCACCTCAGCACAAACTACTACAAGGATATGCAAAGCAATGCACCTCAGAACAAACTACTACAAGGATATGCAAAGCAATGCACCTCAGAACAAACTACTACAAGGATATGCAAAGCAATGCACCTCAGCACAAACTACTACAAGGATATGCAAAGCAATGCACCTCAGAACAAACTACTACAAGGATATGCAAAGCAATGCACCTCAGAACAAACTACTACAAGGATATGCAAAGCAATGCACCTCAGCACAAACTACTACAAGGATATGCAAAGCAATGCACCTCAAAACAAACTACTACAAGGATATGCAAAGCAATGCACCTCAGAACAAACTACTACAAGAATATACAAAGCAATGCACCTCAGTACAAACTACTACAAGGATATGCAAAGCAATGCACCTCAGAGCAAACTACTACAAGGATATACAAAGCAATGCACCTCAGAAAAAACTACAAGGATATGCAAAGCAATGCACCTCAGAACAAACTACTACAAGGATATGCAAAGCAATGCACCTCAGAACAAACTACTACAAGGATATCCAAAGCAATGCACCTCAGAACAAACTACTACAAGGATATGCAAAGCAATGCACCTCAGTACAAATTACAAGGATAAACAAAGCAATGCACCTCAGAACAAACTACTACAAGGATATACAAAGCAATGCACCTCAGAACAAACTACTACAAGGATATCCAAAGCAATGCACCTCAGAACAAACTACTACAAGGATATACAAAGCAATGCACCTCAGAACAAACTACTACAAGGATATCCAAAGCAATGCACCTCAGAACAAACTACTACAAGGATATGCAAAGCAATCCACCTTAGAGCAAAGTATTACAAGTATATACAAAGCAATGCACCTCAGAACAAACTACTACAAGGATGTACAAAGCAATGCACCTCAGAAAAAAACTACAACAAGGATATGCAAAGCAATGCACCTCAGAACAAACTACTACAAAGATATACAAAGAAAAGCACCTCAGAACAAACTTCTACAAGGATATACAAAGCAATGCACCATAGAACAAACTACTACAAGGATATACAAAGCAATGCACCTCAGAACAAACTACTACAAGGATATCCAATACAATGCACCTCAGCACAAACTACTACAAGGATATGCAAAGCAATGCACCTCAGAACAAACTACTACAAGGATATACAAAGCAATGCATCTCAGAACAAACTACTACAAGGATATGCAAAGCAATGCACCTCAGAACAAACTACTACAAGGATATGCAAAACAATGCACCTCAAAACAAACTATTACAAGGATATACAAAGCAATGCACCTCAGAACAAACTACTACAAGGATATGCAAAGCAATGCACCTCAGAACAGACTACTGCAAGGATATGCAAAGCAATGCACCTCAGAGCAAACTACTACAAGGATATGCAAAGCAATGCACCTTAGAACAAACTACTACAAGGATATCCAGGTCTATGTCCAGTCATCAAATAACAAATACATCAAATCTAACAAATGCATCAAATCTCTGTTCATCAAACATAAAACGTGAGCATTCAATTCAGTGAAAGTTCATTCATTGAATATTTTATCTAGGAGAAAAGCGACAGCAGACCAAGATGCATACCACTCACTGCAGTATATCAAACCCAGACAAGTGGGGGGCATCTCTCCCAATGTGGGAGGCTGCACCCCCACACACTCCTACTTATATATACCAACTCTGAGATCGCACTATAGTAGGGAAAAGGGACAATTTCCTAAAGCTGGCCAACCAACTCCATTCCCTGGGTAAAATATTCAATGAGTTCAATTATGGATGGTACAGTGGTGCAGCAGTAGCACTGTGACCTCACAGCAAGAGGTTCTCCGGTTTGATTCTCGACTGGGATGCCTTCTGTCTGGAGTCTGCATGTCCTCCCTGTGTTCGTGTGGGTTTCCTCCGGGTGCTCCTGTTTCCTCCTACATTACAAAGACATGTATCTGGAGCATTTCTTCCCGGGCCTCCTCTGAAAATTGGCTTTGTTCCAAGTCGGACTTTCCTGGTTAACAAATGTTAAATAAATAAAAATAAGTGAACGTTCTCTGAATTGAACATTTGATGTTATACTTTTGATGAACAGAGGTTTGTTGTATTTGTTATCTGATGACTGAACATAGACTCTATGTACTGATATACCATCCTATTTCTGTAATTTAAGTTATTCTTCTCTGCTGTGACACTCTCTGTAATGTGTCATACATTGCCTAGTTTATCTTTTTGTGGTCCTCCTTGGGACATCACCTAAGTGGCCCGGCCCACATCCACATCAGGTGTACTAGCTCCTCTCCTCCCAATGACCTTACTCTGGTATTGCTGGGGCTGGTTGTGTATCCTAAGAACATCCTGGGAGCTAGGCCATCTCCACTTCCATCTAGGGGGTTTCATTTTATGTCTTGCCTACTCCCCTGCCTGCCTTCCACTCCCATCAATCATGTGTGAAGGCAACTCCCTTCTTTGGATCACATCTACCTTAAAGGAGCATCATTGACAAATGCCTTCCCATCCAGGATGGGCATGTCCATCCCTCCCTGCTGCCGTGTCAATCACCTGAGCTACAACTCAAACCTGGGTCAAATGGGCTGTAGTCAGTTCTTTAACCCAGTACACCACTAGGGCATCTCACATCACCTAGGTATTGTATTCTCTGTGCTGTATTATGTTCAAACTTTACATCTGTGTTCACATCCAGATACTCCATTTTAAATGAGCCATCATCTCAGTATTATCTCTGAGTCATCAAGAGATATAAATAAATAAATGCATGCTGAGTAATGTATGTGAATGTGGTGATCCCATCTGTATAAAAAAAAACAT